>NW_012137969.1:5665416-5724989 GCF_000956105.1 Propithecus coquereli
GATACCTCCTGATTTCAAAACTTACTGCAAAACAACAGTAATCAAGATAGGGTGGTAATAACATAAGGATAGACATATAGGCAATGGAATAAAATTCAGAGTCCAAAAAGAATGGATTTTTGACAATGGGGTCAAGACAATTAGTTAAGGAAAGAACAGTCGTTCAATTATGATGCTGGGACAACTGGATATCCACGTGGAAAAGGATGGATTTGAATCTCTACCTCTTAAATATCACAACAAAGTATATCACAGATCTAAACATAAGGGTTAAAACTATGAAAGTCTCACAAGAAAACATGGGAGTGGTTATTTGAGACCTCGAGTTGTCGATGATTTCTTAGCTGTTTCATCAAATGCACAATGACAAAAGAAAAGATAAATCAGACTACATCCAAATAATAATTTCTGTGCCATAAACAATACCATCAAGAAAGTGAAAAGACAACCCACAGAATGGGAGAAAATATATGTAAATCATAAACCTGATAAGGGACTTGCATCCACAATATATCAAGAACTTTTACAACTCAATAATAAAAAGACAAATATCCCTATTTTTTAAATGGGCAAAAAATTTAATAGACATTTCTCTAAAGAAGATACATGAATGGCCAATAAACATGTAAAAAGATTCTCAACATCATTTGCCATTAGGTAAATGCAAATCAAAACCACGAAGAGATACCATGTCACACCCACTAAGATGGCTGTAATCAAAAAGCCAGGCAGTAACAAGTGCTGCAGAGTATGTGGACATTAGAACCCTCATTCACTCATGGTGGGAATGTAAAATGGTGTGGCTGCTTTGGAAAGCAGTTTGGCAGTTCCTCAAAATGTTAAACAGACAGTTACCAGAAGTTCCACTCCTAGGTACCTACCCCAGAGAAATGGAAACATATTGACATATGTTGACATTGACAACACCAAGCTTATACACAAATCTTCATAGTATTATTCTAAACAGCCAAAAAGTGGAGACAACACAAATGTCCATCAATCAATAAACATAAAAAATGCAGTATGTTTCTAGAAAGGAATAATATTTGGCAATATTAATAAAAGAAATGGAGTACTGATACATGCTATCACATGGGTGAACCTTGAAAACGTTACGCTAAGTAAAAGAAGCCAAACACAAAAGCCAGCATTTTGTATGATTCCATTTCTAGGAAATGTCCAAAATAGGCAACTCCATAGAAACAAAGAGGAGATTAGTGGTTGGCCTGGGGTGGGGAGGGAGATGGAGGGGGAGATTTGAGGGAAAAGAATGGAGAATACTGATGCCCAGCTCAGTGGCTCAGGCCTATAATCCTAATACTCTGGGTGCCCAAGGCCGGAGGATTCCTTGAGGTCAGAAGTTCAAGACCAGCCTAAGCAAGAGCGAGACCCCATCTCTACTAAAAATAGAAAAATTAGCTGGCGTGATGGTGTGCACTTGTAGTCCCAGCTACTCAGGATGCTGAGGCAGGAGGATCACTTGAGCCCAGGAGTTTGAGGTTGCTGTGAGCTAGGCTGACGCCACTGCACTCCAGCCCAGGTGAAAGAGCAAGACTATGTGTCAAAAAAAGGGGGGGGAATTATCCCATTTAAAAAAAAAATGGAGAATGCTGATGAATACAAGGTTGGTTTGGAGGATGATGGAAATGTTCAGAAATGAGATAATGGTGTGCTTACACAACTCCATAGATACACTATTAATAAAAACCATTGAATTGCACACTTTAAATGGTGAACTTTATGATATGTAAATTGCATCTCAATAAAACTATTTAAAATAAAAGTGTAAGTTCCTAAGTTTCAGAATTGTTTGGGCTCATTTCAGGCTGATCCTTGTGTCCAACCCCTGCAGTACTACGTGCTCCTGTGTTTAACAATAGATTCCAGATAAGTGACAACAGCACAATGATTATAAAGACAACCAATCAGAACTTGAGTTTCTTCATTTCTGCCATTTCTGTGCCCACTTGGAGTTTTTATTTATGTTTAAAATTTAAAACTGTGAAACAGAAGGTGAAGTGCAAGCTGCAGTATTTTTGTTTTGTAGGTACAAATTTCAGTGTGTACTTGGGGTATTTTCCAGAATTTGAATACTACCTTTAAAATTGAAAAATCCTTTGTTTTTATAACCAATAATTATTTTTTAAAACTATAGAATAAGTAAAAATAATGATTATTACTGATTAGCATAGACTTAGTACTGAAAATAATTTTGAAATATAGAGGAAGTTACTCAAAATTATCTGTTCCAGGTCTCAAATATGCTGCTGGTGCTACCAGGGAGAGTTATTAATAAAATATTGATATATTTCATTTCTCTAGTCAAGTACTCTAAAATTGTATGGGCCATTTTCACATAGTAATTTAATCTCAGCATCCCCTGATACAAAAGCCAGTGCTGAAAACCAATGTTGTGTGAGTGTGTGTGTGTGTCGTGAGTGTGTGTCAGGTTGTTTTTGTTTTGTTTCAATCTTGCGCTATATGCCCTCCCTGTTGGCAGGGCTCAGGATGGGGTCTTAGACTATATGTCAAATGAAACCCTTCCACCTCGACAGTGGTTAGTGTGTTTATGTGGTGTATTTATTTCTTGGCCTTGGTATTTTGTGCTGAATATTACTGAACCTTATTAACATCCCCAGCATTTGCTTCTATCTGATCACAGCGATTTGTTCTTCTTCTCACTGTTCTAATCATTCTTTTCTTTCTCCAACGTTCCCTGCCTGACGTCTTCCTTTTAAAGTTTCCTTCCCTCGCCTAATCCTTTACTGGCAATTGTGCAGTTTCTCTATGTTCTTACTCAGCCGTTTTAACACAAACATTTCACATGGACACAATTCTCTGAGAAGACTGAAAGTCAGAAACACATCCATTTCCAAACGCTCTACTCAGGGTAAAGATCAAAGTAGCCAACCACGCACTTAATTTTACAGGATGTAAAATATTGGCTAAAGTGAAAACATAAAAATAAATGCATGCTCAGAAATTCGTATAATTATTCTAAATAGTCGCAACCAAACTGTCACACGTGGGTGTCAACCTTGATGAAGTGACAGGTGGTTTTCACATTAATCGAGGGACGCTGACTTCTTCATTGCCTGGGGTGATCTTACGAATGCCGCCGTGCCCCGCCGAACCTCCGGGAAATACACTGGAGTGTGTTATGCACGTAGATACTAAGAGATGCCTCATAAAACCCACACTACTATAAAACAGTTTGAGAACCACTGGGGTATAGACTGTGTTTAAAGTGGCCAATTCTATAAGCTGCAACATTCGTATTTTTAATGAGCCCTGACTTCCGTGCTCAAACATCGTGTGCTAAAAACAGGCATAACTCAGAACTGTTTATATGGCTTGGGTGTTTCCAGTTGCTTTCTCTAAAAGCAAAGGGAGGAAAAAAGCAATCGGCAGGCCTGGTGATTGATGAGCAGGGCTAAATATTTTCCACCTTTAAACAGGGGGGACCAAAAGCAAATACTGGACTGCCGTTAAGGTCCACAAGGAGGGGAGCAGACTGGAATTTGATGGAGCACCCTTCAGGCCTCAGGTAACCCAGAGCGTTTCAAAGCCTAATCAGTTACATGCTGGTAATACAGTCCCCGAAGACAAACAAGGCATCCATTATGTGCTTGCCACGATAGCTCGCACACATTTCTGGTCATTACTGTGAGTTTTCATTATTTATATAGAGCCGCGAGCACACACACCACACTGTAAAATGGATGTAACGTGCCAATTACCCTAATGTTGATTAACTGAGAAAGAAAATGGCGGTCAAGTTTCGGGGACTGGCGTTTCTCCCCTCGGAAAGAAAAAATGGGCAAAGCACTGCAGTCTGCAGCAAATGGGATGATTCTACATTTTCCCGACATCTGCCTCGTGCAAAAGATGGCACCTCTGTGGGCCGCCGTGGAGCTGCCCTCCGGGGCGTAGACCAAAAGCCCCAAGTTCATTTCAGCAGTGGTGCCGTCGAGAGCCTATGGTCATTTTGCACATTTCGTGCAGAAATGCCTCCACGCCAGTACTGTGGTGGAGGGAATTTCAAGGTATCTTTCCCCTCATGAGATATATCAATGGCTATCATCATGTTTCATAGCTCCAGCAATTGAAAACTGTTGAATGTCTATCACCAGCCCACAGATGGAAATATTTTCCTCCTGGATGAAAGCCATGCTTTCTGCAAGAATTAAAAAAAAGAAAAAGAAAAAAAAACAAGTCAAGGGTCGTTTAAGGTATTCCACATACAGGAAAGTAAATGGACCTTTCATTGGGTTATTTTTTTTTTAATCAGTATGGGGTAATGTAGACACATTGATGCCTTTCTGGAATCATCTCTGCATAGGGAGACGGCACGGAAACGATCTGAAATTAAGAGGCATGAGCTTGCAGGGGCAGAGAGAGCAATAACAGCATAAGAGTATAAAGTACGTAAAACATAATTAAAGGCCTGGAAGGTTCTGTTTTGCTCCAGATGCTATTTTGGGGGGTATTAATATATATAATGGCAGTGAGGTGTGGCATCTGGGAAAAGAGCAATATATTAATTCTCAGATCAATAGTTTGTGAAATGCCTTTTTGCTGTCCCAAGCGTGTGACTGCTCCGCTGATAAGGAATGATTTTCCTGGAGTTAAAGGCAGCGCGGCAGGATGAGATCGCTCTCTGGAGGAGAGGGCGGGGGCAGGGGGGAGCACGGACAAAGGAGGGGTGGTTTAAGAGACAGGACCTCACTCTCCCCCAGCTTCCCTCTCTCATCCCATTTTGCTGTCAGTGCAATACAGAGATGTCTCCAAACACCAGGCCGGGACCAAGGCTCGGCTCCAAGTACAGCCTCAGCCTCTGCCCTGCATTTCTGATCTCTGGGGGGGCGGGGGGCTCAGGCAACTCTCACACCGCTCTACACAGTAAACTTTGTCAGGGAAGAACAATTGAAGATGGAGGGTGTCGGTAGACATTTCGAGACCCATCGGGGAACAACAGTGAGGAAAGTGGGGTGCAGCAACCCAGATGACATTCCGAAAATGGAACTAATGTAGTGAACAGCAGCCGATCCTGCAGCGACAGCACAGATCCCTGCTTTGTCCTTTCCGTTTCTGAGATCTCAGCTCAGGGTGACCCATCTCCAGAGAAGACACGTTGCACACCCCTCCTCCAGGCAGCCCACAGCCAACGACCGGCTGACGGTGGAGCCACCTCTGGGGGCAATCCAGGCTCCAGAGCTCCTCAGGGGATGATGCCAGCCGACGACGTCACCTCCCTGTCCAGCTTTCCTTCTGTGCTCTTGCACTCCCCTCGCTCCCCTTCCCCTGAGAGCACCCCTCACCAAATCACTCACATAAGAATCCCCATCTCAGGGGGAGATACGGCTTTCCTTTCTCAGCTTCCTCACGGGGCGTGATGGGGTCTGCTGGGGCTCCCCCAGTGGGTGGACAGAGCAGACAGAGAGGGAATAGACGCCAGTCTCGGGCTGCCCTTGCAGACACTGAGTGCCACTTCATGGCCTGCAGAGAGGCCTGGGCACGGGCTTCGCCAAGCTGCTTTTAGGACCCCGACGCTATGGTCGGTGAGCTGAGAGCCTAAGGCACCCGAGGCGACCCTCAGCAGAGTCAGCAGGTGGACTGGGTAAGAACGTGGCAGATACTCAACCATGCTGAGAGAGAGCAGACGGTGAGTCACCAGAGCCTGAAGCAGGGAGCGCAGCCGCCAGGCAAGGGGCAGAGGAAACAATAACAGCATAAGAGTGCATTGGCCTGGGGACCCCAGAACTGGAGGTCAGAGGTACAGGACCCCATGGCTTCCTCCGGGCCTGCTGGGTCCCCTGCGCCACTCACCTCCCACACACTCAGATACCAGCTGAGGCCAAAGCAGAGGAAGGGGACAGCTGTAAGAGAGACTAAGCACCACCTAAAAGGACTGCTAAATTACTGGATTGGGCTACTTTTTGAGCCAGACAGTGCCAAAAGTGTTATTTTTCCTACTAACATGGAGGAGGGGCCCAGAAGAAAGACAAGATTAGTTCCGGAAAAAACAGGCATCTTCTGTAAATGCGCGTGTGGTTGTGTGAGTGACCCTACAGCCCAGCACAGACCATGCTCTGATCGCTTGGCCACTGGGATGCAGGGAGGTAGGAAATGAAACCGAACAGTCCCGGCCCTGGGTTTTATTATTCAGCAGGGCGTGTGCACCACGCACGCGTGTGCGCGCACACACACACACACACACACACACACGTACGCATGCGTGAGGACACATGCTTCTGGTAGAAATCAGTTCTCTTTGTTAAGAAAGAATGACGTGGGTATGGAAATAGACACTGTCAGGACAGAAGGATGCGCAGTGAAGACGGAATATACCCATTTGGACCCTGCTGTCACCCCTCCTAGTCAAACTCCTTAGAAATGACCATTTTTGACTAAGACTTCTAGATGGTTCTGGCTTAAAACTTACTCCAATCCAGGACTTACTTCAACCGTTCTTCTCAGTTCTTTTAGTAGCTGGGGTCCTTCTACTGGCTAGCTGGGGTCTTTACTGAACGCACAGATACATGCTGACTTTTTTCCTAGTCCTCTGCACAATTATATTTTTTAATTGTCCTATTTATTTTATTTCTATTTTTACTTCTTTATTTATATTTTAATTTAATTTTATGCTGTTTTACCTATTTTTTTATATTTTTAAAAATTCTCATTGATTTATTTCAGTTTTTCTTAGATCCTATGTCTTCTTCTTAGGTTTCTTCTTTATTTCATCGCAGTCTTTTCTCAAGTGACTTTTCTCTTGAGGAATGCTTGGGGAATAAAGGTCCCAAGTTCCCCGCATGTCTAAGAATGTTGATTTTGCTCTCACACGTGACCGATGTTTTGGTTGCATACAGAATTCTGAGCTTGAGGGAAATGTCCCCGAGAACATGGAAGCTTCATTCACTTCTCCGTTGCTTAGCGCCCCACGTTGCAGGTGACAGCTCCGAATCTCATTTGCTCCTTGGCACCAGCCTACATGTTTTTTTCTCTCTAAACGATTTTAGAATCTTCTCATTACCTGCCTTCTTTTCCCTTGCTGAAATTTCACGAGGATATATCTAGGTGCAGATCTTTTTTCATTCATCCTTCTCGGTTCCCAGAGGGCCCACTGGTGGTAGAGTAACGTCATTCCTCAGCACTGACATATGATGATTGCGTTTCCTGATTAAATCCTCCATTTTCTCTCTTCCTGCTGGAAACTATTTCTAAGTGGACACTGGTCTTTCTGAATTGATCATGTATGTCTCAACTTTTCTCTCTAACTTTTCAATGCTTTTCGGGGTTTTGTTTTGTTTTGACTTCCTGGCCTAGGAGACAAACTTCACAAACATCTTCCTCTGGCCCTCTATTGAACTTTAAAATTTATTTTATTATTTTGGCAATCATATTTTAAATTTCCATGAACTGTTCCTTCATTCAGGCAACCTATTCCATAGTCATTTGTTCTTATTTTATGGATGCGAGCCCTGCTGGAATCTCTCGGAGGACACGCATTAGATTGTTTTTGGATCACTATGCCTCATTCCCTTCCCAGCATCGCTGTTCCCTTCCCGCCCTTGGGAGACAGTTGTCCTATTTATGCATCTAAGTCCTTGTCTGTCAAGCTGCCGACTTCTGTCCGTGTTTGCAAAGGTCCCGGTTGACTAATAGGAAGTTCCTCTCACCTTTTCCAGCCTCCCCCCAGACCCCTGGCCAAGCTGCCTGGGCTGTCCAGGGGCAGACACGGCGTGTCAGTCAACGTGCCGCCTGCACCCCGGGGCAGCGCTCTGTAAAATCTGGCCCGTAGACCCGTGTCCCTCCACGCATAACTCTGTGACAAGAGAAGAGCAGAAATTGAGACTAAGCATTTAGAGACTTTTATGGCACTTTTGACATTGCCACGATTACCAAGCGTGATCAGCCAGCTTGCATCTTGAGTATCTTTTTTTAAATTCTATTTTCTAGTAATTAATTTTTATTATATCTTACGAAAGTATCAATCCGTAACGGATTAGAAATTTTTTTTAAAAGGCAGGTGGTGGGGAGGTGTCTTTCACTACAGATAGTTCTGGAAGCACTGTGTTAGGGAGCCCAGGCAGGGAACGGGCAACACGGCCCGCCCCGCCATGAAATGTCACACGAGAAGGGGGCTCCATGGGTTGCTGCCTCTTCTTCCGAGAGCATTCACCTCTCTGAGCAGTTTTCATTAGAAACATTTCTCTGGCTTCGGCCTGGGGGAGAAGCCAAAGATGCTCAGTGGAGGGTTTGGTGGAGGGAAGAGCCACGGCCTTACCTGTCCCAGTGATTCTACAGCCAGAGCTTCCACTCACCACTCAGCATCTGCCCTTCCTTCTGTGCCTGCCTCACTTCAAACCCCACAGATCTGAGAGGTCCCACAGTGGGACAAAGGCCCCCAGCTTGGCTACTGCCTCCCCTGCAGGCTCTGAGCTTGGGCTCCTGTCCACCTGCCTCCTGCCTCCCAGAAACGCAGCGCACCTCTGATCTGCGGTCTTTAAACCCACCCCCCACTGTGGTTTGCTGTTCTTTCAGCGGGAGGTAAATTTTGTGTTTAGTTCACTGTCTTGAACTAGAAGTCCTCATTCAACAACTTTGGAATTAACTTCTCCCTGGGATCACAGAGGACTTGAGATACAAGAGTATGCCCAGCGTGTGAGGGAACTCAGTGGGGTGATGGTGATGTTCTACATCACACCAGCACTGCCCAGGAGAAACAAAATGTGCAATTTAAAATCTCCTAGTGGCAACACGAAAAAAGGAACAGGTGAAATTCATTTTAACAATACATTTTACTTAATCCAACTCATCTGAAGTATTATTTCAACATGTAATCAATATAAAAATGATTAATAAGACCCTTTGCATTCTTTTTTATATACGAAGTCCTTAAAATCTGGTGTCTTTAACATTTGTAACATATCAGTGCAGTCACTAAATTTTCCCGTATTTAGGATTTCATAAAATTTACAGGTGAGAAAGTAGACCAGGCACAGTGGCCCAGGCCTGTAATCCTAGCATTTTGAGAGGCTGAGGCAAGAGGATGGCTTGAGCTCAGAAGTTCAAGACCAGCCTGAGTAAGAGTGAGACCCCATCTCTACTAAAAACAGAAAAAATTAATCAGGCATGGTGGCGCATGCCTGTAGTCCCAGCTGCTCGGGAGGCTGAGGTAGGAGGATCACTTGAGCCCAGGAGTTTGAGGCTGCAGTGAGCTGTGATGACACCACTGCACTCTAGCCCAGGCAACAGAGCAAAATCCTGCCTCAAAAAAGAAAAAAAGTAGGTTAGCACGCTCAAATTGCTCCAGACATATTTAAAGGGTATGTACCCTGTTAAAGGGTTTTCAATAGCAGAATCAAGTATCAGTTTAAAATGAATTAAAATTAAAGAGAGTTAAAAATTCAGTTCTCATTCACAGCAGCCTTCTGTCAAGGACTCCAAAGTCAAGTGCGGCTAGTGGCTGCGGTTTTGGACCACGCAATTCTTGTCTTCGTAAGGGTTTGGATTACCAGGTGTGCACATTTGCCCAAACTCATTGCATCATACAGTTAAAACCTGTGTGTAAATTTCACCAAAAACCCTCTCCACTTAATAATATGCATGATGGAGTGTTTAACAGTGACGTATACTGCAGCTTACTTGGAAATGCATCCCAAAACAGAGGAGGAGGATGGAGGGATAGATGGATAGATTTGTGACAAAATGAATACAGCGAGATGTTAGCGATTGTAGAATCAGATGGTGAGGTATACGGGTATTCATTATACAATTCTTCTAGCTTTTCTGAGTGTTTAAAATTTGTAATGAGATGTTGGGGGAGAAAGAGACTTCTCTTAATGAACTGTACTTGCACACAATAACATGCATCAATCTCAAAAACATAACGTTGAATGGATGAGGCCTGACTCCAAAGAGAACCTGGACCTGCTTCCATCCACACAAAGTTCACCAACAGGCAAAACTGACCGACGCTGTCAGAGGTCAGAGTGTGGCTGCCCTTGCTGGGCAGTTTCAGGTGAGCAGGTGAAGTTCTATGTTTTGACAGAATATAACGTGGGAGTGTGGGTTACATGATTGTGTTCAGTTTGTGAAAATTCAAATATGCAAAATCTGTGCTCTTTACAGAATACACATCTCAATGAACGGTGTTGTTTTAAGGCATGCCGACCTCCATACCTCGCATGAGGAAAACCTGTGCTCTCCTGTAAACGTCATTGCCTGGCGTAGCAGTTCCACGGAACGCAAGCGGTGCACTTCCCTGGTGGGCAGTGAGATGTGTCCCTGGGGCCTGAGGACTTGGATGCTATGGGCGTTGGTATTTATTTTAGGAACTTTCTCTCTTTACAGTTCTCAGTTACATTTCTGAACGTGCTTAGCAGAAGGCAGGCTCTCATCTTCCTCAGTCCCTGGCCCGAGTGCATCGGTACACACCATGGGCCTCAAAACTGCCAAGATTTCAAATTCTTCCGTGCCTGCAGCACAGTCCTATTGTGTATTTACTTTCTTGCTCAGTTGTTTATCGAATGCCTTTTCCTATATGAGCTCAAGGAACTCTCCCCAGAACACTTAAAACATGAAACAGGGTACATTCTCTCGCTGTCATAGAGGAACTCCAAAAGGGGGAGAAAGAGAAGGGAGAGGTAAACCGAGGCAGAGTAGAATGAGGAGTGCAGAGGCTGGGGAAGCACGGATGGGGGGCAGGGTAAGAAGCCCAGATACTCCAGCTGTGCCTGGCTCTCCAGATTTCTGGGTCCATAATTCAGGTAAGCCCTTGGGACCGTCCCCCCAGGCAGTATTTGCCATGAAAGAGCAGCTAGCGACCCACCACCATGGCCATTTGGGGCAAATGATTAAAATGATGACTTCCAAATCACAGTTTCTTACATGGATTGCTCACCAGAACTTTGAGAGCACAAGTTAAGTGACAGTACTGGGGCCCCATGCGGTGGGGGTGAGGAAGGCCCTTGGGGGAGGGGGCTGCTGACCACCAGGCACGCCCCAGAAAGCTTCCAGAACAACGGCTGAGGGAAGGAAGAGGCTTGGGGTGTAGGGGGCTGCAATATTTGTTGCTTCCCACTCATTTGTGGGACCCCCCACCCTTGCAATGACAGGGTCTGGAATTTCTTCAGAACCTGGTTGATTCCTCTAAAAGGACCCCAGCCCTGGGGAACCTAGCCAGGGCATCCCCCTCCCAAGCCACACCTGGACGCCCGACTGGGGCTCAGAGCTGGATGGGGGCGATGGAACAGCCCAGGTGCTCCGGCCTCGCCCCACTTGGGCCCCCCCCCCCACTCCAGCCACTGATCTGTCCCGGCGCACCCGCCCCAGGCGCCCCGCGGCCTGGCACAGAACTCCGCCCCTTCCCCCTCTTCCTTATCTCCTTTTCTAACCTTTTGCATTTTTCGTCTCATTTCCTGTCGGGTTTTGCATTTCCCTCCCCCGCCGCCCCTCCCAGCCTATGACACACTTTCTCTTCTTTTTTCTCTTTGGCCTCCTCTGGCCTTCGCGCTCCTGCCCGGGCGCGCGCAGCCCCCTCCCGGCCCTGCAGCCCCTGCGCGGGCGGCGCCCCCGGACGGGTGCGGGCCGCGGGGACGGAGGGGACCAAGGGCCCGGCGCCCGGAGGAAGCCTGCGGACTGCGTGGAGGAGGCGCCTGGCGCGGCGGGTGGAGCATGAGCACTCCAGGTAGGCTGGCGGGTATGGGGGCTGCGGGAGGGGGCGCGCCCGGGGCAGCGCGGGGTGGGCGCCGAGCAGGGGCGCATTGGGGGCCGGGGGCGTCGCTGGGGCCCGGTTTTTCCCTCACCAGCTCCTTCCTCCTTCTCTCTCTCTCTCTCTCTCTCCCTCCTTTCCTCTCCTCTCCTGTCCCTTCCAAACTTTTCCTTTCTCACTTTCTCGCTTTCCACCTCCTTGGGTCTCTCCTCCCTGTCTCTGACCCGCTCTAGAGTGTCACCGCCTGGCAAAGTCCCCGCTCCTCAGAGAGGACAGGGATGAACCGCCAGGGCGCCTCAGGGTGCACCTGCCCCAGAGGGAGGAAGAGAAACTTTTCTGACACCTGAAAGGCCCGGAAGTTTGCAGCCCACAGCCCCGCCTGACTCGGAGGCTCCCGAGAAGGTGGGGCCTGGCTCAGGAGGGGATGGGGAGGACAGCGCCTCCCATGGGAGTGATGGGGCTGGTGGCAGGGGCTCGGGAGGGAGCCCTCCTGACCTCAAACCTGAAGTCACCTCCCCCAGGAGACTCCCAGGCCTCATGGGGCCACCAGGGGATCTGCTGAGCTGTCCAGCAGGGAGAGCAGGGGGGGCTGTTCTGTCCCTCGGGGGTTCTGAGCAGAGCTGGAGGGAGTCACAGGGTCACAGCGGGTCTCAGAGGTAGTCTAAGCTGAAGCTTCAGGTCACCTGCCCCGGTCTCTGCAGAGGAACGCTGATACACACTTGGTCTCAGACCAAACTGACCTCTTTGTGCCCGGCCTGCTCTCAAAGCCTTTGATTTGTAGTTTAGAAAAATTTCTCCTGACATTTATGACTTCTCTTGAAGGTAAAAGGTTACCAACCTACCAGAAAGGGGAAAAAATATCGGTCAGTCACTCAGCATTTATCGAGTGCTCACCCCCTGCATAATGTGTGCCGGAAATCCCGGGAGCCCGGAATTAATGCGAGGACAGGAATTTCACTCAAATCGTCCACTTCTGCGCTTTCCCCGAAACGCCAGTTCTCTCCACCCCCGACGCATCTGTAAAGGGGTGATGGTTGTGCCGGGGGGCCTGGGATGCTCTGAGGGCAAGGGGAGATGTGGACTCAGCGTGGTCACCTCCCAGTGAACGGTGTGGACCTGTGCGGGTTTCGTATACGGGTGTCAGAAAGGCAGGTGTGCACCCGCCAGTCCCAGCAGTGTCGAGTCAGTGCAAGAATGATCCTTTATGTGATTTTTTTAAAAACGGCGGTAAAATATACATACCATAACATGTAGCATCGTAATACCATGTTTAAGTGTACGGTCAGTGGCATTAAGGCATTAAGCACATTCACATTGTCATGCAGCCATTACCGCCACCCAGCTCCAGAACTTCTTTCATCTTCGAAAACTGGAACTCCAGACCGCAGTCCCTCCCCAGCCCCTCCTACTCTCTGTCACTATGAATCTGACTACTCCAGGGACCTCCTATGAGTGGAATCACTCAGTATTCGTGCTTATGTGACTGCTTTATGTCACCGAGCATAATGTCCTCAAGGTTCATCCATGTTGTAGCAGGTGTCAGAATGCCCTTCCTTTTTAAAGCTGAATAGTATTCCATTGTCTGGATAGATCACGTTTTGTTTATCCACTCATCCTTTATGTGCCTTTTAGAAAGGACTTCTAAACCTAACTCTTCTAAAGATGCAAGAGTTTGTTTGAATCCATCAGTGGGCACTGTGCAGTGGCCTCGTGCTTGGTTACCATCGGGGACATGCAGAAGGAATGCAAGGCACAGCCCTGCCCCCAGTAGGTCCTGCTGTACAGTCAGAGTGTGGCTGAGATGTGCACTAGATGGAAGAGAATTGGGAAGGAGGACGACAGTTCAGGGCTAGGACCAGGGATTCGTAGAAGGTTCCAGGCTGAGATTGTGCTGGAAGGGCAATGTCCAGACTTCTTTCTCCACTTCCCTGTGTAGTGTATCCCCACCCTTCCGATCAAAGACTTGCTTCCTGGGACTGAAGGGAGGTGTGTCTGTGGTTCGCTGGTGGCCGGAACGAAGGGCTCCTGCGATACAGCTCCTCATAGCATGTCATGCATGAATGGCCAAATGGAGTCCCAATTTTCAGATGATTATGATGGAAAGGAGTGTCAAATGCTGAAAAATGGAGCCTCAAATCCGTTTTTACAACTGCCTTCAATTCCTTCTTGCCTGGCCCCTGCACTCTCTGCTTCGAAGACGGTGCCCCTGACAGTGTTCCAATTTTGGGGGCTGAGGCCATGAAGACAGAGGTTCGAGGCATGACTGCCCATCTGTGCGACCTGTGTGACCTTGGACAGGCTGGTCGTTACTAGAGCTCTCTGAAAGTCATTTCTCCAATGCAATCAGGATATTAATACTGATTATTTTCAGTACTGTCAGTTACATCAAGCATAAAATGAGAAAAGACGACATATGACATGTGATTATCTTTGCTGTTATTACTGAGATCTGCGCAGAGCAGAGGCTGGACTTTGGAGTCCACACCTGGGCTGCAGTGCCCAGGTGGGTGGCCTGCCTTACTTTTTCTGGTTCAGCGTCAGTTTCCTTATCTGCAATCCCAAACTTACAGGGGGATTGTGAGGTTTCCAGGAAACCATGGAGCAGATGCTCAGAAAATCCACTCTGTAGATAAACTCCTCTCGTGTTAGTTATCCGATCTGTCTGGAAAATATTTGGATCGATTGAAATAGGGGAACAGAAAGAAAAGGAGAAGACAACTTTCAAGGAAGCCCCTTCAAAACACTCTTCTGCTAAAGGAAAATTGGAAGGAGCAGATCCCAGATGCCAGCCTCTTCCTGTGCCGGGCCACACAGGAAGAACACAGCCAGTACATGTTACGTACAAAGAACACACATCCCACACCTTGTCCCCACACTCTCCTTGAGGGACTTCTGCTCTCTGGGTCAGTGGTTTAATGGGGTGATTATTTTCAGGAGGGTAACCTTTGGGGTTGTGATTTGTTCAAGGGCTCGGAGATTATAATGGTCGCTGTCACATTTGTGTAATGGGTGTCCGTGGCCCCGTGCCAGGGGGCAATAAAAGTTCTGCTCCTGTGCTTGGCTCCCACTCCTCCTCTCTGGCTTCCCCAAGCACACCCGTTCCACCAAAGCGCTCTGGTCCTCCTGGCTCAGTGGGGGCCATTCCTCTGTGGGCTGCTCACAGTGTGGGAGCCAAAGAGGGGTGCAGTATCTGTACCCCAAAAGAGGGCTCCAGCCTCCCCTGTGTGGTGTCTGTTTCTAGCGTGTAATCTTCCTTCCTGCCCCTATGGAACTCGGGAAGGTGCGGTCTTTAGACACAAGTGTGACAGCGGCAAAGAGGGGGCTCCCCGGTACTCTGTCCCACGAACCTCACAGACCCTGCTGGTGCCACAGGCAGCACCGGCCAGGACTTCGCTTTCCCCTGGGACTGGTCTCATGCATTAAAAGACAAGATGCTCTGCTGGGAAGATCTATGGACTTGGAGCCAGGCAGACAGGGTGTGTGTCCCGGCTCTGCCACCTACTATCTGTGTGAGCTCAGCAACGTCACCTGATGGCTTTGAGCCTCAATAGACACCTGTATAAAATGGGTGTGAAAATACCACCCGGAAATGAAGGTAGACCAAAGTGTTTCCAAATGTCCTGTGCATGTTATAATGCTCTGAGAGCTTCTGCTTTTTAAGTTTTACTTCTGACTTGGTTATTTTGAAGGTAGGAGAAGAGAGTGATGAGTTAATGCAAAACAGAATATATGTGGTGAAGAGCTAGTTCCTTGAGTTAGGAAGCTCTCTTGTAAACCTATCAGCTGCGGGGATCAGAAAACCTTTTCTTGAAAGGTCCAGATAGTAAAATTTTAGGCCTTGTGAGCCAGATGGTCTCTGTTGAAGGCGCTCAGCTCTGTCATGGAGTAGAGGCAGGCGAGAATGAGTGTGGGCGGTACAGGACTGGACCCTAGAATTAGAGAATTCACCCCAATGGAAAAATGGTGACAGGTTGCAAATACACGGACTGTGAACAGGCCAGTCAACATGTTTTATAATTAAATTTATTTTAATATTTTTAACGTTTAATTTATAATTAAATCAACGTGAAACAATGCAACAGGAACATACCGTCTTTCTGGCAAAGATCAAAAAGTTTGATAAAACCTCATGGTGGCAAGGGCAGGGAGGCAGGCGTTCTCACACACTGTTGATTCCACGACGCTCGCCAGCAACGTAAATGAATGAACCCTCTGGTGTGGGAATTCTGCGTCTAAGAAACAACCTTGTATACATGCGTATACTCGTGCAAGTGTGCAGACGCCTTTGCACACTAGTGTTCCTTGTAGGAGCATCTGTGATCTGTCACAGGGAAATGCTCGAAAGGGGGTCAATGCTCTTCCAGAGCAAGGTCGTCCATGCAAGGCAATTCCCATTGCTGGGAATGAGGGTGTCTATGCAGACAAGAGTTTTAGGAAGAAAACTCTGTGCCTGTAAATAAGTACTTTATCGTAATGACCTCTGGGGAAAGAAATTTAGTATGTACTTTGTACCCTTACCTTTTATTAGATATATATATATATATATATATATATATATATATACACACAAAACACACAGTACAGCCTTAAGCATACAGCTCGATGAGCGTTTACATACACCCTGGAGCCAATCCCCACATCAAGACATGAATCCTTTCCAGGGCCCTGGGGGTCTCAAGCCCCTCCAAGGACTCTTTCAGCCTCTGTCGTGGTTACCTGTCCTTGGACTTCCCATGGAGGATGTCCTCTGGGGCATCTGTTTTCTCCTATCTCTAGTTTCAGTTACTCGGTTGTGTCTGTGAGACTTGCTTGTGTTGTGTGCGGCTGTAGTTTGTTGCGTTTGGTGGCGGTGGTGGCGCCCCGTTGTATCGCGTCGTACGAATTTACCACAATTTATCTGTCCACTCTACCCCTGGTAAACATTCATGTTGCTTGCGGTTTGGGGCTGTTGTGACGAAACTGCTGTGAACATTCTCGTACACGTCGCGGTGGCGACGGCCCCTTTTATTTCTGAGTTTGGGGAGCTGTCAGATGGGTGAGGAGTGTGGCCCAGCAGGGAAAGGGTGGTTTCCTCTGACTGTTCCATGTTGGAAATGCCAAAATGCAGCCACCACACAAGCAGAAGATTGTTTGCAGGGAATGGCTCAACCCGTTTCCCCATTAATTTTATATAGAAATTTTATGTAATTTTGTATCTTTTTAACTAATTTTAAAATACATTTTGTAAACCCACCCTTTTATGTCTTGTGGCAGAGTCAGATAGGCCCAGAGAGGCCCTCCTGCCCCTAAGCAGTGGCCTGACCTCCTTCTTGCTCTGTCCCTGAGACACTGCTCTGTCACCTGCCTGGGCCCGCCCTGCCAGGCACCAGAGCCCCCCTGACTCCTCAACCAAACACACTTCTGCAGCAATTGTCTATTTCTCTGCGGCACCATTGATTTTTTATTCGCTCTCTACGGGGATCATTCCCATCAGATAGATGCAATTTCACCCCTTTTTAAAACCAGCAAACAAACCTGTCTTGATTTTACCTTTCCCTCCAGCGATTGCTGCATTTCTCCACACCCCTTTTGGATTAATTCGTTAGGGTTGCCATAACCAAATACCGCAGAAGAGGGGGCCTTGACAGCAGATGTGTGTTCTCCCTCGGTTCTGGAGGCTGGAAGTCCGAGGTCAAGGTGATCCTGAAGCCTCTCTCCTTGGTTTGCAGATGGCAGTCTTCTCACTGTGTCCTCACCTGGTCTCTTCCCCTGTGTGTGTCCCTTCCGTCTCTGTGTGTCATAAGGACACCAGTCAGATTGGATTAGGACCACCCCATAGCCCCATTTTACCTTAATCACCTCTTTAAAGACCCTGTCTCCAAATACAGTTACATTCCAAGGTACCGCGGGTCAGGACTTCAACATGTGAATTTGGGGGGACAGGATTCAGCCCATGACACCTTTGCAGCAAAGTGCTGTCTACACCCACTGCCCCAGTTTCTCTCTTCCCCTGTCTTGAACCCACTTCAGTCAGACTTTTGTCCCAGCACTCAGTGTAAACAGCTCTTATCAACGATGCTGATGCCCTCGACCTCTCAGCAGCATCTAATGCCGTCCCTTCTCTCCTCTCTGAAACACGTGAGCATTTGACTTTGGGGCGCCCTCTCTCTTGGTTTTTCTCCCACTGTACTGGCCACTCCTTCCCAGCTGCTCTTCTCTGAGTCCTCTGTGTCCTCTCCCCCAAGGTCATGTCCCTCTCCTCCAAGGTCACAGTGTGCAGTCCCTGGAGCCTGAGTCCGTGGGCCTCCTGCCCTGGGTGGTCTCGTGTAGCCTCCTTGCTTTAAGTCACCCATATGCCAACGACTCCCAAGCTGATATCTCCTGCTCAGACTGCCCTCCTGAACTTTAGCTTTCATATCTAACTCTCTTGACATGTCCACCCGGACACACAGTGGATCCAAAATCAAACTTGTGATTGTTCAAGCCCTAGACCCTCTCTTCCATCCTGCCAGTGGCTCAGTTTTAAGATGGCGGTGCCGTCGGTGACTCCTCTGTTGGTAATTTGTCCACTTGCTCGGCACAGAGAAAACACTTTGCTCTGGTCAGGTCACGAAGCACGTCATTCTCGTTCCTTGAGAATGCATCTTTTGAGGGGGACCTCTTCATGCAGCAGGTGGGGCACAGCAGGGCACACTGGAGAGTCCACTCAGCTCAGCAAGCGGCGGTTTGGGGTTTGGGCCACTGACCCGTTGTGCAGTCTTGGCCAAGCTCCCTTTCCCGACTGGGACTCAGTTTCCTCACACGTCGAGGGAGAAGATTAGATGGGGCTTAGGATGGCAAAGGGTTTCATCTCACAGGCCGGTCCAGTCAGCTCGCAGGGGTTTGCTGGAGCCCATGCGGGGTACCCGGGCTCCAGGAAGAGGCTTCTGTGATTGATGCCAGCGTCTGCATGGGCATGAAACTGACCACTGAAGCCTGGCGGCCCCCGTCTATCATCCCATCCTTGCCCTGCGTGACCAAGGGCCCCTCCAGCTTTAAAAATCCATGATGACCTCGAGACCTTGAGCAAACCACTTCACTGTCCCAAGATTTTGTTTCTTCACCAACATGATGGAGATAAATAAAGCCTGCCTTGCTGCACACAAAATTGCTCTGAGGAGCATGTGAGATAAGTGGATAAAAAACGATGCTGGAAATAACAACGCGTTCTAGAAAGGGGAGGTCTTATTTTTATTAATTGCCCTCTCTAGCCCTGATCCCTGGGTTGGGTGAGAGCCCCGCCTTCCCCATGGGAATGCAAAATGCCTTTGTTTCCCTGGCCAGACAAAGCCATTTGGATTTCCCTGGTGATGGTGAGAAAGGGAATTAACACGGATATTGGATGTGGGATGTGATTCTTCTGTGCTTGGAAGATCTCAGCGTCTTTAACAGCCCCTGGGCAGGTGGCAGTCAGGAGAGTTTTTGGGGGGTCACTCAGCTAATCAGTGATGTGGGTCTTGCATAATTGAACCCAGAGCTCCAGTTCCCACCCATGGTCCTCACCACTGAATGATGCTTGTGCACAACGGGTGGGGGGAGAAAATCTTCCCAAAGTAAATTTTTATCTCCCTTAAGGATTCATCTCTACTATCCAAATCTCTGGAGTTAAATTAATTCTCCAGTTGGGCAGTTAGAGTAATCGGTCTCCCTGGAGTGCTGCCGGGTGCAGCCCTGGTTAATTTCTGGAGTGAGCACGTGCCCCGCAGCTTGTGGAAATCCAGTGGCGATATCTAGATATACCTATTTTTGTTATCTGATGAAAATGTCCCTGTCCCTAAATCTACAAGCCCTCTTTCTTTCACCTTGAATGTTGTTAATGCCCTGTGTTTTCTGCCAAAATCCCAAACACAGCCTCTATTTGCAGCCTCCTGTATGTATTACCTTTTCCCAGAGACCCAGGGGAGCCATCTGTTCTTCTATTATTTGGTTTAAGCAAAGCTTTGGGGCATTTCTTCTTGCCGGTGGTATATTCCAAGTTGGATTCATTGCCTGGGCTCTTATTTATTAGCGTGTGTGTTTTATTGTAATGCGTTTCATTTCCTTCTGTCTTTTACTTTGGGCTTCATTCCGCAGCCTCTGTCATGAGCAATGTTTGGTGCTGTGTGAAATGAGATGCATTCAAAACTCTTCTAAGACATAAAGGGTTTGTTTTTTTTTCTGGTGTGATTTTTTTTTTCTTTTCTTTCTTTTTTTTTTTTTCTGTTTTAGTGGCAGATAAATAAAGGACTCGAGTTTCCTGTAGGACTGGAAATAGTGAATCAGATTTTTGTTTTGTTTAAAACCTGAAAATCTCAGACAGGAGTCAAGAGTCTCTGGCTAGAGCTGAGTGCTGTGTTGAGGTGTTTGAGGTGTCACCCCCTTCCCAGCGGGCCATTCCATGGGAGAGGGGGTGGCCACCCACAGAGACTGATTTGAGAGGTACCGGGAAGGTTGCCAGAGTTAAAATGCTGCCCAGGGCAGAGTGGGCACCTGGCACTTCCTCCTTTGACTGGGCTGTTCCATGAGGGCGTTTAGTGATTCAACACCTGGTGTTATTCGCAGAATAACAAGTGTAGCAAGTGTGTATTCTGCTGCCTACCAGCCATGTGGCTGTGGCCAAGTCATTGAACTGCAGCTCTCTTCCTACCTATGACATGGAGATGAGACCAGCGTCCTTCCCACAGGAAATTAAATGAGACACCACCTACTGGTGCCAGCACGTGCAGCAGGAACCTCCCTCGGGCAAGGGAAGGCGTTGCCACAGCGATCAGATCAGCCATCAGCGCCCAGCGGTGCTGTGGCTGCCTGCCTTCATTAGCAGAGTGACTTAGAGCACCTTCTCAAAGGTCCCTTCCCAATCTGAAATGCAGTGTGAACGCTTTGCAAAGCCTTTTCTTCTGTTCTTTTGTCTGATCTCCATCCATTAGCACCCACGTGTTCATCCCTTTAACACATACCCAGCATCAACCATTCGCAGACACCCTGCTAGGTGCTGGGGATAGAAAGACAAAAAGACAGGGTCCTCCAACAAGCCTGCGGTCTGGGAAGGAGAAAGCCGTATAGGCAATCCAGCACCAGATATGCAGTTGCTATAAAGGAAGCACGACATGAAGTGAGCCTTAGCGAGAGGAACAGGCAGGTCTGCCTGGAGGAGTCAGAAGACCTCCCAGAGCAGGTAGAAGCTGAGATGAGACTGGGAAAACAAATAGGTTTTTGCCTGGCAGAGAAGTAGGGGAAACAGCATGCGCAAAGCTGATGGAGGTGCGGTTAGTGTCAGTGCTGAAAGAAAGATGTGGGGACGTAGGGATGGGGCGGGAGAGGCCCGGAGAGCCCTGGGATGCTGTGCCAAGGAGGGCAGATGCTGTCCTGTGGGCGTTCTGAGCAGGGGCTACGAGCCAGGATGGAGGTACAAGTTACAGAGATCACAGACAGCAGCGAGGACAACAGATGGGACCCTCGAGGCAAGAGGCAGGCCTCATTTAATGGGACACGGGCCAGGGATAGTTTTATTGTTATTTTAGATAAGCTTTGTGTTGAAGTATAGCATACACATAAGAGACACACACAAGTCCTAAGTGTGCAGCTCAATGGATTTGCACAGATTGAACACACTCATGTCACCCAGGGGCAGCCAGATCAAGAAACAGAACGTGACCAAGTAAAAAATAATATTGTAATATAATAAGGATTTTTGATATAACTATGCCCCAAATATTGCATAGGGCATTCTTTTTTTTTTTTTTTTTTTTTTGAGACAGAGTCTCACTCTGTTGCCCGGGCTAGAGTGCCATGGCGTCAGCCTAGCTCACAGCAACCTCAAACTCCTGGGCTCAAGCGATCCGCCTACCTCAGCCTCCCAAGTAGCTGGGACTACAGGCATGTGCCACCGTGCCCGGCTAATTTTTTTCTATATATTTTTAGTTGTCCTATTAATTTCTTTCTATTTTTTTTTAGTAGAGACGGGGTCTCGCTCTTGCTCAGACTGGTTTCGAACTCCTGAGCTCAAACAATCCGCCCGCCTCGGCCTCCCAGAGAGCTAGGATTACAGGCGTGAGCTACCGCGCCCGGCCTGCATAGGACATTCTTGCACTAAAAAATTATTTGTTTTTAATTCAAAACATAACTTTAATTGGTGTCCCATATTTTATCTGGCAACCCTAGCTTCATCCATGTTGTTGCATGCAGCAGAGTTCATTTTCTATTGCCAATGATAGTTTGTTTTATGAACATTCCACATTTTATGTATATCACTATTGATGGATATTCGAGTTGTTTCCAATATTGGGCTATTGTGAATAATGCTGCTATGAGCATTCTTATGCATATTAATATCTTTTGGAAACATGTATTTGTCCACCTAAGAGTAGATTTGCTGGATCCTAGACTATGTTTATGTTCTGCTCTAATAAATACTGCCAAATAGTTTTCCAAGGATGTTGTTCCAGTCTATGTTCCCTTCAGTGATGGATGAGAATTCTAGTTGTTTCACCTCCTGGCTCACACAGTATTGTCTGTCTCTTCATTTTAGCCATTCTAGTGGGTGTTTAGTCAAAACAAACAATTGTGTGACTTTAGTCACTTATAACTAATTAAATTGAGTGCCTTTTCATGTGTTTGCTGGTTATTTTGGATATCCTCCTATTCAAGTGTTTTGCTCATTTTTCTATTGGGTTGTCTTTTTCTTATTGAATTGTAATTGTTCTTTATATATGGTAGATATGAGTCCTTTGTCAGATGTATATATTGCAGACATCTTTCTTCAGTTTCTGGCTTGCCTTTTCATTCTCTTAATGATGAACAGAAGTTTTTAATTTTACTGTAGTACGATTCACATATGTATTTTTTTTTTCTTATGGTTAACTCATTTTGAGTCCTGTTTAAGAAAGATTTGCCTATCCCAAAGTTTATGTTTCTTTCCAAAAGCTTTATTGGGCCAGGCGTGGTGGCTCACACCTGTAATCTCAGCACTTTGGGAGGCTGAGGTGGGAGGATTGCTTGAGGCCAGGAGTTGGAGACCAGCCTGGACAACAGCAAGACCCCGTCTCTACAAAAAGAAAATTTTAAAAAATGCTTTATTGTTTCATCTTTTACATTTCTATCTATAATTCATCTAGAATGGATTTTTTTCCTTTAAAATCAGCTTTATTGAGGTATAATTTAGGTACAATAAACTCAGTGAGTTTTGATTCATGTATATACTTATGTAACCACAATGAAGATATAGAATGTTTTCATCACCACAAAAAGTCACCACATGTCCCTCTGCTACTCAGGGTGTGGTCCATAGACCGCAGCGGCATCCTCACCTGGGAGCCACTAGAAGTGCGGACTCTCGGCCCACCCCAGCCCTACTGAGTTAGAATCTGCATTTTAACAAGATTCCCAGATGCTCTGTAAGCACATTAAAGATTTAGAGACAATCAGAGCTCCTTTGGAGAAAGATGACAAGCCAGAAATGCTGTTTCTATTGTTATAAATAGCATAGCCTCAAGCAAGTCCAAGGTAAATGATGGATTATTGAGTTTCAGGGGAAAAAAAAGAGACGGGCTCAGTTGGGAAGAAATGTGAAGTCATTGCAAGAACTTTACTCCTTTACTCCCCGGACCAAACACTTCCTCTCCACGAGGCCACTGATGTCACAGCTGGGCGTAAGACGTGTGAATGGGAGGGGCAAGGTTTGCCACTGAGGACACTGGGGGCTTCGGCGGGGGCAGGGTTGGGGGCAGCTCTCTGATTTGTGTTCCGGACCACAGTGAAGGAAGCAGCCCAATGGCCAAGTCCAGAAGAGACCTTAATTTGGGGCTGTCTTTGTTGTTGTTTTCTTTTTCTTGTTAAGTTTAACTTTTATTTTTATCTAAATAATATATGTGCTTGGCTTAAAAAGCCAAACACTACCACATACCGTATAATAAAACATAGCAGCCCTCCACCCAGCCACTCCCCACTTACAATCCAATTGTCCCACATTTTAATCACCTGCCTTTCCGGATGGCACCCCCTTCCTCACACAGTTGCTCCCAGGACTTCCCAGTGAGTAAACCTTGCTTCTCCTGCCGGGGCTGGAGAGGAAATATGGGGCTTAATTGTTCCTTTGGCACATCCCCACTGATCCTCTGGTCTTAGCCCTACCCCGCACGCCCCGCTCTTGCAGCGCAGGGTGCGTCTGGGGTTCTGCGGAGCAAGCTGGCTCTCTTCTCGCCAGCTCTGCTACTGTCAGGCACTTGGGGTTCATCCTTAACATCTACTCTTAAGTCTGGAAACATTTTAAACTATAAATTAAATTTCTTTAAAAAATTTCCAACAAAATAATACACAAACACTCCTTCACTTACAATAGGGTATCGTCCCCAATAAACCCTTTGTAAGTTAAAAATACTGTAAGTCAAAAATTTACTTAATCCACCTAACCTGCCGAACATCCTAGCTTAGCCTAGCCTACCTTAAGTGTGCTCAGAACACTTACATTAGCCTACAGCTGGGCAAAGTCATCTAACACAAAGCCTATTTTATAATAAAATGTTGAATATCTCATGTGATTTATTGAAAGTGAAAAACAGAATGGTTGTACGAGTGGGTACTTGGAGTACAGTTTCTACGGGAATGCCTGTGGCTTTCGTACCATCGTAAAGTCGAAAATGTGTTAAGTTGAACCTTCGTAAATTGGGGACCATCTGTGTGTGTGTGTGTGTGTGTGTGTGTGTGTATACACATATATATTTTTATATGTAAAATAAAGAATATTAGCAGTAATATTTCACATTAAAGTACATGGGATTTATTTATGTGAATGGTTTGTGGGAGACATCCAATTAAATTTACTTCCAAAGGGATCTCTGGTCATCCTGCACCATCCTCTCTCCAAAGCCAAGTCTCTTTACATATCACATTTTCAGATAATCATGACTCTAAATCTGAGCTCTGTTTTGTTCCTTAAATCTACTTGTCTTTCTTTGAACAAATACCAAACTATCACACCCTACCCTCGTTTTCTGCCTTCTCGGGTTTTAATTGAGCATTTTATGATCTCATTTATGTTCTCCCTTAGCATATCAATTATACTTCTCTTTAAATTTTTTTAGTGCTTGCCCTAGAGTTTAGAAAATACATTTTTAACTAATTCAAGTTCACCTTCAAATAACACTCTACTGTTTCACGTGTGGTGGAGGTGCCTTGTGACGCCAACCCCTCCTGCCTGACCCTGTGAGACGCCCACTGATCATTCCACTTATCCACATGCTATAACTACCTGACATATGTCACTCTTATTACTTGAAAAAACAGTTATCTTTTGCATCAATTAATAATAACAAAAATAGAAGATCTTATTTTACTTTTATTTATTCCTTCTCTACTGTTCTTCCTTTCTTTATATCATTTCTCTTCTGCCTGAAGACTCTCTTTTAACATTTCTTACAGAGCAAATCTGTTGGCTATGAAGTCTCTCAGTTTTTGTGGATCTAAGAAAGTTTTAATTTCTCTTTCAAGTTTGAGGACAATTTTACTGAATTCTAGTCTAAGGTGGTGGGTTCTTCCTGAATACTGTCAATGTTTTGCTCCACTTCCTTCTTGTGTGCATGATTTCCGATGAGAACTCTGCGGTAATTCTTGTCATTACGCCTTTATAGGTAAGGCGTTTGTCCCCCATGTGGCTTCTTTCAAGATTTGCTCTTCCTCTTCGGTTTTCTGCAGTTTGGTGTGTTTTTGTTATTTCTCCTGCTTTGTGTGTTCTCTGAACTTCCTGGATCTGTGTCACTCATGTTGGAACATTCTTGGCCATTATTATTCAAACATTTCTTTTGCTTCCTTCTCTTTTTCTTCTCCCTCTGTTCATCCAAGTACGTATATACTACATTTTCACTATTATCTGATACTTCTTGGATGTTATGTTCTAATTTTTTTTTCATTCTGTTTTCTCTGCTTTTCAATTTGGGAAGTTACGTTGACTTTATGCAAGTTCACTGATTCTTTCCTCGGTATGTCCAGTCTACTGATGACCTCGGGTAAGGCATTCTTCACTTCTACTCTGTGTTTTTTATTTCTAGCATGTCCTTTTGATTCCTTCATAGAGTTTCCATTTGTCTGCTTACCTTACCCATCTGTTCTTACATTCTGTTTACCTTTTTCCATTAAAGCCCTCAACATATTAGTCATAATTATTTTTAATTCCCTATCTGGTAACTCCAGCATCTGTGTCATATCTGAGTCTGGTTCTGATAATTACTCTGTCTTTTCAAAGTGTGTTTTTTCTTGCCTTTTAGTATACCTTGTACTTTTTTTGTTGACAGCCATGCATGCTGTATTGGGTAATAGGAACTGAGGTAAATTGGCTTTTAGGGTGAGGATTTAGATTAACCTTGCTAAGATTCAGGTTCTGTTTGATGTTTGTTGTATTTAGAGGCACTAGAAGCTTCAAATTCCTCGAGTATCCTTGTTTTTGTCTTCTCTCTTGACTTTGGGCTTCCCTATGTACTCCTCCTTAAAGCAAGTCTGTTGTGCAGCTCTTGCAGCTGTCATCCACTGTTATTATACTGCAGCCCTGTTGGTGTAGTGGTCAAGTGTGGGGAGGGCAAATGTTCTATAATCTGTGATTAAATTTCAGTCTTTTGGTGAGCCTGTGTTTCAGGGCTCTGACATTCACATATGATTTTCCAGTGATAAAGTTGCCCCCCACCTCACCCCCTACTCCCTTTCCTGGCTACAGCATTCCCAATCTGCAGGATGTCCCAAAAGTTGCCACGTATAGGGAAAACAGGAAGTTGTAGCTAAATGCACCTTTATTTACAAAATATGCATTACAAAATTTTTCCTTTGTATGGAGATTTTGGGGATACCCTGTATTTCCTTGACCCTGACCCCTGTTGACTATGTCCCCCCATCCCCAGGTGAGACAGGAAGGCTGGAGGGGGCTATAGAGAGGAGGATCCCCCTCCCTAGGTGGGACAGGGTTTCCGAATCACTCTCTGGCGAAGTCCTCTCCCTTGGAGAACAAGGCTTTGTTATAGAAAAGGCTCTGAGTGTATGTTACATAGTTACTGTTCCTCTCACTCTGCCAGAGCCCCTGGAGATCTTTCTGGGAGCCTCACAGTGAGAGCCTAGTGGGGTTCCTAGAGGGAAAGCCCAAAAAAGTGTGGTGGCGCCTAGAGTGTGCCCCCACGGAGTTTTGCACTCTCACACTAGTCTACACTCGGCCTCCAGCAATTCATCAGAATTACCACATAAGTGCTTTTGCCAGTTTATGGTACCTGTGGTTTCTGCTCCATATACGCAGATCTCAGTTGCTGTATCTCTCGAGATGTCCCAGACTTTCAAGTTTTTAAGGCGGCAGCTTGCTGTGTGAACTTAGTTCTCTAGTGAGTTCAAGAAAATTATTAATTTTCAGTTTGTCCAGCTTTTTTGTAAGGCTGATGCCCAAGCTGAAACCAGAGATCAATATCAAACTATTTTAATTACCATTATGCATTACTTAGGGTAGGCTACACTGTATAACAAATAGACCCCAAAATATCAATGTCTTAAAGAACAGGAAGTGTATTTTTTTTCTCATGTAACACCTGGGGTGGGTTTCCAGGTCAGCAGGACAGTGCTCCTCCATGCAGTCATTCAGGGACCCAGGTTCTTTTCAATATGCTCTTCACCGTATCCTAAGGCCATGGTGTCATCTGCATCCAGCCAGCAGAAGGAGAAAGTGTGCAAAGGCACACACATGGGAGATTTATTATGGACCAGACCAAGAAGCAAAACACATCACTTTTGCACACATTGCCTTGAAACAAACTTAGTCATGTGGCCACAGGCTGACTGCAAAGGAAACATACTCTAGTTGTGCACCCAAAGAAAAAGAGAATGGAATTTTAGAAATGACCACTAACCTGGATATAGAGTAGTTTTGCCTGCCTTCATATAAATAGAATCATCCGGTCTATATTCTTTTTTTATATCTGTCCTCTTTCACCCAACCTACGTCTGTGAGATCCATCCATGTAGTTACACGCAGCTGTAGTGTTGGCTTGCCTTGTTGTATAGTATTCCAATTTGTTTATCTGTTCTATGGCTGGTGAGCACTAGGGTGGTTTCCACTTGGGAGCAATGATGAACAGTGCTGCTATGAACTTCTAGGGCATGTCTTGTGTGAACATATTGTGCTTTGCTGTTAAGTCTCCTGGGAATGGAATCGATGACCACAGGATACTGGTACGTTCTGCTCTAATGCTGATAAAAAGTTTTCCAACATCGTTGTACTAAATTATATTTCCACCAGCAGCACAAGAGTGTGAGATGATTTAAACTACATCCTCAGCTTGATGGTTTTTGGTCCATGAAGTTGAGTGAATTAAGATCCTACAGCTGCAGGAAACTGGTGGCTACAAATTGAGAGCAGACACATTTCCCTCCACTCAGAGCTACGGCTGCGACAGACAAGTTTCCTCACTGTCTCCCGTTGTGAGTTTCATAGTTTGTCATTTTCCTGGAGGGGACCCAGGTATTGTGCGGGGGTCTCTGATCTGACCCCCACTCTGGATCCGGAGGTCTTCAGGGCAGCCTGCAGCCTCAGTGGTTGCCCCCTGACTCTTCTGGCTCCTGCTCCAGTTTCACTTTTGGCCTCTGAGGGTGTCCCTGAGCATCCTGCCAGGTCACTCATGCACTTTAGCAACTACTTTAAAATATTTTATCTGGCATTTTAGATATGTAATGGTGAAAGTGTTTTTATACTATGTAGTTGTCTTAGTCCATTCCTGCTGCTATAACAAAATACTATAGACAGAGTGCCTTACAAACAACAAACATTTATTTCTCACAGTTCCAGAGGCTGGGAAGTCCAAGATCAAGGCACCTGCAGATTCGGTGTCTGGGGAGGGCCACTTCCTGGTTCATAGACTGCTGCCTTCTCGCTGTTCCCTCACATAGCAGAAGGGGAGGGGAGCCTGCTGGGGTCTCTTTATGAGGGCACTAATCCCACTTGTGAGGGCTCCACCCTCATGACCTGATAACCTCCCAAAAGCCCCACCTCCACATACCATCACCTTGGGGGTGAGGATCTCAACATATGAATTTTGGGGGGATATAAACATTCAGACCATAGCAGGAATCTCCCCAGAAATGGTCTCTATCTGCTTTCCATCTTCCAAAATATATTCGACATCTCTCATCCACTGTAGTCTTCTCCATTCTTTATGTCCGTGTGAAGACACACGCATCCACACTTGTTTCATTCCTTAACTGGTGAATTTGTGCAGTTTCAGGAGGGAGTGGAGAGAGAAATGTGTATGCACTTAACTAGAGATCCAGCTAGAAGCATCATAAGCAAGTTTTTATCCTCTCTGTTTGCCAAGCCGTTTTCTGCCGGTGCCGTTTCTCTTACTCCTCGAAGTGTGGTCCTCAGACCAGCAGCACTGACATCCCTCAGACATGTGTCAGAAATGCAGATTCTCAGGCCCCACTCCAGACCTTCCGATCGCTTCCACAAGAGCCCGGAGGTTCCCATCCCAGGACACCTGGAGAAGCTCTGCCTGGACCCATTTCTCCTTGCTCCCCATCCCTTGGGCCCCTGCTGGGGCAGTGGCTCTCAGCCCCGGTGGCAGGTTAGCACCACCTTTTAAAATTGCCACTGCCAGGCCCACCACAGCCAATGACTTCATTATTTGGGACGGGACCCTGAGTGTGGTTTTTTTAAAAGCTCCACAAGTGATTCTAATGTGGACCAAGGAGATGCAAAAATAGTACAAAATAGTCCCTGCCCTTAAGAAGTTTCCAGTCCGGATCTGGGAGAATGCCCTGGAGATCAGGAAACAGGCTTTGAGGCAAACAGTAGATTTCTGAGCATTCAGTGTAAAATTTATATAGTTACAGGAGGACAGAATTATTTTTGAGTTGAATACATGGACTTCTGGTGAAAATCCCAGAACTTGCCTTACCGGGACCTTGGGTTCAGTTACAGCTCTCTGTGTTTTGGGTCATCCGATGGGTTGCCAGAAGTTTGAAGGTTCGGCAGGACTTGGCGTTGCTTGGAGAGGAGTGGGCATCCGCCGCCCCTCCCTGCCTCTCCCCGTGCGCTTCCATGTGTGAGTCGCGGTGTCTGACGACGGCTGTGCTGTGTTCCTGGCCGTGAGCCTGTGCTGGTCACAGACGTCTGTTTCCCTGGGGGCTCTCACTCAGCCGCCCTCACTGGCAGTCTCGGCCCTGGTGACGATAATGTCAACTGAGCTCAGTCATTTGGCCCAGGACCCTGAGTGGGACCCAGGACTGATGTGGGAGGAAATGCAAGACAAGGGTACTATGGACCTCCGTCTCCTCCTGCATGTCCCCCCGCGGGCACTCACATCTTGGCACATCCGACGTCCTGTTAGATCCACAGGTTGAGGTGGCCCCCACCCTCCCTCCATCCCAGGCAATGTGAGCTGGGCGGCCACCCCCTCACAGGTGGCCTGCATCCACATGCCATCGGTGGAAGATGGGGACACTCAGCGTTCGGTTCTCCAGGACCACCGTTTCTTACCTGTCAATTGGACGCATCACCTAAATTTCCACTGAGGAGCTGTGAGGTTCTTAGATGCTGTCTGCAGGGGGCAAGTTCCTAACGCTGCTGTCTTAAGAGTCTCAACACATTTTACTACTTCCCTGGGGTGGTTCTAGAATGAGAGCTGGGAAGTGCTGCCGGCCAGAGTTACCTGGTGTGGCCAGGTGGGGAGAGAGCTGGCGTAGGGGCTGCTCCAGGGCCGTAGCCCCCCTGTGGCTGTTACGTACGGGCTGAATCGTGTCCCCCTCAGTCCATATGTTGGAGCACTGACTCCCAGTGCGTCAGAATGTGACTATATTTGGAGAAAGGGTATTTAAAGAGGTAATTAAGTTAAATGAGGTCTTTAGGATGGGCCCTAATCCCATGTGACTGGTGTCCTTATGAGAGGAGGAGATTAGGACACAGACACGCACACAGGGACGGCCATGTGAGGACAGAAGAGAAGGCAGCCGTCAACAAGCCAAGGAGAGAGGCCTCAGGAGAAGCCAACCCTGCCGACACCTTGATCCCGGACTTCCAGCCTGCAGGGCTGAGAAGTAAATGTCTCTTCCAGCCGCCCAGTCTGGGTGCTGGGTTACAGCAGCCCCAGGACACCAATATGGGGGCTCACTGGCCGACCCACCCTTCTCCTCTGTGACTCCCTGCCTCCACGTCGCAAGTCCACAGGACAGGAGCCGGGCCATGCCCCGGCCACCAGAAACCCTGGTGCGACACTCGGTTTTCCCGATGCCCGCAATGCGGGCTTCTGGGGCTCGGCGGAGCTTTTTCTTCTGCACATACGGCCTCAGGTCTCCAGTGCCGCGCTGGAAGTTTGCAGTTCAATTCTGTGCCCGCGCCGCTGCCGCTGTCATTCCCACTATTATTGAGCACCTCGGTGGGCACAGTGCTGAGTTAATTTTTTTTAAATTGGCTCTGCCCGACCCACCACGGGAGCTTCTGGGAGTTCATTTTAAAGTCAGAGAGAGAAGAAGCAGGCGCGGGCTGATTCCCTGCTTCAATTGCACGTTAAATCTAGTTTGGTATCTTCCCCGCTCGGCACATCTCTTTTATGACAGCCGGGAGCGGACGATGACAGCTCCGGTGCCCTGCCTCTGCACTGGAGGGTCAGGACGAGCGACCTCATTAGCGGGCCCGCCGTGCCCTCCCGCTCTCCACCTCTTATGGCAGATTTCCCAGGATGCGCCTACAGGAGAAGGGGCCTCCTCATGCAGGGGACAGGACAGTAGGGTGGGCCCCGTGCCTGGGACCAGCCTCTGCAGACAGGGCTTCAGCCCCCCAAGCATCACGCAGACGCCCACGACGTCACACGTGCACTCGGGCTGGCTCGCTGTCCAGACAGGGCCTGGCCTGTCCCCTCCCTGCAACGCCTCTGCCCACCTTCCTCGCAGCCCCTGTAAATCCCACCCACCTGTGCTCTCAATGAAGCCCCACGAAACCTTTTCTGGCTGTGTTCTCTGTCCCTCCTGCTCCTTCTCTGAATCTCTATTGCATTTTGTGATTAAAAGAGGAATCGTGCTGTGAATGGAAAACGGTGCGGCTGCTGTGGGAAACAGCTGTCAGCTCCGCAAAAACGTAAACGGAGAATCACCATGTGACCCAGCAACTCCATCCAGGTGCAGCCCTTGAGGATCGGAACCAGGGACTCTAGCAAATCCCTGTACACAGGTGTTCCCAATAACCCAGCAACAGACGAATGTTGAGCAAAATGTGCTAAATCCACAATGGGGGCTGTTATTCAGCCATCACAGGGAACGAAGTGTGGACACAGGCACCCTGTGGGGAGGCGAACCTCGCCCTTGTAAACCGTCTGCTCAGCGGGAGGAGCCAGACGTAAAAGGTCGTGCAGGGTATGGTTCCATTAATGCAAAGCGTCCCGGGGAGGACAGAGTGAGGCATGACTTAATGGGTACAGGGTCTCCGTTAGGGGTGGTGAAAATGTCTTGGGTAAAGGTGATGGTTTAGTACATTATGAATGTACTAAAAGCCACTAAATTATATGCTTAAAAGGGTTAATTTTTTTGTTATGAGATCTTCATCTTGATAAAAAGAAAAAAATCATGGTTTCTTAAAGCCAGAGGGACTTTAATCCAGATCAACCTTACAGGTGATGCAAGAATCCTCTGTAGGGTGTCCCCGACAGTCCTACCTGAGAACCTCAGTGTGTGACAGGTGGCACCTGATGGGGACAAGTGGGCCAGGCAGATGACGCCTGTTCGCAGGTGACAGCCATTCAGGTACAGGAGGCCATCCCTCTACCCCCCCCAGCCCCTCTGTCTCCTTCCCTCCTTCCTTCCCTCCCTCGTTCAACAGTCCTGGGGATGTTCTTATGTCTTATTTTAGCCTGTCACTTTCCAGCCGTGGCGGTGGATGGAAGCAGCCTAACTCAGTGGTTAAGTCTTTGGACTTTAGAGCCAGACATCCTAGGTTTCAATATGGCCTCTACCAACAGGGGCTCTGTGCTGGTGGCAGATACTCTGTATGGTCCAGTTCCTTGTCTGTGAAGTGAGGATGATGTTGGTATCTCCCTGATGGCATTAAATAAGATACAGGTTGTGAGACACTTAGGGCCATGCCTGGCACAGCATCAGCTGACGGTGCTACTCGTTACTGGTATTTACGATCCCAGTTCCTGCCACTGTCCTTGTTCGAGTTTTCATATCAATCACCGACTCAGCCTCCTCCCTGGATAGTTGGGTGACTGTACAATTTACTGTTTGAACCAGGACACTTTCTGTTTCAATCAACATGCAGAAAATTGCCTCCCTTTGGTGTGTCGTTCTATGCATTTTAACACGCGTATGAATTCATTTAACGGCCACCACAATCTGGATTCAGAATAGCTTCATTACCCTAAAAGAGTCCTTTGCAGTATGGCCACCCTTCACCCCGACCCTGGCAGCTGCTGCTGTGCTCTGACACTATGGTTGTCTCTTTTCAAGAATCTCGTGTCAGTGCAATCATGCAGTATGCAGCCTTTTGAGACCAGCTTCATTCATTCAACATAATGCCTTTGAGATTCATCCGTGTTATTGCGTGTATCAGTAGTTCGATCCTTTTTATTATTGATTAATATTCCATCGTATGGATACACCGTGTCTGTCTATTCACCTGCTGGTGGACGTCCGGATTGCACTCAGTTTTGAGCGATGGTGTATAGAGCTGTTATAAACGTTAGTGTACAGGCTTTTGTGTGAAGATGTTTTCGTTTTTCTAGGGCAAATACCTAGGGGTAGGATTGCTTAATCTTATAAAACTGCCAAACTTTTTCCCAGGGTAGCCTTAGGTACCATTTTGCAGTCCTACTAGCAGGGGCTCCGCATCTTCCCCAGTACTTGGTATTGTTCATATTTTCTTTTATTTTAGCCATCCTAAGAGTTGTGTAGTGGCAGCTCATCATGGCTTTAATTTGCATCTCCCTAGTGGCTAACGATATTTAATATCTTTTATTTAGCATCCATATAGCCTTTTTGGTAAAGTGTCTGTTCAAGTTGTTTGTCCATTTTCACATTGGGTTGTTTTCTTAGTATTGACTTTTTTATTTTTTATTTTTCAGAGACAGGGTCTCACTCTGTCACCCGGGCTAGAGTGCAGTGGCGTCATCGTAGCTCACTGCAACCTCAACTTCCTGGGCTCAAGCGATCCTCCCACCTAGGCCTCCCAGGGTGTTAGGATCACAGGCGTGAGCCACCACGCCCAGCTTAGTCCTGACTTTTGAGAACTCTTCACATATTCCAGATACACATCTTTTGTCAGATCTGTGATGTGCATGTGTTTTCTCCCAATCTGTAGCTTGTCTTTTCATTCTCTTAACAGTGCCTTTTGCAGAGCAAAGTCTGTAATTTTCAAGTCCAACTTGTCAATTTTTTTCTTTCATGGACTGTGCTTTTGGTGTTGTATCTACAATCTCTTTGGATAACCCATTAGCACAAGTACTTTCTCCTATGTTGTCTTCTAAAAGCTTTGTAGCTCTATGTTTTACATTTAAGCACATGACCCATTTTGAGTTCACTTTTGTACAAGGTGTAAGTATTTGTTGAGGTCCTTTTTTTAAATAAAGAGATCCAATTGCTCCATTGGATTGCTCCATTTATTGCACAGACTATACTTCCTCTGCCTGTGTGTCTATCTCTTCACCAAATCCACTCTTTGGTGACTATTGCAGCTTTATCGTAAGTCTTAAAATCAGGTTTTCAGAATTGTTTTGACTGGTCTAGTTTCTTTGCCTTTCCATATAAATTTTAGAATCCGCTTGTCTATATCTGCAGAAAACAAATCCTACTGCGACTTTTATTGTAATTGAGTCAAATCCATAGATCGGTTTGGCGAGAATTTATTTAGGTCTTCTTTGATTTCTTTCATCAGTGTTTTATAGTTCTCAGTAAACAGATCCTGTACCTGCTGTGTGAGATTTATACTTAAGTTGGTTTGGGGAGGGGGATTTCTTTGGTTGGGGGGAGGGGAGCTTCTTTAAATCAAATCAGGAAACTATTGAGAGGCTCCATTAATGATCACATCAGAGCAATAGGCATGAACCACAGCTGTCCTGGGCAAATTGGAAGGTATCCTATGGATAGTGTGCTCCGGCTGTGAGTGCCTCTCTGAAAGCATGTTGTGCAGAGTGGACACAAAGCCCAGACGTGGTCTTACCTTCTAATGCAGAGGGTGTGACCTAGACATTTTACTCTCAGGATGATAGAGGAGCCAAAGGTTGCATTGGTTTGGGGGTTTGTCTTACATTTTGTTTGTTTTTGTTTCTAAAAATCATACATGAGAACATCCTTTTAAATTTTTCAAATGCTATAGACAAAGCCGGGAAGTCTTTCTTTACGTGCATAGCGCCGATCCCAGTGTGGTCCCCTAAGGAAACCAGCGCTGTCAATTGGGCATGTTGCCTTCCTTCCGGAGCTCTTCCCAGGCAGAGAGGTAGGCGACTACGGAAATACAGGTTTGCGTTTTGTGGTTATTGTTTTCCTAAGTAGCATCATTTAATGCTTATGTTCTGCAACTTGTTTTCTTCACTTAAAAATATGTCTTAGAGATCTTTCCATGTTAGCACAAGCTCTACTTCATTCTAATCAACAGTTTCAAAGTACTCCACAGGGTAAAAGCACCATGCTCCCTGTGGCTGGACATTTAGGATAGGTGCCAATCTTTTGTTCTTCTTTGTTTGCAGAGGGATGAATGTTTCTCCAGGTTGGGTGCCAACATGGAATTGCTAGGTGTCTTAGTCTGTTTGGGCTGCTATGGTAAAATACCACAGACTGGACGGCTTATAAACAACCATTTATTTCTCACAGTTCCAGAGGCTGAGAAGTCCAAGACCAAGTGTCTGATGAGGGCCCACTTTGTCATAGACAGCACCTTCTGGCTGTGTTTTCCCATGGTGGAAGGGTCCAAGGGTCTCTTAGGGATGTCTGTATGACACCTCTTTTATAAAGGTACTAACCCCCACCCATGAGGGATCTGCCCCATGACCTAATCAACTCCCAAAGGCAAGGTATGCTACCTCACCTCCTAACACCATTACCTGGGGGTTAGAATCTCAACCTATGGATCTGGGGGGGACGCAAACACTCAGACCGTAGCACCAGGTGTCGGGCGTGTGATCATGTGTGTTAATGGGTATTGCCAAATTGCCTGCAAAATTGCCTGGCCCAGTTCATGTTCCCAGCAAGACAGTGCAAGAGCACTTTCTTCCCTGCACGCTTGCTAACACCTTACGTGATCTAGCTCGAAAATCTTTGCCACTTGGATGGCTGAAACGCGCAGATGATAATGACAATAATCGCTTATGCTTATTGGCCGCGGATCCTGTTCCAGGCACTGTTCCAAAAGCTTCACTTATATTGGTTCACTGAGTCCCACAATGACCCTGCGAGGTGGGTTCTTTTATCTCCCTGTTTCACAGCCGAGGAAACTCAAGAGCAGAGTGGAATCTCATTGTTTCAACTAATTTCCTTGATTATTAGCAAGCCTAATTATCGCTGCATGTTTATTGGTCACATATAAACTCCTGTGATTCGCTGACTCTTTTTCTTCCTACGATGTGCCTTGTCTTTTTCCTATCTCGTCTGCACCTTAATCTTTAAATCATGATGTACTCAAATGCATCAATATTTCCCTATATGACGTTAGCATAGTATGCCTTGTTTAGGAAGGCCTTTCCTATCCCAAGCTTATAAGCATATTTTTAAAAATTTGTTTTCTTCTAATACTTTTGGAATGTATTATTTACTTTTCTAAGTCATTCATCTATCTGAAAATTATTTTTGCAAAGGGGCAAGTAGGAACATAATGCTTTCCAAATTGTTAGCAAATTATCCAACAGTTCTCGAACAGTTTCTACATTGGTGTGAAATGTCACCCTAATCATACACTCAATATTTACACATATGTGGGTTGTTTACTAGACCTTTGTTCATTGACCTAATTATCTGTTTCTGCACCACTGTGGCCTGTTGCGTTATAACATGTTTTAATAACTGGAGAGATGTCAGTTGACCTCGCATGTAGCCACCTTGCTGAGCTTCTTATATTGGTTCCAGCAGTTTCTGCTCTCATTATCGTACATTTTAAAATAATATTTAATTTGTGTTTTTAAATTTTCTGGTGTCTAGATGAGAAGGAGTATTCCTTGGCAATGTTAAAAATTTTATTATGTCTGTGCCAGCAAATATGCCCTGTGTTATTTCTGCTTTTCATTAGGGCTTGAAATTTCCTTTGTGGCTAATACATGTTGAATTCTTGTAAAACTTCCATGTGTAATTGAAAAGAGTTTGTCTCCCCTAATTGTGGGGTACCGAGTTCTGTAGCTCTGTTAGAGCAAACATATTCATTTTTTTTAATCGCCTGTGACTGGACAGTGTTCCCTTCTCCACAGGGTTACGTGGCAATATCTTTACCAATTTCTTCTCTGTTTCTATTAGTTTTGCTCTCTGTGCTTCAGAGCCAGGCTGTAAGGCATGCAAACATTCGTGGTTGTTGATGTTTCCTCTTAATAGCATAAAAATTTTATTTGTCCCTTTCAATGTTTTTTTCCTTAAATTCTATTTTCTTTTATAAGGACAGCAGGACTACCAGATTAGGACCCACCTTAGGCTCATTTAACTTAATCACCTCTTTAAAGACCCTGTCTCTAAATACAGTCACATTCTGTGGTTCCAGGGACTGGGACTTCAACATGTGCATTTGGGGGCACACGATTCAGCCCATAGCAGGCAGCCACCATTGTTCCTGACATCCTGTTTTTCCCCGAAGTCTCTTCTTTCCCCTTCCTGACTCCATCAGCACATGTGACGCTTTGGGACTATTTCATCGAAGGTCTGTGGACGGGAAACTTTTTGAATCCTCGTATGTGTGAAAAAATTATTTTTTCTTTTTTTTACCCTTGAGTCATTGTTTAGCCGAATGTGGGATTCTAGTTTCAAAATTATTTTTCCTTAGAATGTTAAAGACACTGTCTTCTTGCATCGGGTGTTACCGGTTGATCCATCCCAGCTATGTGTCCATTGGTAATAAATACATCTCTGCAAGCTGTCGGGATTTTCCCTTGAGAGCCTGGTGTTCTGAGACCCCATCCCGGTGGGAGTAGATGGAGCTTCCCTCCTGTGTCCTTCCTGGCACTCTGTGTGTCCTTTCGAGCTCAGAGTTCAATCTGTTTTCAATTCTGGAAATTTTTTTTTCTAGAATTTCTTTGAGTTTACCTTCCTCTCCATTTTTGAAATTGTCACCTGCTGGATCATCTACAAGACAAATATTGGGACTTCTGGATTTATCTGCCACTTCTCTTAACTTTTCTTTCATTCTGTCCAGCCCTTGCTCCGCCCCCCCCCCCTTTTTTCCTAGATTCTGGGCAAATTCCTCAGTTCCATCTGCTAGCTTGGAAGTTTGATCATGAGCTGTGTCCATTCTGTAAATTCAGTCTACTTGCAGTTTGTTTGTTTGTTTGTTTCAATGACATTTTCAATTTCTATTAGTTTAGCCCATATTCGCTTGTGTCTTTCTGAGGACATTAGGTATGCATGTTCCACTGGCTTGTTCTGCCAGCTCTGTGAGCATTTCCTTGGTGGGGGCTCCATTTGCTACACTTGGTTGTTTCTTTTATGGTGTTGACTTTCCTCAGATGTCTAGCGTTTCCTGGTGTTACGCATCGGACATTCTCCGTGTACTCTGTCAGCTACGACTGCACCTGTTCCCTTCCAATCTCTTAGTGAGGGTGACATATCCCAGCTGCGTTGCAAGGGAAGATGCTTCGGGAACACCTTCTCCTGGATCCGAGGCCTCCTGTTCCTCCTGGTCTTGCCAGCACAGAGCGTCCCTCATCCAGAGCACTGCCCTGCCCCTCCGACCACCAGGCCCACAGCCTGTCTGCCTGTGAGACAACATCTCCGCGGTTTGCTGCCGGGCCATGGGGCGGAGTGAGGGGAGTTTGCAGAAGTGTCAACCAGCGTGGCTGCTCCTGTCTTAGGCAGGGACCTGACTGGTCACCCTAGAGGCATCCTTGGTGTCTGGCACCTCCTGTCTTAGAGTTGCTCTTTCTTTCCTGCAGCCATTTGGACTTGGGTTTTCTCTTTCAACCTGATCCTGTCTGCTAGCTGTCAAAAGATTTCTCATGTTTTCCAGTCCACTGGGTTGGGACTGGGAGAGAGGGGAGAAATTGTAGCATATACAGAGTTTACCTTCTCCATATAATCTCACCTTATTGTTTAAACATCGATATTACATTATCGGGTCACACTGAACATTTAGTTAATCAAAAGCTGGAGGGTTTTTTTGATCTTTTCCTTTCCCTTCCTCCCTCCCCTCTTCTCCCTTCCTTCCTTCCTCCCTTCCTTTCATTTGGCACAAGCCTCAGCCATGCCAATTCTCCCCCGTCCTGTCCCTGCACACTTTCTTAAGGCAAAATTCAGTACTTTATATTCATTTCTGTTGAATTCCATCTTGTGGTTTGGGCCCTATATTCTCGCCTGTCTTTTTGAATATTGATGACTGCATTTATCGTATTAACTGTCTCCCCAACTTCGTGTGACCTGCAAATCTGATCAGATTCTCCTTTTTAGTGTCACTCACATTGTTGCCAAAAGCGTCAAACAAAACAGGGCCCAGAAATGAGCTCTTTAGTCTCACCGCTTCAGACCTTCTCCAAGGTTTTAAAAATTTATGCAGCAAACGTAAAGATAATGCCATTATCAATACTCTTTAGGTAATGCTATCCAACAACCTGTGAGTGTGCTTGTCAAGAAAACCAGTCGGTCCAAATTCTGTTATCTTATTCTCAAGGTTATCGTAGAAAATTGGTCAGAAGCTAAAATCAGGATGTACCGTGAGTCCCAGCAAATCAGTGTGTAATTATCTTATTGTTTCCTGATTGCTGTTGTGTGTTGGTTTGTCTTCCAAGCCGAAGTATGAGTTTCTCAGAGGAGGTTACTGATGTCATTTCCTTGAGGGGGATGTGCAGCAGGTCCTCAAATAACGTCATGTAGTCCAACATCGTTTCGTTATAATGGCGATGAGAAAAGAAAGGTTGATTCCCAGACAGGGCCACTGTCTGTGTGGGTTTGCGTGGGTTTTCTACCAGCACTCAGATTCCCCCCACGTCACACAGGTGTGTGTGTGAGCTTCATTGGTGTGTGTCCCCATCATCCCAGTCTGAGCCTGAATGTGCATGTGATTGTCCTTTGACGGGATGGCGTCCTGGCCAGGGTGGGCTCCCGCCTTGCACGCTGAGCCACTGGGATGGGCTCTGGTCACCCATGACCTTGAGCTGGAATAAGTGGGTAAATAATTATTTTATTACTGGTTTTTATTAATATTTCTTCAACGTACGTGTAGCTCACATTTATTTCCAGGTTTAACATTAAAAGTGTTTTGTTCTTTATTTAGAAGCTTGGTGATGTTTTTGTGACCAGAAATCTGCCGTAGGAATTAACTCTTGTTTGTATCTTAGCCTGTGGTCAATTGGTTTCTTTACCCGTTATTTCACTTAAAGTCACGGTTTCCAAGAACCTATCGGCAATGTCAGGTGAGGAGTTACCCTGTCATTACGCATGTGCGCTCCGACGTGGGAGCCATTGTGTTCAACCCTTTGTAAATACTAACTCACCGCACCACAGGGGAGATGCTATGGCTTCAATTTCGTAGACCGAGAAATGCCTTAAGTCTCCGAGCTGGTTATGGTGGAATTTGTCTGATCCCAAGCCCAGGCCCTCTGCGTTGCGCACACTCCCCTGCCCTTCCAGAATTTGGAAATGCTGTCCTCTAAAATTCCACCTGGTAGCCGGGCATGGTGGTGCATGCCTGTAGTCCCAGCTACTCGGGAGGCTGAGGCAGAAGGATTGCTTGAGCCCGGGAGTGTGAGGTTGCCGTGAGCTAGGCTAAAGCCACGGCACTCACTCTAGCCCGGGCAACAAAGCGAGACTCTGTCTCAAAAAAAAAAAAAAAAAAAAAGACATGAACAGAAGTTTTTCAAAAAAGAAGATAGCCAAATAGCCAGCAAACATGAAAAAATGCACAATATCACTAATCATCAGGGAAATGCAAATTAAAATTCCACCTGGGAAGAATCGAAGAGAAATGAACGAGGTGATTCCCAGCAGGGATTCCCCACCCGAAAGGATTAATTGGACCAGATTGCTTGGGTGACTGGGTCCCTCCCACACCTCATCAGTAGACCCCGAGCCAGAATGTAACTGAACATAAAGTGGTCTCCTTCATTGAGCTTGTCCATGATGGATGTTGGTGCCGTGACCAAAGGGGGGTCTTCTCACCGAGAGTGAGAACTGTCCCTGTGCTTTTTACTCTGCTGTCCTGGGGAAAGCATGGTCTGCTGCTACTGCCATTCCCCGTTCTCTAAACAGACGCACCCCTAGAGTGCACATGAGCTCATCGGGCCCCTCCAGGTAGGTGGACACATGGCCCGAGATGGTGTTAATCAAAGTGTGTGCCACAGAACGCTGGTCCATGAGTTGCTCCACGAGGCATGGATTCCACGGTCAGAGAAGTTGGGAAATGCTGCATGCACACCTCCCTTGGAAAGATTCATGTGCTAAGGCTCTGAGAAGTCCTGCAACACCAGGCTTACCAATCAATTTAGCCACATTGCACACCCAACCCCTCACCTTTTTTTTTGGACTAAACACACTGTCTCCTGGGGACAGAGTTCTGTGTAGTTAATAAGAAATATTTATTGAGTTTCTATGAGACAGGCCCCGAACTAAGCTTTTCCAACAAATGATTTCATTCATTCTTGACGCAACCCTGTGTAGTTTCTATATCATCACTATTCCCATTTGACAGGTAAAACAGTCACGGCTTGGAGAATTTAAGCCATTTTCCCTGCTCACTCAGCTAAGAAGTGGCAGAGCCAGGTTCACACCCAGCCTGCCTTGCTCCGGGTCCACTTTGCCCTGCTGCCCCAGAGGGCGATGCCCCTTATATAATAAAAATAAATTAGCATCCTGCTTCTGAGTCAGCCTCTTAAGCTTTTCATGAGCAGAGGTGACCCAGAATGAAGGGAGAGATACTCACTTCCTTCAGCTTGCAAAACTGAGCCCCACGTCCTGAGTGCAGGGTGATCCCACGACAGTGTAGCCAGATTCCTGGTCTCTTTCTGCACACTACACTTACCTTCCGGTGGCCGTCCTCTGTTGCCAAAAGAAACCTAGTGTGCTGCTAGGCCCATCAGAGGCATGCCTTAGATAGCCACACAAGTGATGATTGAGATTAACGGGATGTGTCCACACCCGGGAAGGCACGTCATGTCTTTGTGATGGGCATAGGCAGTGCTGACCTCTGTCCTGGCCCAAACTTGTGCGTCACAGTCGAGCTCTGGTTTCTGTGTCCTGCTGTCGATAATTACCCTCACCCTCTCCAGGACGCTCCCCTTGGTTCCCCACACGTCCAGCAGCTGCTATCAGCTGCTTCCACCCCTTTTGGCCTCTCTCAGTTTCCTTCTCAGCCTGCTTAGAGCTCTGAGATTCCCACCCTGTAATACTCCTTGGCCTGGGGACTCTGTGAGTGTCCCATCCTGGTGGGAACCTGACATCCCATCTCCATGGTAACCCATGGGAAGCTAGTGATGGATGGGGGTCTGGCATGGAACATATTGCAGTCCTTGGACGCTGTCTCTTCCCACAGAGAGCATCCAGGTGGAGGAGAAGTGACCAGGGGGAGGGGAAAGAGAGGTCACAGCACCTTCTAGGGTTGGTCTTACATGGAGACGTTCCTGTGGCCTTCTTGACTTTGGGTTCTTGCCAACACACATCACTACGCTGATTAGACTGTGGATTAGGTCCAATAAGAGGCCCTTCTGGCAAGGACTTGTTGTTCATGGGCCAGGCTGTGGTGATTGTTAATAGTTAGGCGGGAGGATAGCAGACCACCTTGGGAAGACTGGCGCCATCTGCTCCAACACAGATGACCATGCGGCTCCCGTCCGGTAGGGGCAGAATCAGGTGAGACTCTGTCACCCAGTTGGTGATTGTTTATTGAGCTCTGGGCCAGGCGCTGGAGATATAAGAGTTGTCCAAGTCAAATAAAATATACAGGTGACTCTCTGAAATTAAAACGGTTTATTTGCAAAGAAAGAATTACAGTTTGGGGCATCCACACAAAGTGGTTTTCAGTATGTGTGTTCACGTTTTCAGTATGTGTAAGGAACAAAGAGTGGGTTAGAGGTTTGATGAAAAAAAGAGAGAAGTGTTATGTGTTGCTCTTTGAGAAAGTTTACTGGCACCAGTCGGTTCTGGGGGGCTGGCAAGCTTCGACTGGTGAGCGACGGTGGTTGGTACAACTAGTCTTAGAGTTACAGCAGGTTATTTCAGTAGCCCTTGGACAAAACTGGTTTCAGGTTATGACAGGCAGTTTCAGCAGCCAGGCTTGTGGAGAATGCCATTTTCGGAGCCATGCTGTGTGCCCTGAGTGCGTTTTCCCCCTGGCCCCTCGACTCTGTTTCAGTTGAGTGTGACAAGAATGACTCAATCTGTACGATTGACTTTCACAGGGTGAATAAGACAGACAGGGTCTTAATATCAAGAATAATTCAATAATATCAAGAAACATTCAGGGTGGCAATAACAATACTATCTTGCATGCACCTGCCATGTGTCCCTTAAAGAGGTCCTTTAGTTTCTCCATGAGGTGGGAATGGTCAGCCCTTCCATTTCCACTGTCCACTCTGATGTCTAAGGTAACCGTCATCCCTCACCTGGCTCGAGCCGTTGCCTCCATAATTGTCCCCCGGCTTTCACCCATGCCACCCCTGAGTCTGTTCTCACAGGGCAGTTTAAACCTGTCTAATCAGTCCCTAGTCTGTTTAAAATGTCAGCCATATCGTTGTCTCTCTCAGACCTAAAACCCTCCCTTGGTTTCCCCTCCAATCCCCTCCCCAAGACTCTCAAGACCCCAGGATCTGGCCCTGCCACCCCTTGTGACATCTCTTCTCCCCTTGGTCCCTACGACTCTACTCCCCCACCCCTGTACCTTCTGACAGGTCCCCATCATGGCAGACCCAAACTGAGATGGAATGTGAAGAATACACTCTGGGTTTCAAAGTGTTGGGATGAAAAAATAGAATGCAGAACATCTCGTTAACAATTTTTATATGGATCACATGTCCAAAGGATCATATATTTTGGGTATAGTACATGAAATACAACATCTTAGTACAATTAATTGTACCTATTTCTTTTGACTGTCTTTCATGGCTGCTGGAAAGTTTAAAATCACATCTGTGGTCTGAGTCTGTGGCTCTCAGGATCCTCTTACTGGATCGCGCCGTCCTGGAATCCTTCAAGGCTTTGTCTTCCTGCATGTCTGTCTGTCTGCTGCTCCGTCTGCGAGGTCCCTGGTCCCCAGACAGGTGGTTCTCTCATCACTTGGGCCTTCCCTGCCTGCCTTACCTACGTGCCCGTTCCCGAGAGGAGCTCACGCTCTCCTCTGTCAGCACCTGTTTGTGTTTTTAGCGTTAATCACACTGTGTCATTGTTTGCTTAGTGACTCTCCAACCACACTTAGGATGCACCAAACCTTTCATGTGGGTTAGCTTTTTCAAGCTCCACAACAGCCCTGAAAGGTAGACGCGTCCCCATTTTACAGCTGAGACACAGGGATTCCGACCTCAGGCCTGGCCTCGAGCCCGCAGGTCTGACCCAAAGTAAGCTTCAGGGGCGGGCAGGGACACCCTTTCCGCAGCACCCTTTCCTGTTTGGCCCATGTGGGTGCCAAATAAATATTTGTGAACACTTGGCCGGACAAGGTGGCTCATGCCTATGATCCTAGCACTCTGGGAGGCCAGTGTGGGAGGATCACTTGAGGTCAGGAGTGAGTTCGAGACCAACCTGAGCAAGAGCTAGACCCCGTCTCTACTAAAAAGAGAAGAAATTAGCCAGGTGTGGTGGGGCTTGCCTATAGTCCCAGCTACTCAGGATGCTGAGGTGGGAAGATCGCTTGAGCTCAGGAGTTTAAGGTTATAGTGAACTACAATGATGCCACCGCACTCCAGCCTGGGTGACGGAGCAAGACTCTCTCAAAAAGAAAAAAAAATTGTGAATACCAAGTGATGAACGGATAAATAAAATGTGATGTATCCATACATGAAATAATATGCAGCCATAGAAGGGAATGGAGGACTGATACATGCTACCGTGCGGATAAACCTGGGAAACATTATGCTAAATGAAAGAAGCCAGACACGAAACGCTGCGTGTTATACACGCGTATTATATGATTCCATGCATACAAAATGTCCAAATAGGGAACCCATAGAGGCAGAAAGTAGGTGAGTAGGTGCCAGGGGTTAGGGAGAGAGGGAATGGAAGTGACTGCTAACAGGTATGGGGGCTTTCCTGGAGTGATAGAAATGTTCTAGAAATAGACAGTGGCAACGGTTGCACGATATTGAGAATATACTAAAAACAACTGAATTGTACCCTTTAAAGTGGCGGATTTTACAGTATGTGAATTATATCTCAGTTAAAGTAAATAAATATATTGATATTGTGTAGATTGAATAAATTAGCAGAGAGGCAGACGTGAAAACCCGAGATTCAGCAGGTTTCTCAAAGAGCCATCCAGAAACGCTCTGCACAGATACCAAGCAAAGTTGCACCCTAGTCGTTCATTCATCAAATGTTCTCATGCATCTGCAAATACGCCGGGCACCGTGACAGGCACCGTGTTGCTGCCATGAGTAAGGCAGGGATCTCGTCCTCTGAGCTCCAGCAGGGAAGACAGGTGGTTCTGCAAGAGCTTGCAGGGAAACGTGACCCTGGGGAGGGGTTCTGAACCTGGAGCCCAGAGGCCCCTCAGGGGATCCATGTATAAAATTCAGGAGACCCATAAACTTGGCTGGAAGGAATTACATCTTTTTTTTTTTTTTTGCTAACACTAATTCACATTTATCACTTCCTTCAATTCCGAATGGAGGTGGCAAGCCACAGTGGTGTCAGCAGTACCCATGATTTTGTCACAAACAGAAATCACAGATATTTTCATATCCCATTACGGTTTTTGCAGACGCCTCAAAATATTGTTTACAGATCCCTATTTCAAAGTTAGGGTAGTTGTTAGACCTTAGTGCTAGATATTATTTGATATATTAATAAAGAGGCATGTGTATTCTAATATCGTAATTTAAAAAATATATGATAACTATATTTCAATATCATTACTTTCCTTGGTAATCTTCCATATGTTATTTTATGTATTTAAAAACATTATTCTGAGACAGGTACAGTGGCATGTTCCTGTAGTCCCAGTTACTGGGGAGGCCGAGGCAGGAAGATCACTTGAGCCCAGGAGTTCGAGGCTATAATATACTATAATCGCCTGTGAAAAGCCACTGCTCTCCAGCTTGGGCAACATAGCGAGACCCCATCTCTAAAAAAAATTATTCTGGACGTGATCTCAGATGGATTAACATTCAAGAAAGTTAAGAAGGGGCTTCTTATACTGGAAACCTCCCAGAAGGCTCCTGCGGTGGAGGGAGTGGCGAGGCAGAGGACTGGCAAGTGCGGGCCCACGTGGCCGACCAAGGAAGGCAGCTGCCCAGCGGCCATGGGAGCGATGCTCCCGTTCTCAGGGCAGCATGAGGATTGTCACATTCAGTCCCTAGCAGGCCCAGAGAAATATGAGTTTCCATGGACAGCAGGATGGACAGAAAGTTCTTGGACTGTAGGGGAAGGAACAACTTCTTTGGCAGGAGGCAATTCCATTTACAGCCTTTCTCGTGGGGTTGGCCTTCTCTGCCTGAAAAACACTTTGAGGAAGTTAAGACGGAGAAAGTTCTGTGTCGCCTTCTGAAATACACAGTCAGGGTGGGCGAGCCATTCCTAACTCATCCCAGTACATCCGAGAGGGGAGCTTGCGGTGTCAGGAAGGTGGCTAAATGGACCCGCATCTCTGTTGCAGAAACGGGCAAAGGAGGCGCGTTAAGGATGGCGTGTCAGCCTTAACTGTGCGTTTCCTGGTTTTATTGGTCCGATCATAACCTCCGCGTTCCTTAAATGTAGTTTGGTCGTGTTTTTTATTGCAGTTTCCCCTTCCCTTCCCCATGGCTGCCAATATTTCGTGTGGCAGCTCCCCACTCTCTTGTCACCCGTTATCCATTACTGTCACCTCCTGCCAGGATGTCCTTGCAGGGGACTCTTAATGGAGCTGTCCTGGTTAAAGAAATTCAATGTGATTGAACTGCAGCGAAGAATCAACATCCAAGTATCTGAAAGGGGTGAATAATAACTAGGTATTAAAGCATATTGGTTATTTATTACTGGCAGAAGGCAAGAAAACATTAGCATGTAAAAAGCTGTAAATTAATCACAGCTGGGGCTAGGAAACCTGAAAAAGTCACCTCTATCTTTGTTAACGCTGTTTTGTTATTCCTGGTGTATTACTGAGCCCCCACTTCTGTCCTTCTATGATAGATTTTCATCCCCAGCTGCCTCGCTGCAGGCACGAAGGGGCAAGATTTTTCTTAAAAAATGGATAAGCGCACATCACCCAGTGCTCTGAAGAGGGCGGCAGGGGATAGAGCATCGAGGAGCTGACTTCAGTCTGAATCCTGGCCGTGCCACTCGCTGACCAGGGCCTCAGACAAGTCACCTGACCTCTCCAGGTGGTGGGCCTCCAATCTGTGACGTCCAGGTGATTCCAGAACCTTCCTCACAGAGTTGTTCTAGGATTAAATGAGAGGCTGCCTTTACGGGCTTAGTCCCGTGGGCAAGGGGGGCTGTTGGTGAAAGACCAAGGGGCCTTGCTACACAAAATGCTATCAGTGGGCCAGCATCGCAGTAAAAATGCAGGTTCCGAGGTCCCCTCTGACCTACCGTGTTAGAATCTGCATTCAACAGGATCCTGGGTGAATCATACGGACATTGGTGTTTAAGAAGCACTGACATAGAATGTTCTTGTACTTTTAGGGAGTTTTTTAGTGAATCGAAGAAAGGGTGTAAAGTGTTATGATAAAACCAGGAAAAAGATTCATTAATGTCAAAATAATTGATTGATCACTTGGGCTGAAATGCGCTTTGGAAGTCTTTGAATCCTACTCTCTTTACAGATGAGGAAACTTGGTCCAGTGAGGTTAAGCATTTGACTGAGGCCAAGCATTTGACTGAGGCCACAGAGGTGGTGCTCTGGTTGTGTGTTGTGTAAAAACCACCCCCAAATTTAGTGACTTGAAACAACAATTTATTGAGCTCATGAATCTACAATTTGGGCAGAGCTTGGCAGGGAAAGCTTGTCTCTGCTCCAGGTGGGCAGAGACACCTGGGCAGCTCACCTGGGGGCTGAGGGATCCACGTCCAAGGTGGCGCAGGCACACGGCTGGCAAGTTGCTGCCTGCTGTTGGCTGGGAGCTCGGCTGGGGCTGAGGGCTGGGAACCTCGGTTTCCTCTCCTCAGGCTGCTTGAGCTTCCTCGCAGCATGGTGTCTGGGTTTTAAGAGTGAGTGTCCCAAGGCACAGGCAGTGGAAGCTGCTAGTTTCTTAAGGCCGAGGCCCAGACTTCCAGCTTTTTCTGTAGGTCAAGCAGTTTCAGAGGCCAGATCCAAGGGGAGGAGATACAAACCCAACCTATCCATGAGAAGAATGGCTAAGAGTTTTAGTGTCATGTTTTAAAACTACCACAAGTCATCTTTAGGAGAACTGGGATTTAAACATAGATTTTCCTAGCACAGAGCTCTTTCTACCAAGTCAAGCTCAAACTTCTCCCTTGATCTTTCCTTGGAGGAAAAATTACACCCTGTCAGCTTGATTCTGTGTAAAAATGAAAAGAATCCCATGTTTTCACTTTACAGTGTGAACTGAGAGCTCAGGGCCCAGACAGACCACCATCCTGTTCCCAGAGCCCCCAGGAGCAGCCAGGTGGGATGTCTTAGGTCTGGGCAGGTTGCTTTTTCACAGCACGGGGCATGTGACAGCTGCTACTGTCCCTGGCATCTCAGGACTGTCTAACACAAGCCTGCCACGAGCCCTGGGGTGGACTTGTGCCTAGGGTGCTCGCGCACAACCGCCAGCCCGGACCCTGTCTACTCTCCCACGAGGGCTGAGCTGTGGAAGCTCCTGGGCTGGCCTCTGCCCTTCCCGCTCCTGAGAGCTGGTGCACATCCATCTGCCCGGGGCTCTGGTTTGAGATCAGGGGCCAGGCCATTTTGCTTGTTTGGTTTGAAACCAGCTAGCTCCAAGGAGCATTTATCAGGGCTCAGCTTCCCCTGTCCAGAGCTGTCTGCCATTCCAGACTGTGGCTTAGTGTGGGTCCCCCCTAAAGCAGTCTGTGAGAAAAGGATTTGCAAGCAATTAGTTCATCTGGAAGTTGCAGGGGACAAGGATTGCGGAGTAGGGAAAGGGGATGGGGAAGGGAGGGCAGACGACGAAGGGTGTTAGGAAGCCTGTCCCCACTGTGGCAGCAGGAACTTCGTCCTGTGGAAAGCTCAACAGAAGCCCCAGGGGCTCCCCCCGCCTCAGAGTCAGTGGCCGAGGAGGTATTTATTCACCAGCCCCCACACAGCCTTGCTGAAGGTCATGGCGGCTCTTCCAGCTTGTCGCGCACCCAGGCTTGGTGATCTAAGATACTTCTGGAAGAAAGGCTTTGGGCACAGAGATGCATATGTATCTTTGGGACAAAATTGGGCTATGGCAACTTGGGGGTTGGGTGGGGATGGGGGGAGCTCGCTAGAACGTCTCTGGGACAAGATTTGACAAATGTCAAATGCAGAACACCTGCTATGGCCAAGGGCCTGGTTCTGCTGGTGACGAGACAGGTCTGCCGGCTTCAAGGGCAAGTCGCCAGTGGAGGAAACATACTCGCAAGCCAAGAAGCACAATCAGACTTGACAAGTGCTATTCTGGAAGTCGGGGCTTGGGAGCTGTGGAGGAAGGAGCCAGGAAACTGCCGGCGAGTTCACCCAGCGGTGGCACTAAGCGCCAAGGGATGTGTAGGAGTCATCCACATGCCGTGGATATGGTGGGGAAGGGCACTGCAGGCACAGGGAATAGAGGGGCAAATGCACAGAGGCGTGGGAAGTGCATGATCATAGGGCGTGGCTGCTGCGTGTGCTCTGCCTGTCCCAGGGATAGCGTCGTGGCTCCCAGAAGGATGCGAGTCCTCCCCCTTGGCCATTGTTTTGCAAGCTTCAGAGCTGTAGCGACTGAGAGGAGAAAATTCCATAAAATACGTGGAGGGATCGCAGCATGGTCAGAAAGACTTCAAAGGACCGTTCATTGGACGTTATCAGGTGAAGTTTTTTTTTAAAAAACGTCCATCATTTTTGCTCAAACGTCCCAACATGAGGGGGAAGACGTAACGTGCATAGTTACTGTTATGTACCAAATTGCGTCCCCTCCCCCTAAACTGGAATGAGGAAGCCTAACTCCCCATGTGATTGTATTTGGAGACAGGGCCTTTGAGGAGGCAATTTTAAATAAGACCAGAAAGGCAGGACCCTAATCCCACAGGGCTGGCGTCCCCATAGGCAGAGGAAGAGACACCAGATCCACATGCACAGAGAAAAGGCCATGTGAGGACACAGTGAGACGGTGGCATCTGCGAGACAGGTAGAAGCACCTGAGCAGAAAGCAACTCTGCAGGTGCCTCGGACTTCCAGTCTCCAGAACTGTGAGAAAATAGATTTCTCTTGTTTAAGCCTCCCAGTCTGGGGTATGCTGTTACAGAAGCCCAAGCAGACAGTTACCAGCAAATAACTGAACATTTCTAACAGGGGCTCTTTAAACGTCTTTGCACACTCCCGAGCTGCTGACAGTGCGTTCACACGTGGAACCCATCCCGTTCAACCCTCTAAACGCATCTTCTCTCGTCCGTAAACAGTGCTATGTTTCCGAGGCCCCTTTCCTGAGTGTTCTGCCCCTGCGCGCACACACTCCAATCCCCTTCAGTGCAGTCCTTCAGTTAGGAATAGCGGTTTTCACTGCTCAGAGCAGGTGTTCGTGCAAGAAGTGACGCATTAAACACAGCCGGGTGCCGAAACCCTCGCAGGAGGGTGTTGAGGCCGCGAGCCCTGCCTTGGAGTCAAACACACCTGAGTGTGAATGAGGCTCGGCCTGTCCCTGCTGTGCGACCTCAGATGGGGAATTCAGGCCTGTGAAGCTCACTGCAAACAAATACCTGCGTCCCAGGTGAGCAGTGGATGCACTGCACCTGGGGAAAGCAGCTGGTCACTGAGCGTCTGCTCTTCCTGCCTTTCCCGGGAGCAGAGTTTGATGGGACATCAGGACCCGGAACATTTGGTGGGGTGGGACGGGGGCACCTGCAGATGGGAGGAGGTGGGGGCAGGGAGCTTGATGTGCCAGGGACAGGTTCACCGAGAGCCAGCTCTGCATCAAAACCTGCAGGAGGCTGCCCCGGCTGAGGAGCAATTATTCATCCTGCTAAAGGTTAATTCCTCTATGGAGAAAGCAAAAGGGCCTCAGCTCCTTAGTGGAGAAAGGGCGAAGGCAATTAAAAGCGACCGTGACCCAGCGCAAAGGGCCCGACCTTTGGCTCTCTCCGTGGATACAAGCTTCTCCTTGGCACGTCCCCATCCCTGTCTTTCCTGTAGACCTAACAATCGTCACAGGTGTGTTCTCAAAGTTTCTCAGGGTCTTCAGGGTGTAGCAATGCCTCTGAGTGGATCAGGTACCCATCTGGGATGGCCAGGATGTGGAAGCACAGTATTGTATTAGAGGACTCAGATCAAAGCCATACTAACTTCTTGCCTAAATTAAGACAATTTGTACACTGTGAAATGCACAGATCTTAAGTGTACAGTATATAGTTTAATGCTTTTTGACACATGTAACACACACTCCATCAAAATATAGAGCATCTTCTACGCCCCAGAAGGTTCCCTCGTGCCCCTCCAGCTCAGTTTCCGTCCCATCCACCAGAAGCAACCACTGTTCTGATTTCTTTCCCATTGGACAGCCCTGCTTGTCTGAGAGCGTCACACGGCTGGCATCGTATGGTGTGTACTTCTCCGTGTCTGGCTTCTTTCGCACAGCGTGTTTTTGAGATTCTCCCATGTTGTTGAATGTGTCTGTAGCTCTTTCCTCTTCATTTGTTTTTATTACCACAATTTGCTTATCCATCCTCCCATTGATGGATATTGGGGCTGTTTTCAGTTTGGGGCTATTGCAAATAAATCTGTCATAAACATTCATGGACATATCTTGGTGTGGACATGTTTTTATTTTTCTTGAGTAAGAACACCGGGTCCTGGGACAGAGAACCCTAAGTATCTGTGGCGTCACAGCAATAGAAACTTGTTTAATTTGTCGAACCATTTTCTAAAGTGGTTGTACTATTGTACACCCCCATCAGCTACGGAGGAGTGTTCTAGTTGCTCCACTTCCTCACCACGTTTGGTGTTTAATTTTAGCGGCTGGTATCTCATTCTGGCTTTAATGTGCATTGCCCTGATGACTAACAGTGTTGAGTATTTTTTCATCTGCGTATTAACCATTAATGTTTCTTCCTTTCTAAAATATCTAAGTTTTTGCCCACTTTTTATTGGGTTGTTCATCTTTATGGTTTTTATTTTGGTTTTAAGATTCCTTATATTGCAGGTCTGCTGGTGATAAATTTTTTCAGTTTTTTGTTTGTCAAAGAAAGGGCCTTTATTTCATCTTATTTTTTTAAGAATCCCAAATTAGCCAGGCACAGTGGCGCATGCTTGTAGTCCCAGCTACTCAGGAGGCTGAGATGGGAGGATCCCTTGAGCGGTATAGAAGTTCAAGTCCAGCCTCAGCAACATAGTGAGACTCCGTCTTTAAAAAAAAAAAAAAAGAATTCCAAGTTAACTTGTTCATATGTTTGTTTCAACACATTAAAGATCTTGTTCCATCATTTTCTTCTTTGCATTGTTATTAAGAGTGAACAATGATTCTTATCACTGTTCCATTGTATTGTATATGTAATGTCTTTTTTCCTCTGTCTGCTTTTAAGATTTTCTCCTTACGTCTGGTTTTCAGCGACTTGATGAAGATGTGCCTATGTATGGTTTTGTGTTTATTTTACTTAGGATTCAGAGTTTCTTGGGTGCGTGAGTTAATATTTTTCATCAAATTTGGAAAAATTTGGTCACTACTTTTTTTTATTTGGTCATTATTTTTTAAAGTGATTTCTCTTCCACAATTCTATGTTCTCTTCTAGGATTCTAATTACATGAATATTGTTCCACAACTCATCAATTCTCCATTCTTTTCAGCCTTTGATTTCCCTCTGCTCCTCAGTTATGCAGTTCCTGCTGCCCCATTCTCAAGTTCACTGATATGTTCTTCTGCAGTGGCCAGTGATTAAGTCCATCCATGGAATTTGTAACTCAGACATTCTAATCTTTAGTTCTGGAATTTCCATTTGATAATTTTTATTTCATCTCTGTTCCCATATTATGTCCATGCCAGAATTTCTGTAATTTCTTGGTCTGTTTCTATTGACTGGTTTTTTTCCTGATTATGGGTCAAATTTGCCAGCTTATGCACATGTCTGGTAAAAATTTTTATTATGTTCTGGTCATTATAGTTGCCCAATTATTGAGTTTTTGGATTTTATTCTTTCCTTAAGTTGTGATAAATCTTAATCTGGCAAATAATTTATGTCTGAACAGCCTCAATCCTTTTGAAACTTGATTTTAAGCTTTGCTAGGTGCATCTAGAGTAGTCCTTATTCTAGAGTTAGAGCAGCCCTACTCCTAAGGTGTGGACTTTTTGGGTCTTTGAATTCCCAGGAAACTCAGGGAGGTCTGTCTGGTCTGACTAGTCGGAAATGCAACATCTCTCAGTCCCGTGTGTCACCTGAAATCATTGCAGTTCACAGCCTCTTGATAGCTGTTGTCTGCCAGGCTCCTCTTTCCTGTGTGTGGAGAGTTTAGTCTTTATCCACACAGTCTTTCTCTATGTCGTTCCCAAATTCTAGCCCCCCAGCCACCCTGAACACTGACCTCTGTTAGCTGCTGTGCTCTAGGCTGCACCTCTCTGCCCCAAGATGTTTAAAGTGAATCCAGGGAAGAAGCCAACATGCTGGCTCCACACATCTTTACCTTCCAGCAGGGTCTGTCCCGAGCTACCTGTTGTCCCATGTCTGTGAACAGTTATTTCAAATGTATTGACCCATTTTATAACTGATTAATACTCTCACTGTCAATAGTAACATGTTACTTTCCGCACATCTCACAACAGATCCGAATTCACGAGGCCAGATAGAAGGGTATTATAAAAGATCGGCCGTGAGGTAGGATTTGTTGTAGGTAGGATTCACTGGGCATCCTGTCCCCACATAAGACTTCAAGTACAGTGAAAATCTTGTATGAAATATTATTAGATTTTTACAAGAAATAATTGTGGGGCCTAATCTTTACTTTGCACTTTACAAAACAACTAGCGACAAGTAAATAAGTCCTCCCTTAGCCCACTTACTTACAAGATCACAAGCAACGTGCGTCAGAGCCCCACGTCCTGGAAGTTGTTTCCAGGTGGGGTTGTCAGTTAGGAATGACGTTCATGTGGCACTGACGTGTTGCCGCATCTCCCAGCTTCTGGGCCCTTCAAGGCCAAAACAAGGTGAGGGTCGCTACGGGATAAAGTGCGGACACTTGGTCAACGTGGGGGCTCGGTTACCCAGAAGAATCTTGAGTGTGCGGAGCCAGGATGGGAAGTCAGAAACACCGTCAGAGCCCAGGCAGAGGTGTGAGCCAGGAGGGGTCAGCGCGGGTGTCAAACCAAAGTCCTGAAAGACTCAGGCAGGGAGGGAACAGGGAAGCCAGCAGCCTGTGTCTCTGCGCACCGTGAGAAGTGGGTTGGAGTGGCGTGTCCCAGTGTGCCTCTCCATCACCTGGGGAACTTGTTAAACTGCAAGATCCACTCGGAAGGTCAGAGGTGAGGTTTGAAACGCTGCAGGGCTAACAAGCTGCAGGTGATGCTGATGCTTCGGGTGGACAACACTCTGATCAGCGAGGAATTTGAGTCAGCAAGCGAGGGCTTGCTTAGGGCAGCTCTGAGCCCAGTACATGGAGAGAAAAGGGTTTGATTTACACAAACTCGGCTTTCTCATAACATTTAATCCTTGAAGCCAGCTGTACCTGTTGGGGCTGACAATTACTCCTGAGGGGGTTCTGGCTCCAGCCTCCCAGAAATCTGTCGTGACCCTAGGAGAATTCCCTGCACAGCCACAAGGAGCTGACACATGAGCTGTTCCTACTTGTTCCAGAGCCGGAACCTAAATGCCTGCAGAACTGCAATATGCTCCAGTTAAAAGAAAAAAAAAAAAGCAAACAGGAAAAACACCCTCAAAAACTCCATTACCTTCTATCATAAACTTTTTACTAGAATATAATCCTGTGTACCTTGACTACAGACTACGTCTAAACTTCTATGTTGCAAACTCTCTCTCACATGGAATGGGGATTCCTGTATGGGGACTCCGTGCACCTGTCCCTGCATGCAGCACTCATGCAGCGGGGTGTGCACAGGTGTGACCTCTGCATAGGCAAATGACATATCTTCACACCATCCACACATGCTGGTGTTTTAGGCCCCGTGTGTGCACATACGTGGACACGCCTTGGTGGGTGGTAGCATTATGTCAGCACTGACCGTAGGGACTGGGTTTTTCTCCAGCGTGTTTGGGGAATTAACAATCATGTTTAAACTTCGGCTTCTTGGATAATGTTTGGAATAGTCCGTTTCTTCTCCATAAGACTTCAGGTCTTAGCAAGTTGAGGACTTTGGATTTAACTAATGAACTCATGCAAGGGTGATAATAACGAATGCTCCCATTTATTAAGCACTGACTATATTCCAGGCATGTACTTTAGAAATGTGTTTAATCACCACGAAAATCCTGCAGCCTTTTGGGTTGTGAGCAGAGGAGATCAGAGTTCCCACCAGGAAGGCTGGCTGGTGGCAGAAAGGGCTCCATGCCACCCTGTCCACTGTGGGGCAGAATGGCCCAGGCTGAGTGCTCACCACCTCGTGAGTAGCTGGCTCCCCTGAGCTCCTCTGCAGAAAGCCCATATCGTTCATGGTGGCTCCCTTCTGCCAGGGACAATTTGCATCAGAGGGTTTTAGAGAGAAGATGGAAGCTGAGCCTCTGACTGGGAGCAAAGTGTATTATTCAGAGAAACAGAACCAACAGGACAGAGAGAGACTACATAAAGGGGATTCATCTGGGGAATTGGCTCATGCAACCAGGGAGGCTGAGAAGTCCCCCGATCTGCCGTCTGCAAGCTGGAGAACCAGGGAAGCTAGCGGTGTCATTCACTTCACGTTCAAAGGCCGGAGACCTAGGGGAGCCAACAGTGTGAGTCCCAGAGTCCAAAGGCCCAAGAACCAAGAGCGCCAGTGTCTGAGGGCAGGAAAGACAGATGTCCCAGCTCGAGAGAATTCGCCTTTCCTCCGGCTTTTTGTTCTACCTGGGCCCTCAACAGATTGGACGCTGCCCGCCCACACTGTGGAGGGCGGATGGTCTTTACTCGGTCCACTGATTCAGTGCTCACCTCTTCCAGAAACGCCCTCACAGACACACCCAGAGATGTTTTACCAGATGTCTGGACACCCCTCAGCCCAGTAAAGTTGACACACAAAATTAACCATCACACGGAGTGCACGGCTGCCGTGTCGCAGAGTTTCCGGAGATCCAAGGAGAGGGGACCTCTGAGCCACCAGCTTCTCCTCGTCCTTCCAGGCCAGACACTGCCCCTCTGCGGCCGCCTGCATTCCCGGGCTGACCACAGGCGTGGCCCTGTGGCCATGGGAAGGGCCCAGTGAGGGCTGGGGGGACAGGAAGAGTTAACCCGGCAATGGGTTCTGTTTTATGCAGATGTTCGCCTTCCCTCTCCGCATCTCCAGGCTGGCTTCCACGGTGACTTCATTAGCAGCAAGCTGCTAATTAAATTTCATATTTATGATCAGAAAATAAAATCATTGGACCTTTTTGAAATAGGATTTTATGAGTTTTGGCTCAGGCAGCTGAATCAGCAGTCAGGGGCCAGCACTGTTTAGAACCACAGTTTCGAGGCGGAGATAAAGAAAATAAATAATGCCGGGGAGGGGATCGCATCCTCGGTCCTTGGACCAGCCTGGCCGGAACTGGTGTGGGGGCCTCGGTGGGACAGACCTGGGTCCACTGTGGGAACCCAGGCGTTGGGAAACAGAGCTCCCTCCCGGCCCCCTTGGGCTTTGGGAGGGCTGGGGCCCGGGGCTCTGGGCTGGGGCTCGTGCACCAAAGCCCCTGAGGCCGAGTCAGGTGTGCTCTGTCCCTGGGGTCACCGAGCCCCTGCAGGGCTGTTTTGCTGCAGAGCCAGCTGTTCTGTATTTTCTTTTTCTCGCCATACTGGAGAAATCATACCTCACCCACAAGCTCAGTCGCCTCCTCACTGGGTGAGCATGCCGGAAGCTCTCAGATGCCACTTCCTTTCCGTGTGTGACTTAGTCACTGCCACCTTCCCCAAGGCGTCCCCAACGTACCTTCTCCTCTGTGGCCTCACGCGGTCCCCTGTTCTCGGAAGGTGAGAGGGCACAGCTCCTGCCACCCTGCGGCACTGGAGTCCCTCGTGGCGCCCCTCAGACAAGCCCAACGGGAATCTCCTCACCCTCTCGTGAGGAAAAGGGAATTAAGCCTGAATTTTACCATTTATGTTTTGGTCTCACCCATGGGGACTGTTCTAGAATCCCAGAGTTGGAAGGGACTTCAAGGGGGTCCAGCCCCACCTTTGAATTTGGGACATTCCTTGCCCTGAAATCTCCAGCCCCGTGACAGGGCAACTTCCTCTGGTGTCTTTTTGGAGGGTTTAAACCTCCCGTGTCTCCTGCCTCCGCCAGGAAGGACCAGCTCTCCCGGGGCAGGAGGAGAAAGTGTAAGTGGCGGGAAGATCGGGAAGCAGAGGTGTGAGAAGAGGGGCCATCCCTGGCTCTCCCCTGACCCCTCTGGCCGCCCCCCCTCCCTGGGCTCGATGCCTCCCCATCCAGACCCTTCTGCGACGTGGGGGGACAACAGGGCCTGGTTCACGGGGCCGTGGCAGCGATAGCAGTGTGAGAACACGCTTGTGCGGGGCCGGTGGGATCTGCGCGCAGCGGCACGGGGTGAGCCCGGACAGTTTTTTTGTCTCGGGGCTCCCACCCCTGCTATGAGAAGCGGTTGGGTGGGTGCGATGGCACCCACGACCCCTCCCAGCTCTGAAACTCCCACATCTTACGCTCTGACTCTAGAATTGCATCCCCGCTGTGCCCTTCCCCCAATGTGCTCTTGGAGTCGTCCCTCTGTGGACAATGTCTGGGTGATGCTCTCACACAGCAGGTCACAAGAGGGTGGTGCCAGCCCTGGAGCAGGACCCCACGCCACCCCACAAACCTCCTGCCACGTACGTTGAGACCCCAGCAAATCCTACAACTTCTGAGCCCGTTTCTCAGCCAGAACCGCAGGGAGGGTGGAAGGAGACCCGGTTAAGCACAGCGTCCCCGCCGTTCCCTTCCCGAAGGTGACAGTTGTCAGGACGGGAGTCCTGGAGAACAGGGGAGCATCAGGGGCCGCATCTCCCCTTCCCGCTCCTCCGTCAGCGCACGTTGGTGGACACGCTCTGAGCACCTAGTGCGCGGGAGTGCGGCAGGAGGCGGTGCGTCCCCTTCTGTCCTCAGGAAGGAGCTGTGACATCGAGCAGCACAAGCCGGGCTGTCCCTGGGGAAAACACACAGCTCCCAGCCCCAAGCTCTGCCTAGATGCAGCAGTGGGCTCACCTTGTCGAAGCATCACACCTGTCTCCATGCTCACCAAGAGGGTAGTGCTGTCACTGTCCCCACCTGTGCCCCAGACCCACCCACCTGCTGGGCCCGGGGCCTGCCCTGTGTAAGCCACATCCGTGGCCCCCCTGCCTGTTGGCTTCGGCTTGGGTTTGGCCGAGGGGAGAGCAGAGGGAGGACCCAGGTCTGGCATTGAGGCCCCGAGGCGCCCCTGGGGGAGTCTGTGGGTGGCCTGGCCCCGTCCGGCAGTCCCTGCAGCCACTGTGCCCACTCACGCCCTCCCTCTGGCCCTTCAGGCTCTGCTAGAAGCCCTGCCTCAGTTGCCAGCCCCAGGGTGCTGCCCGGTTCCCTGTGAGCTCCCTGCCCACACCTCTGTAAACTGTCCCTTTACTAAACTCTGCCCAGACCCGGCTCATACAGCATCTGTCTCCTGCCAGCGCCTCACTGAGTCAGAGTGGAGCATCTTGCCCAAGGTCACCCAGCTGGTTGGAGCCCTGCCCGAAGCCACTGTGGGTGCCCGGGGAGGGGGACACCCCCTGGACAAGGAGCACTGATGAGGACACCTGAGGCTGGACAAGAGTCTGACGTGCAGGTGGTGGAGGAGTCGTGGGGTGCATGAGTTTCTCGAAGCTGCCTTAACAAGTGACCCCAAACTGGGTGGCTTAAAACCACAGGAATTTATTCTCTCACAGTCATGGAAGCCAGAAGTCTGAGATGCAGATGTCAGCGGGGCTGTGCTCCTTCCCAAGACTCGGGGGGATCCTCCCTGCCTCTTCCAGCCTTGGTGGTTGTGGCATCCTCGGGGCTCCCTGGCTGGAAGCGCCTTAATCGTACCTTGGCCTCCTCTTTGCTCCGCCCTCTCTGTGCTTGTGTGTGTCTTCTCCTCTTAGCATGACACGCATGCTTACTGATCACACCCCAACTTTTTGGAAAAAGGAAAGGGAACAGCAAGTAATCTTGCAACCAGGACAGGCTAGGAAGCAGAGGGATCGGGACAGCAGGGTAGATTTGGGCCTTTGTGTGGGGCCAGGAAGCACAGGGTGAGAAACTTGTCTTCAGTTGTAATAGGAAGGGGGTGGGGGGACGTTGGCAGCTTTTAGGGAGGGAACGGTGCCAACTGCAGA
>NW_012137969.1:5725039-5768262 GCF_000956105.1 Propithecus coquereli
AGGAAAAGGGAATTAAGCCTGAATTTTACCATTTATGTTTTGGTCTCACCCATGGGGACTGTTCTAGAATCCCAGAGTTGGAAGGGACTTCAAGGAGGTCCAGCCCCACCTTTGAATATGGGACATTCCTTGCCCTGAAATCTCCAGCCCCGTGACAGGGCGACTTCCTCTGGTGTCTTTTTGGAGGGTTTAAACCTCCTGTGTCTCCTGCCTCCGCCAGGAAGGACCAGCTCTCCCGGGGCAGGAGGAGAAAGTGTAAGCCGCGGGAAGATCAGGAAGCAGAGGTGTGAGAAGAGGGGCCATCCCTGGCTCTCCCCTGACCCCTCTGGCCGCCCCCCCTCCCTGGGCTAGATGCCTCCCCATCCAGACCCTTCTGTGACGTGAGGGGACAACAGGGCCTGGTTCACGGGGCCGTGGCAGCGACAGCAGTGTGAGAACACGCTTGTGCGGGCCCTCTCTGTGCTTTTGTGTGTCTTCTCCTCTTAGCATGACAAGCGTGCTTACTGATCACACCCCAACTTTTTGGAAAAAGGAAAGGGAACAGCAAGTAATCTTGCAACCAGGACAGGCTAAAAAGCAGAGGGATCGGGACAACAGGGTAGATTTGGGCCTTTGTGTGGGGCCGGGAAGCACAGGGTGAGAAACTTGTCTTCAGTTGTAATAGGAAGGGGGTGGGGGGACGTTGGCAGCTTTTAGGGAGGGAACGGTGCCAACTGCAGATCACCTACACACGCAGGTTGCTCCCACAGGCAATTTTCGCACATCGCCACATCCATCCTTCCCACAACACCTGTGGCCCCCATTCCCGTGTAAAGACAGGTCATTCCAGCCCATCTGCCCCTGGGATGTCCACAGCCCAGGGCCTCCTAGGTAACGAGGCAATCAGAGCTCTGCCGGTGTCTGTGGCGCAAGGGGCCTGTCGGAGAGTGGCAGAGAGGAGACACAGGCTGCCAGAGATGTTCAGTGGTCCGAGGTAGACGCCGGGTGATGGCTACAGATGGGGGTCCAAGGTACTCTGGGCTCTGCACCCACTGCAAATGCTGACAAGTTGAGAGGAGCAAAGGCTATAATATGATGTGTGCTCATAGAAGCGGCTTCCCTGGAATGTTCTAGGCCCCACACTTCCCACTGTCTGATCTTCCTCCTCCGTGGGGTTCAAAGGCAGAACAGGCCAGAGCGGTCTCCAGGGTGAGGGCTGGTCAGGTGTACGGGCGGGGGGGCAAGAAAAACAACCCCGCCCAAGAACGGGGGGAAGGGGAAGCCGGGCCCCCGCCCCCGAAGGCAAGGGCCCCCACGTCCCCGCCGCAACCAACCGCCAAGCAAGGCAAAAGGCCCCCCCAACCCCCCCGCAACCCCAACGAAGGAGGGGGAAAAGCAACCAAAAGCCCCGCCCAAAAAAAAAGGGGAAAGAAAACAACCCCCCCCCCAACGCCGCCCCCGCCAAAAAAAAAAGCAACAACCGAAGGGGGACGCAACCGGGGCCTCCCGGGAAGCCGCCGGTCCCCGAAAACGCCGCAACCTCCGGGGCCAACCAAGCACCCCGCCGGAAGAAAAGGGAATCCGGAAGAAGGCGAAAACCCGGGAACCTGCCCCCCCCCAAAAAAGGAAGAAAATTCCCAAACAACCGGGCCCCAACCAAGCCCAAAAGGGCAAAACCGGCAAAACCCCAGCCCCGGGGGGCTGCCGTGGGGCCCCGCTCCCCGCACCTGGCGCGCTGCTCTCGCCTGAACCCCTGCGCTCTCATGGCCTCGTGCGTGATCCTTTTCACCTCTTACTTTCCTAAACATGACATGGCATCTCAGCAGCGGTGCTGGGCGAATGTTTCATGCCATGGCTGGGATTGCACAGAGCGCAGACTGAGTATGCAGAAGGCACTCCATAAGTGCCCATGACACACAAGGACCAGGACGCTCCCGTCATCATGTGCTGAGTCTCATTTTCTTCTGACTGAGGACAGTGCCGGGGCTGGAGGGTGGGGGGCAGTGCACAGAGGAGCCTTGCGGAAAGACAGAGGTGCCTGGGCCCCAGCCGGGGCAGAGGAAGTGTATGCAGCGGGTGTTTCCAGAAGCCAGGGCCGTGCCTTTGTCAGAAGCAGCTGCCCTGCAGCCTGGATCTCCCTGAGTCTGGGAAGGGCTCTTGCCCCCACCCAGAGCACCCTTCAAGCGGATCCTCTGGGGTTTCTTGAGGTTCCAGATGCAAAGAAATGAGCCTGTGCTTCACTGGGGCTCACCCAAGGCCCAGCCCCTGCCCACCTGCAGAATGGACCAAGAAACACTGAGGACAAACCAGGCGATTGTGGGCCAGGAGCTTCCCAAGGAGGCAGCAGGACCGCAGACCCCAAGGGGTACGTTCCCCTCCTCCTGGAGTCTCTTCAAGGCATGTGAGCAGATTTCTGGATTCCTGATGAAATGCTTCAGAAATTCCTTTTTTTTTCCTTTTTTGAGACAAGGTCTTGCACTGTCACCCGGGCTGGAGTGCAGTGGCACGATCACAGACCACTGCAGCCTCGAACTCCTGGGCTCCAGTGATCCTCCCGCCTCAGCCTCCCAAAGTGCTGGGATTACAGACCTGAGCTATAGCGCCTGGCCCAGGAATTCCTTAAGTCCCACAGGATCGAAAAAACTTTGGCAGCCCCTTAGGATGTTTTGCTTATGAGAGACTGTGCTCTTGTTTTGTGGGTTTAAACTGACTTCACTGGTTTGAAAAAGTCAGCCAGGTCTCAGAGGCCTCCTTTAAAGTGAGAAACAGAATGATACATTCAAGGCGTCTCAAAGTCATGCAGCGGATAATATCCCTCAATGCAGAAATTTCAGGGTGATCCCTGGCTGTCTTGCCTGCAGGGTAGACGCCCGGCCTGCAACATGCCCATGTAACCTGCATGCCTGGCTTCCTACATGGGCTCATTCAGAGCCCCTTGCACACGGGCGAGAAGAGATAGCTGATCACGACGCAGGCAGGTCACCCCACCACTGAGGAGACACGTTCCTGACAGTCTCCCGTCCACACGGATCGACGGTTTCTGGGTGCAGCTTTGACAGGTGCCTTATTTCATTATTGGTGGCTGTGTCGTTTGACACACACATAAAAAAAGCTTCCCTGTTTGCATCTGATTTATCATCGTTCACTGACACGGCAAGAAGCTAGCGATGATCTGAGCCTGTAGAGTCCCAGGTCCCTGTCCCCGCTGCTAGGTAGTGTATTTCCATCACGGCAGTGCTGTGGGCTGCATAAAGCATCGGAAAAACGTGGCCTCGTGTTTGCTGGTCTCGTATTTGAGCAGAGAACATGAAAAGAAACACCCACGAGCCTCCAACCCCAACAAATTCATTTAAAGACATTTTTACACAATAGATCATTAAAAGAGATTAGGGGTGGGCAGGCTGAGGAAATTCAGCCCCTAAGAAGAAAAACATGGGCATATTTTGAAATGTGTGGCACTGTCTTCCTGACTCCTCTCACCTTGCACAGATATGTGGAAAGTGTGAGTCTGGGTATTTTTAAGTGTAAGATCACCAGTGGCTTTGAAACAGGTGAGCTGGCTTACGGAAAATTACTCAAGTTCATGTGCAAGTTGCTTGCCGTCTCGGGAACTCTCGGGAGTTGTGGTGTGGCCTGAGATCGTCTCGGGCACGCGCGCGCGCGCACACACACACACACACACACACACACACACACACATCCGCTGGACCCGCCCTCTCACTTTCTCACCCTGTGCCCGGCCCACGCCCACCTCCCGCTCCCTCCACGTCTCCTGTCTGCATTTCTCTTTCCTGTTCTCAGCCCTGCACCTGTGGGCACCAAATAAAACCCTGAGTTCTTGTTCCCTTTTCTCTGCCACCAGCCCGTGTCCCATCCCCTCTTCTAACTCACCCTCCTCCTTTCCCTGCCGGGTCATTCCTGCAATCCCCACATGGACTGTCGTCTCCTCCAGGGACCTCGGGTTCAGAAGCCGCTGGAATCCTCTGGTGAGGAGCGTGTGGCTTCCCCCCGGGGCTCCCATCCCAGCTGTCACCCTTAAATGTCCCCTCTCCAAGCCCCGATAGCTGGGCTGTTGGAGGGTTTGTGTCACCATGGGCTCGGGGGTCTGGGCCCCGCTCACATGTGCTCGAGAAATTGTAGCTGTTTTTATTTAATTTTAGCTATCGAGGTAAGATTCATGTCACATAAAATTCACCATTTTAAAATCAACAACCCAGTGGCATTTAGTACATTCACAGTGTCGTACAGCCACCAGCTCTATGTAGTTCCAGAATATCTTCATCACCCCAAAAGGAAACCCTGTCCCCCTTAGCAGTCCCTCCTGCCACTCCTCCCTCCTGTCCAGCCCTGGCAACCACCCAGCTGCTTCGTCTATGGATTTGCTGTTCTGGAAATTTCATATAAACGGATCTCACAGTTGTGAGCTTTGTGACTGGCTTATGTCCCTGGGAATACTGTTTGCAAGGTTCATCTGTGTCATAGCAGACTTCAGAACGCCATTCCTCTGCAGGGCCAAGCAATATTCTGTGGCGTGCGTAGGATGTCTATGTTAAATGTCCCTGGCACTCAGCGTCCAGGGCAGCAGGGCTGTGAAGGCAGCTGGCAGAGGGGGAGGAGGAAGGCTCGCTCAGCCCCAGATGCAGCGAGGATGCCAGATCCAGTGCCAAGCGTCCCTGCCCACCTCCCTCTCTCACCCCACAGGGCAGTCCAATCCTGCTAGTGAAGGCTGAGCTCCGGGCCGGCCCCTCCAGAAGGCACGTCAGGGGAGGAACAGCCACAGCAGAGAGCCTTCCTGTGCTGCCTCTGGCTGTGCTCCTGAGTACATCACAACAATTAATTACAGACGCCCTTGATTATCCCAAGTAATAGGGGACAGGGATAACACAGAGATCATTGAAACGCGGGGCTGCGGGCGGAGGCTGCAGGCGTTGGTGGGGGGGCCGTTTCATGAGAGGGCTGTTTATTTCGTAGTTCATTATAAGTAAAGAGAATCCCCCTCCTTTCTGAATTCCTCTCTCTCTCCCTTTTTCTCTCTCGGAAGCCTAACTTCTAATTGGAATCATAAACCTAGTTTGCTCCCAACATAGTGGATGCTCAATTAATGTATTTTAACTAACGGGCTCCCTGGGCATCTCCCTGGCAGAACAGTCTGAGACGGAAAGGCTGGCTGGTTTGGATTTCGTTTCTGTGCCCGCCTAGTCTCGATGGAAACGCTCATTGTTATAATAATTGTGGTAATAAGAGCACCGGATGTGGGATCACACTTTATTCTTCTAGAAATGCCTCCCGTAAACGGCGATGTGACCATGAGACACCCGGAAGGAGGGGAAAGGGGACACATCAGGACTCTGGAACCTCCACAAACTGGGTCCCCAGTCCCTGGGCATTGAGAGACACGGCGGTTGCTCCTGGCGGGTTGCTTAGGAACCCTTTCCTGAATTAGTGGATTTGCTAAAGATTGAGACACTTCTATTTTCCTGTCTAGTTAAAAACTAAAGATCCTTGTTGCATTCTGCAGTTTTCCATCGCTGGCATCATGATCCTTCCTTTTCCTCCTGGGAAGCCCAGCCACAGTCTAGGGTGGCCCTAGGTTAGGTTCTAGGAGCCTGATCTCTTCCCAGGGGGCGCCTGCCTCCGCCTCCGCATCTGCCACGGTTTGGTCACTGAGTCATTCTGCCCCCTGCTCTGAGATTGGGCGAGCGCCCACTGCATGCAGACACCATGGCACAAAGGTGTCATGGCCTGGTTGTCCAGGAATGTCACCTGGTGAAGCAGTTACCGTTCACGCCTGTTCCCTTTCGAAGAGAGGGAGTGACAGGTTGCACGTGATCCCCAAAATGGTGGCTGGTGTCAGGTTATCGATTTTCAAAGAATGAGAATTCCACAAACAGGACTGAACTCCAGAATGCCCCAGTGGCTATAACGGATTTTCCTCGAAGGCGCAGAAGGTCCTGCAGGTTCTGGTGGTGCTCCAGGGAAGGAGCAAGTTGCAGAGACCCGTGGTGGCCCTAACACATGTGTCTTGGGGCACCAGCACATGGGAGCTCTCCCGGGGGAAGGCAGGACCAGCCCGCCTGCCGACATCTCACCCAGCAACGACAGTTTGAGATAAAGTGTCTCTGTCCCTGGGGGTCAGAGATTGGAGAGCCACCTCTTCTAGGCATCTACCCGGGACTGGTTGAGAGGGCAGATGGCTTGGCACCTGCCTCCAAAGTGCACGCACAACAGAGCCACCTGGGGGCACGTGAAGGGCACCTGAGCCCGTCAGGCTGTCGTGCTGGCAGCTGTCACCACACGCACGGAGATAAAGGTCTCATCGGCTGAAGGGAAGAACCACAACAAGGAAAAGAAACCCGGCATTTAGCCATTGGAAATCAATCACTTTATAAATATTAAACTCCTATTTATGTAAGGCCTTGTTAGGCCACGGGGAGTACAAGGAAATAGGAGGTGGGACCCTGCCCAGACATCACAAGGAACAGGGAAGGCATAAAAAGATGCTCACAACACCAGCTGGGAGAGTTTCAAATTGGAAGCCCAGACAGAAGGATTGAGGATAAGTTTTTTCTCTAAGTGCTGTTCAGTGGTGGAGGCTGTTACACAGGGTGATGAGGAAGTGAATTCTAGTTTTTGTCTTGAGTTCACTCACTGCTGGCATCTGAGGGGCGTGGACTAAGTGACATTGATTGAGTGTCCACCTTATGTGCTACCACGGCCTTTAGATATTAGGGCTACTCATCCAATTTCACACACCAATCAAAAGGAGCTCAGAGAGGTTAAGCAACATGCCCGAGGCCACACAGCAGCAAATGGAAGAACTGGAGTTTAAACCCAGGGCACTCTTTCCGCTAGAACACAAAGGGGAGCTGTCAGTTGTATCTCTTTATGCAAAGATTTTTATTTTTGATTTGACTTTTTATTTGATTAGAATTCCTGAGACCCTTCCCCCACACCCTTTACCCTTTTTTGTGAGGGAGGGAGGGAACAATGTCCCTCCACACCAATACCCACAACTTATTTTAACCTCTTAAGGGCAGGAGTTATCTCTTCCTTATTTGGGGGTGCCCCATACATGGCCCCCAGACACCCAGCTCTCCAGATCTACAACAGAAGGCGTCTTCAGAGACCGCTCGTTTTAACAAAGTCACTCGAGCCTAGCCCTCAAAAACCACCTCCTCCTTTTTCTTCTGCTGCCTGGAAATCTGCCCACTGAACTGACATATGTGATACATGAAAGTGCAGTTTTGATCTCAAGCCTTGAGCACCTCGGGTTAAAATAAGGAAGCCTGAGGCTTAAATAAAACCCAGGTCTGCTACTTCCGGCACCGCGGTTTGGCCAGACCCGAAGTCTTTTTGAGAAAGAGGAGTTGGGTGCCCCGTGCAGTCCCCAGGACAGCCAGGCCTGGAGTCCCCTCCTTGGGGCTTTCCTGCTGTGGTCAAGGGGACGTCCCGGGTCTCACATGTTGGCGGATCCTGGGATAATAACAGGAGGATTAGAAAGCTGGAGGCAGAAGCCACCCCCACCACCCTGTTCCCACATACGAACCCCCCAAGAGCTGCATTGTTTTAGATGGGAACCTTCTAGTTGATAGAAGAAGTTGGCAGAGTTACTTTCAAACACACAGAAATGTGTTTGGAAATGTTACTGCATTTACCTGTTCCCACGATATTTCATGACGTAGACGGCCACGGAAGTGCATTTTGAACGGATCGCTGCATCGATTCTAAGCGTATTTCCAGCGTGCCTCGTAAATGCAGAAGTGCGTCGCGGGGGCTTGTCTGTGAGCCGCTGGCGGCTGAGGCCTCAGAGGAGGCGTGCGATGCTGGCCAGGCAGCTCTAGGCCCCGGAGATAATGTCCTCTGAGCTGCAGGTAGCGACCGGGGTGGTCTCTCTGCCCGCCCCGGGTAAACACGGTGCCGAGCCTCCGGGCTCGTGCTCACCTGTACCGATGGGCCAGACTGGGCTGACATCAGGTTCCCTCCTCCGTCCTTGGCTCCCGTCCTTCCTGCAGCTTCCTTCCTCTTCCGACGAGCCTGGGAGCCTTTCCGACCGTCGTTCCTTCAAGTTTCTCCACCCCACCTCCCTCCCTTGGCTCTCAACACTCGAGTATTTGTCACTTGTGTCTTTTTCTCACTTGTCCTTGTCTTCTTTTGTTCTCTGAATCTTGCCGTAGTCAAAGTTTCTTCCTTTCTTTTCTTCTGCCTTCTGCGTCTAGTCATGCTCGCTGCATCAGATGAATGAATGAATGAATGAATGAATGAACGAATGTGTGGGGCTCCCACTCCCCCACCTCAAATCCACTCTGGAATATCCTCATTACCACACTTCGCAGACATACCCAGGGTTGACATCCGGGGGCATCTGGGTCCTGGCCTGGCCTCTCGTCTTAACCTGGCCTCGTGCCCGTGGGGACCCCAGTGCCCACGAGTGAGATGAGAAGAAAACGAAAGGGGAAGATTTAAGGTCTGGCTGTGGCTCCCGCAGACTCTTCCTGCTTCTCGCTCTTGGCTGCTCTCCGAGTGGGACTCGGATTTGATGATGCTGGTGACCTTTTCTGTGAAACTCAAGGGCCCAACCCTTTCACTTAGAAGATTCTTGGGGCCACTGGGCCCACCCCACACCAACCCCAAAGGCTCCCGGGAGCAGGATTTAAATCTCGGGCAGTGTCTTTCCCGTGTCTCATTTTGCTCCTTCCAAACCATCTCCCCGGTCCCCAAATCAAAAAGTAACTTGTAATTTTCTCCCTCTCCCCTTCCAGACCTTAATTTTTCTATAATTTATGCACGAAAACATATGCTCTGTGTCCCACCTTGTGGTTGTGTTTGTAGCAAGGCCCCAGGCCGGGCTCTGGGGAGATTTGTTTATCGCCCACTCTGCAGAGGGGGCCAGGCATCGCGCTGGAAGGACACCAGCGGGTGCGCACGGGCCTCCTCCCGAGGAATCCGCAGCTGGGGAGGGAATCCTCAGTGGCAGAAGAGAGTAAAAAGCACAGCAACGTCGGTCCGTGCCCAGCGCACTGGCGGCGTGAAGGGGGCAGTCGGACCAGACTCCGCAGAGAGGTGGCCTGGGCTGCCCGCGTCACTTACGCTCACTGCTTTCGGCTTGGTGGACTGACACCAAAGGTAATTCTGTGACACGGAATGTTCTATCATAGAGCCTTAGATCATGCCAGCACTGGATTCAGCAAACGTTTACTGAAAATCCCCTCCGTGCCAGACAGCACGGTTCCAAACCAGTCCCGAGACTAACATGACGAATTCCAAGAGCAACAGAGGGCTCCCCACGAGGCTTCCGACCCAAACAATAAAATGATGGCCAAGATGTTGACCACTACGCCAAGGGAAAGGAATGGCATCAGGCCCACAGATGAAGCAAAGGGTCCATCTTCAAGGCACAGAGCGGCCCTAAATAGACATCAGCTGGTGGGCTTGGTCGCATCCCACCCCTGCGACGAAGGCGGGTTTGCTGGCCAGGCTTTCAAGGCAGCAGCAGGGGAGGACGGTGTTTCGTTACCACCAAGGCCAGGTTTCCCCCGGCTAGTCCTGTAGCAAGGCTGCACTTGACAGGAGTCCGGGAGGGTGACCTCGCTCTGGGATTTGCATCTCACGGAGGAGTCCAGCCACGGCTCACGGTGGCCCTGGAAGCTGTCTGTCTGCTCTGTGCACAGCCCTGGGGTCCAGGGGGAGCAAACGTTCATGAAGAGCGATGTGATCAATTGATCCGAATTTCAGAATGATTTAAATCTGTCGTTCCTAGTAGTGCTTTTTTTTTGAAAGCTTTTCAGCAGTGGTGTTAGAAAAAAATGAGAACTAGGTGGGAAAAAAAAAAAGCCATATCCTTTGGTAATGCAAGAGGTGTCTACCCTTCCAAAATCCGTGGTCTTGGTACAAATCCGGAGCCACTACAGAGTAAGTCTGGACGTGTGGCAGGGCCGGGGCAGGGAGGTGGATGCTTGGTCGCGCCCTTGGTCTGGGGTCTCAGTAAACATGCACGCCAGCACATCCTCACTCGTGCTTTCTCCTTTCTAAAAGACATCAGGTTGAGACATTTTTATCCACAAAAACCATTGTTCCTTTGCTGGATCACCTAAAAGTAGACGGATGTATCCCTGTGAGGAGTTTGGGGTATAACTACTCGAGGCAGCCTAGTGTGCAAGGAGGTACCGGGAGTGGTGGGCAGTGCAGTGGGCGTCACAGAGGCTGGAGAAGGGACCGCATTGACTGAAAATGAGAGGCCTGGCTGAGGATTTGAGACAGGGCCACAGCAGACAGGGGAAATATATCGTCCTGCCTGCGTGCCAGGAGCCAGGATGATGGTGTCGTCTGTTAGCTGTGATTTCCTCATGGCGTTGGCACCCCCAGAGTCGTTGATTTCTCGCCCCCACAGCACTTTATACTCGGGTGGTACTTAATCCTTCTGGATCACTTGCTGATGCCAGTGCTGTGCCTGGAAGAAAGGGACAGGAATGAAGAGACAGATGAGGTAGTTGCTCAGATTTGAGAGCTCAGAAGTCTGTGGCCAGGACCCACACGACTTAGAAGATATGTCGTATATATCTGCTGGAACTGTTTTCAGCTGCAAGTAATAGAAACATAATCAGATTTTATACATATTAGGGATTTTATTCTTTTCATGGGCCAAGAACTCAAAGATTAGCTGTCCAGGGCTGCCACCCTTGACCCAAGGTTCTCGTAGCATCCTACTCGACCACCGTTAGAGCGTGGCCTTGTCTTCATTGTCACAAGATAGCTGCTCTGCTTCCAAGCATCACATGCACATTCCAGGTGGGAAGACGAATAAAAGGCTCTTTTCACCCAATTCTGCCCCCGTTAAAGTGCCTTCCTAGACATCTCACCCAGAAATTTCCACTTCCATCTCCTTAGCCAGAATTGTGCCATACAAGCCACCTCTAGCTGCAAGGGAGGCAGGAGATAGTTTCTTAGGTGGGCACGGTACTGCCCCAGACAAAATTGGTGCTCTTTAATAAGTACGAGAGAGAATGGATATTGGGTCGGCAGCTGGCAGTGTCTGCCACTCCGCTGTGAATGTAAAATGATAATTGCTGCTTTCAAAATATGTATCAGTGAAGCTCTACTGATGCTGTACACATGTTAATTGATAGGAACTGTTATCATCTCAATATTTCGGTTGAATGAGCTGAGATAGAGAGAGGTCAAAAAGTTAACTGGGTTATGAAGGAAGAGTCTAGCAGGAGGGATTTTCTAGCTGCTTCTGTAAGTGCCCTTTTTGTAGGAAGGAAGGAGATTCGGCAGGAGGGTGCATGCAAGGGGGTGACTCGGGGCCTTCCCAGAAAGCTTTCATTTCAGGGCTGAAAAGGCTGTGATGGCTGGAGGCCAGGCATATGCCAGCATCTCTTCAGTCCTCTCTCACGAGCAGTAGATCATCTTTTAAATAATCTTTTTCCCTTTTTTTTTTTTTTTTGCCAGAAGTCCTTTCAATTATGTGGAGCTTGCATGGGAATAATTAAACCCTGCACATCAGGCCACTCACTCCAATCATCCAGGCACATCAATTAACCAGAGACACATTTATCTAACTGACTGCTGGTCCCCTTCTGGTTTCAAAGCGTTTGCGCTGGGGCAGCTCATGGAGAGAAGAGGTATCTGTCCCCCAAAGACAGCTCATTTTCAAGGGCCTTTCTGGATCTAAAGCAATAGCAACCTTGTTTATTTTATTCAAGATTTGCTATTTATTTTTATTTATTCACCCAACAAATATATATTGAACACCTACTAAGCACAAGGCTCCATGCTAAGTTCTACCAGGGATACAGAGATAAGACAGACATGGCAAGTTGCTGGACCTCTCTTGTGCCTCAGTTTCCTCATCTACAAAATGAGAACAGTAGTCGTATCTACCTCATAGGATTGTGCATATTAAATGAGAAGATCCACGCAGAGCATTTAGCACAGTATCTGGCATAAAGCAACTGCATACACGTTTTCGGAGGCAGTTATTAGAGTATACACTCCAGCAAAATGAGGGATTAAAATAATAAAGAGGAAGATATGGAATCTAATTGTTTAGATCAGATGCTATGCTTAATAAATACTGGCTGTGATGATTACTAGCTTTATAAAGATCAGACAATGTCGAGTCTGGGAGGGCTGAGTTGGAATCTCTGCTTTTCCACTTACTGGCTGTGAGATCTCACCCCGTTATTTAATTTTCTGATCCTACCTTCTCATCCATAACATGGGAATAATAAAACCTACCTTACTGAGGTTCTGTGAAGGTTAAACAAGGCACACAGCACTTCCAGTTTATGAAGGAGTGAGCTGTCTTACAAGCATTATAAAAAATAGAACATGATGTGTGTGCAGAGAATGAAGGTAACTCTTTGATTCTTCATATTTCAATGCATTGTCCACATTTCTAATGATTGACGTGTGTTATTTTTTATTAGTGTTTTTTTCCAACCAAAGTAATACATGAGTCATGCAAAGTTAGAAGGTAAAATAGGCTTATGAGAAAAACGTCATTCCCAACCCGGCCGTCACCATCCCCAGTCCTGATCCCCAGAGGCAATCGCTTCTAACTCTTCAGTGCTGTTTTCTTCTGTCATTCACCTGCTGTTTCTGAGCAATATGCTTACATTGCTATTTATTGATATATTAGTGTTAAGATGTTATCAATTGACATATTGTTAGGTAGATGAGAATTTATCTGTCTTTCAGTAATAATCCACTCCAAGCACTTCCTGTCCCTCCATTCTCTCATTACATTAGGTCACAACTCTTGTGTTAGATCATCTGTGATGGTTACATTGTTGTGACTAGGTAAATATCGTTCATATTGAGGCAAGTTGTGCGCTGTGATTGTTTTCTTTTGTCTACATTTTTGTTTCTCCTGGAGTTAATATTGCCTCTTTTTTTTTTTTTGCATTAGCTCATTTTTTAAAATTTATTCCCTTCTGACTCTCAGATCTGTCCTTTGCCTAACAACATTATTTCCTAAATTTTCAAATATATTGGAAAACCATTCAGTGTTTTTCCCTGGCAACCTCTCGCTGGTGGATCCTCCATGATCTTGCTGTAATCTTGGCTAGCTCCTTCCTGCTTCACTTCCTTCCTGGGGCTTCCCTTGCTGCTCTCTCCAGCTAGGTTCCTTGCATTCTGAGCTCATATTTTCCTCTTTTTTGCTTTACTCCCTCATTTCACTGGAGCTTATCCTCTAGTAGCTTCTTAAGAAAAGGTATGTAGGAGATAAATATTTGGAGTTCTTGCCTTTCTGAAAATCATTTGATTCTATTTTCACATGTAGTAGTTTGGATGGGTTTAGGATTCTAGGTTAAAAAGTATTTCCTGTCAAAAATGTAAAGGCATCGCCTCACTGTCTCTGAGCTTCCAGTGTTGCTATTAAAGATCTGACACTACACTTTCTTCCATTCCTCTGCATGTAACCTGACGTTTTCTCTCTGGAAGCTTCTAGGGTCTTCTCTAATTTGCTGGTGGCCTGAAATTTCACAATGACATGCTCTGAGAAGGTTCTTTTCCACTTATTGTACTAAGCATTCAAAGGGTCCTTTAAATCTAAAGACTCATGTTCTTATACTTAGCGAATTCTCTAAAATTATTTCTCTGATCATTTCATACCTTAATTTATATTATATCCCCAAAAGATATACAAGAAAGGAAACAATCTCTAAAATTTCCTTTTAGGGTTTCTATGCAGTGGATATTAGACCTTCCAAATTGATCCATTTTTACCCCCTTGTCTTCTTCCTCCTCTTTTTTATTTAACTTTTTGGGCCATTTCCTCAACTTTATCTTCCAAATCTTCTACAGATTTTAAATTTCTGCTGCCTTATTTTTAATTGCCAAGAACTCCTTCTCGTTTCTTGGTTGTCACCTTCACAGCACCCACTACCACTGCTGTCTAGTCGCAATGTCTTAGCTCACCCCCCAGGGGATCTTAATTATCGGGTCACATTTTTTTAGGTTTTCTCTTATTCTGTGCATTGTCTGCTTGCCATGAGTTCCTGTTTCACTTTGTCCCCTTCCATCTCTGCCTTTCACGTGGACACTTTCCTCAAACATCAAGTGATCTTTGGTCCTCTGTTCTTAAATGGGAGGCGACAAAAACCAGGGTTCTGTTTGTCATCGAAGGGGCTTCACTGCGGGGCGAGTGGGCACTGTCCGTGCCTGCATAACACCAGGGAGACGGCATTTACCATCCACCAAGCAAGTGATTCCTCTTTTGAGAAGCGACCTTTGTTCTTTTTAACCTTGAGCTTGGTTTTCATTCTATCTTAAGTTTATATGTTAAAGTGACATTTCAGGGAGGTTTTGTGGACACACTTTCTGGTTACGGCCCTTTAAAAAAGTAAACTTTTTGTAAAAAGCAGTTCTAGATGCTATATGGTAGTAATTAAGGGAAAGTCAGAGAACCTTGGGTCTAAATCCTACTTTTTATGCTAGTTATGTGACCTTGAACTTCTCCAAGCTTTTACTTTCTTGGTTGTAAGATGGGGATGATGATGACGACGGATGATACCACCACCTACCTCAAAGAGTTCTTGAGGTTTGTCAGTTACGGGTAACAAAGTGCCTGGTGCACCGTGAACAGTCTCTCAGCCTGGCGGGTGACGTTTGGTCAGGTGAATATGGGACAGATTAGCCAGTCTCTCGAGTGATCAAGAGATTGACTTTTCAATCCTGGAAATCTTCCCTGACCTGAGGACCAAGTTCTCGAATGCTATAATCAAAATTCTTAGGACAGAAAGAGTTCAGCCTCATTGTTGGTTGTCTTGTGCCTCAGTTTCCCAGCCTGTGCTGACATGGTGGGAAGGCTGAATAGCAAGGCAAGCAGGGCAGACCTGTTCTCCCTTTCTTGCAATTAAAACCTTTCTTACAATCTTTTTAAAAACCCTTTGTTTCTGATGGTAAAAGAAACACATGTTCTCTTTTTTAAAAAATGCAAATGCAGAAAGTCTAACTTCCCTTTGAGTTTGCTCATGGGCGCGTGGAGCTCTCTGCTGCTTTCTCGGGGGCCCTTGGCTCTGTAGACCACCTCCTCCCCAGCCCTGGGCAGTTGTGCTGCTGCCCCTGTCCCAGCCACGGAGCAGGGAGGCCATGAGGAGACCAAGGAGACGGTGTCCTCCAGAGAAGCGCATCGTGCCACCTGCCCGGGGCCGAGGGCCTCTGACAGCTCACTTCAACCTGAGCTGACACCCGACAAGAGCAGCTTTGTCAGCCCTGTGAGATCTAATGTCACCTGTGATTAGTCCTCAAAGCCAAAACCAAGCAAGTTCCTGATTAAACAGCGGCATCCCAGGGTCCCCGTCACTCCTGAGTGGAGCTGTCCTGCTGCAGCAGCCTGAGGCCTCCCCACAGGGCTCCGAGCCGCCGTCTTCCTCACCGTCCAGGGTCTGAACACCGCCTTTCCCTCTGCCCTTCCCAGAAAAACCCACACCCGACTGGGCTCCTAGAGCGGCTGAGCAGGGCACTGACAATGGCCTCGTCGTCACCATAAGGGACGTCACCCTTGGGAAATTACAGCGTGGGTTTGCCATGGCATATGCCTGCCTAAACCACGACAAGCTGGAGGCTGAAAACATAATTCACAGCGCAGGGAACTCTTCTGGGCTCGGGAACAGGGTTTGCTGCTTTTGACCTCGTGAATTAGGAGCTGATTAGAGCATCTCCACTCTGCAGGTGCTTGTCCCAAAGCCCTGTGAAGACCCCCAACGCTCCCATCTGCCCTTCTCCCCATTCCCGGGGTCTCGGGACCTGCAGTCAGTGTCCTTCTGAGTGTCCACGCACTGGGTGGGCCAGAAGCCCTCCTCGCTCAGCAACCCCGGCACACTCCACCCTGTCAGCGTCACCTGGGACGACATGCACCTCGGGCCTTCCCGGCTTTTTCTTCCAAAGCAGAGCGTCCCTTTGATACTTGAGTGGGTCCCTCTCTCCGACCTCTGCCCCTGCTCCAAGGCTGATTTTCACTTTCTTCGCAGATCCTGGCCATCCCCACTCTGGATCCAACGGGAGCCTGGCTCGAGGGAAGACAAGATCCAGCCAGAAGGTGTAGAAGTCAGACCCAATGACAGGATAGCAGCACCCACGCCCTGTGCACCTGCTCCATGCCAGGTACTTTGCATATGGTAGCCCTCTACGTGACGAAATAGCAAGTGAGGGTCACCTGAGATGTGGCAGGGGCTGGGAGGGGAGGAGGGGCAGGAAGCAGGCTCTGACGCCAGCCGGAGTGTGGGGGACAGAGAAGTTGCTGGCGTGCCTGGGATGCGACTGTGACGAGATCGTGGGGCTGGCAGGCAGCAAATCACGCGGGGCCTGGAGGTCAAAATCCAGATGTTGAACTTCATTGTAAGAGCGAGAGGCAGCCACATCACAGGTGTCTTCAATGCACGAGCGAGGGACGTGAGCCCAGTGGCTGTCACAGACTTTGTCCTTGGGTGGGTAACGTGTCCTGTGCTCCCCAAGTAAAGGTGAGCAACACAGCCAGGGGCCCCTTAGCTTGCTTTTCGGCTGTTTGTGGAGAGACTGGTGTCATCTAGGATTTGGCTCAGACTGGAAGCTAAACCCTGCCGCGGGCCGGGTCAGAGCTGCTGCAGCTCTGGCCAAAACTGGCAGGTAGGCACAGACCCTCTGGCCCGGGGGGGCTGTTAAAATTCAGAGCCTCCCCATCTCACAGTGCATTTATGGGCAAATCGCTTTCACAGAAACTGCCCAGAGCTTGACACAAGCCGCTGGGCTCGTCCCAGGTGATGCGGCTGCATCAGGCTGAGTTATAGTGAAGTATTTGGAAAGGAAAATATATTTCAAATTGTGTCTGAGACATTCTGTTCCTTTTGAGGCTGGCTACACTCCCTATAGTTTTTACCCATGAAATATTTTGTACATATAAAAATATATATAGGTAATGTGTATCGCTGAGACAAAGAACAGCAACATGGACACTTGTGTGCCCAGCTGAAGCAGGGTCCCCTGGGCATCCTTCCAAGGTCACATCTCTCTGGCTGCCCCTCCCAGGGGAGCCACCATCCTGATTTGTATCAGTTCCTTGCTTCCTGGGATAGTTTTGCTATATATTCCTAATAGCAAAGTTTCATTTTGTATGTTTTCTAAATTTATGTAGACATTTTCGTCTCATATGTCTTCTGTGACTTGCTTTTTCGCTCAGCACCATGTTCCCAAGGTCCTTCCCTGCTGATGCACGTGCCTGTGTTTCTTTGCGTTTTCGCTGCTATAGAATGCGCCATTGCTGAATTTCCAGGTTTTTTCCCCACTCTATCGCCTTAGGGTACTCGTGTGCTTTCCAGGTTCTTGGATACACGATGCCACTGTTGAACATTCTTGCACAGGTCTCCTGGCACACGTGGGTAGATTTTTCCAGGGATTATACCATGGTTGTGTGGTGTGCGTGTTCAACCCCACCAGGTAAAGCCAACTTGTTTTCCCATCCTCAAGTTTTTGCAACCGCTAACAAGTGTCTGTCGGGGAGCCCCTGCGGGAGAAGAGGCGCAATATCGTTCTCGTCCTTTGCCGCTCCAGGTGGGAACAGATGGGCCCAGATCGTCATTCCTCACAGCTTGGATTCTTGGCTGTATGAACTCTAATCCTTCACTCGGCTGCTTTGTTTTACCTCTTCCTCTGCTCAAAACACTACCTGCTCTCTGAGGGGGGTGTTTTAGGGGAGACTTCATGCCGGAAGGTCTGGGCAGGAATCCCAGTTAGACTTGCTGTGCACTCCTGAGCGAGTGCATAGGCTCTCTGTTTCTTGGGTTCTTTGTCTACAAAACAGGAACAAGCATTTCCACCTCTCGGAGCAGCTGTGATAATTAAATGAGATGATTTCTAGAAAGGGTCAGACACAATGCCAAGCACACAGGGCCACCCAGGCAGGAACATGTTCTGTTCCTCCAGCTGCGTGTGCTGCTGCCCCCTGCAGGCCTCCTCGGGCGCTGCAGTGGCTTGGGTGGGCACCTCGCAGTGCAGGGACCACGTCCTGGCACAGGGCTTAACATGGGGCAGACGCTCGAGTTGGCTGAGGATGAGGAGGCCCTCTCACCTGGGCACGTAGGAACTGGCTGGCTTTCCCAGGTTCGACTTGACCACTGGTTGCCAAGTGGCTTTGCTGCATGGGGCTGTTACTGATGGGACAGTTTCCAACAAAATCGAAGGTTTGTGATTTCGTTGCACCTGAGCTAGGAGTGTCATTTCCTGTTTGGTGGCTGCACGGGCCACCCCAGTCCCCAGAAGGAGCATTTCTGTGGCACCGAGCTCTCTCGGAACTAGGGGTTCACACGTGCCAATTACAACCTCCTTGTCCGTAGAGGCCGGTGAGAAATGCTTCTCGGTCCATCCAGACCTGCCTGTCTTCCTGCCTTGAGCTGCCATGTAACCAGTTCCGAGGCACGAGCCTTCTGACTCCCCAAAAGGTAGAAGCTTCTCGACCCCTGACTTTGGGTTCTTTTGTGCATTCACGGTGCTGGGTGAGTCTTTGCACAAAGCAGATGCATTTCCCAGTTAGGAGGCCTTGGCTGCAGATCACAGTAGACCCAACTTCACGTGGCTTAGGGCAAAGGGCAGTTAGTACCTTACAGATGAGAGTGCAGAGGTGGGAGGGGTCCAGAGCTGGTTAGTGCAGTGCCCGGCAGGTGACATCAAGGATCCAGGGTCTTTCTATCTCTCAGCCTTGCCACCCTGCAGGTGTTAGCATTTGCCCTCGGGGGGTCCTCAGGTCACAAGCTGGATGCAGTGACCCTAAGTGTCACATACACCTTCACACACCAATACCCACAAGCTCAATGATGGAGTGTCCCTCCTTTGTGCTTCTGTTAAAGACCAAGGAAAACCACCAGAATCGCCCCCCGTGTACTTTCCCGCAAGCTGCATGGGCCAAAATCACTTTGTGCACTTCCTCCTGAACCACTGGTAGAGGTCAAACAAGATCCACCCCTGGCAGCTCAGATGTCTGGCCTCCCTGAAGCATGAGGCTGCCCGATTCCTGGAAAAAAAAAAAATTGGGATTCTGTTAGCAGAAAGAGCAGAAGGGTAGTGTGGAGAGACACCGGTAGTGTCTGCCACCTGCTCCATAAATAATTTGTTGAAGCAAATTCATAGGATGTCAACTCCTTGAAAATAATAAAGGCAAGTACATTTTCCTTTCTGAATGAAAATGATCATGCTGACACATTGTCAGAAGGAGCCATTATCGTGGGCATATTTATGTTGCACCGGATATAAACCCTCACCGATGACCTAGGCAGCCGGTGCCACGTGCTGGCAAAATGGCTCATAGAAATTAAGACTTAGGTCTGTGAAGCAAAGTTGTTATTGTCTATACCAACTTCACTGGACTGAATGGGGACCCAAATCCTCATTTTTAATCACTTCAAATCTGGCTGTTGCTCATAAAACTAAATAGATATTTTCACTTGAGGTTCTTTGGTTGCATGGAAAAAATTCCACTTAAAATAGCTTAAATTAGTGGGGAGGTTACTGAAGGCCCACAAGGGCCAGAAACCACATGTGGCCAAGGCTCGTCGGGACAGGAACTGAGTTCTGCACCATAAGAGGCGACCCCGCCACCCTTCTCTCAGAGCCCTGTGGTCTCTGTGGCGTTGCTCGGCAGGCAGCTTCCCCTACGTGCTGTCCCTTCTCTGCTCTGACAGCCTTGACCTGCCTGTGTCTCTCTTCACCTGGCTCAGCTCCAGCCTCCGTGGCTGCCCTGATGCCACGGTCCAGCTCAATTCCCCACAGCAAACTCGCCCATCCCACCGACAGGAAATCTCTGAATCCAGGAATTTGACTGTTGCCACCCAGCTTGTCAATTGGTCCTCCTTGGAGCAGGACAGGTGGCCGTGGCCAGAGAGGTTATTCGGTACTAACAAGGTATCAGGGCTGTGGCCTTCGGAGAGGATGTGGTAGGAAGGCACTGGTGTGGCTACTGCCCTAGACTAGGCTTTCATCTCTGTTAACTTTTCTTTTCTTTTTTTCAGACTATACAAGTAATACATATATATATATACATATATATATATATATATGTATATATATATACACTTCTTGTAAAATACTGAAACAGTGTTGGCCACTAACCTCTGAACTCATTGCTCTTCCCAGATATAACCACTGTAATCAGATCCTTTCAAACCCCCCACCCCACACACACACACACACACACACACACACACACACACTCACATACGCACATATATCTATATAATTATAGACTTGCTTTTGTTGGATTACATAAATGATTTCATATTATATATATTCTGAAATTTACTTCTTTTTAAACAGTGTATCTGGGGATGTTTTCATGTCACCACATCCTTTTAAAATGCTATAGAGTATAGTACAAAAGGACCAGGAGTATCTGCTGATGGGCAATTAGGTTGTTTCCATTTTTACTATTACAAACAGTGCTAAATGTTCAAGTGAAAAACTAAGAGAAAATTAAATATCCTATAATAGGGAAATGGATAAATAGTATATTCTTGTAATGGAATAATATACAACAGTTAAAAGATGAATAAACCAACTAAAAATCACAGATTATCAAATTGGATTTAAAAAAAACAAGATCACCTATATACTGTTTACAGTATATAGATATAAAGAGGTTGAAAGTAAAAGGACAGAAAAATATATCATGTTAACAACAATCATAAGAGAGCTGGAGTGGCTACACTAATATCAGACCAAGTAGACTTTAAAACAAAAATATTACTAGAGATAAAGAAAAACATTTCCTAATGATAAAAGGGTCAATCCACCAGAAAGATATAATAGTTATAAACATATATTCACCTAACAGAGCCCCAAATACATGAAGCAAAGACAGAATTGGAGGGAGAAATACCCAATTCAACTTTATTACGCTACTTTCAATAATGAATAGAACAGCTAGGTGGAAGATCTGGAAATAGAAGACTTGAATAAGACTATAAACAAACTAGACCTAATAGACAACACAACTGTACTACTACACTCCTCCAACAGCAGCGGAATAATACATTTTTCTCAAGTACACACCTGAAACATTCCCTAGGACAGATTGTATACTAGCCCATAAGACAACCCTCAAGAAGTTTGAAATGATTATGATGATACAAAGTATAATTTCCCCACAATATAATTAAATATCAGTAATAGAAAGAAATTTGGAAATTCACAAATATGGGGAAATTAAACAGCACACTCCTACTAAATAACCAATGAATCAAGGAAAAATTCACAAGGAAAATTTAAAAATCACAAGGGAATTAGAAATTAGAAAATGTGTTTGTGAAAACACAGCATACCAAAACTTACAGGATGCAGCTAAAGCAGTGCTCAGAGGAAAAATCATCCCTATAATTGCCTGTATTAACAAAGAAGAAAGGGCCAGGCCCAGTGGCTCACATCTATAATCACAGCACTTTGAGAAGCCGAGGCAGGAGGATCACATAAGGCCAGGAGTTCCAGACCAGCCTGGGCAATATAGCAAGACCCCATCTCTACAAAAAATAATTTTTTAAATTAGCTAGGTATGGTGGCATGTGCCTGTAGTTCTAGCTACTTGGGAGGCTGAAGCAGAAAAATCACTTGAGCCCAGGAGTTCAAAGTTATGGTAAGCTATGATCATACCACTGCACTCCAGCCTAGGTGACAAAGAAAAAAAGAAAAGAAAGATAGATAGATCTCAAATAAATAACCTAACCTTCCACCTTACAAAAGTAGAAAAAGAAGAGGAGCTAACTAAATCCAAAGCAAGGAGAGAAACAGAAATAATAAAGACTAGGGCAGAAATAAATATACAGAAAATTAATGAAACCAAAAGTTGGTTCTTCGAAATATCAACAAAATTGACAAACCTATAGCTGGACTGACTGAGGAAAAAAAGAGAGAAGATTCAAATTACTGCAATCAGAAATGAATGAAGGGACGTTATAAGTGACCTTACAGAGATAAAAAGGATTGTGAAAGTAACTGTGAGCAGTTGGCTGCCAATAAATTAGATAACTTAGATAAAATGGACAAATTCCTAGAAAGACACAAACTACTGAAACTTCCTCAAGAAAAACAGAAAATATAAATAGATCTATAATAATAAAGGAGACTGAATTTGTTAAAAAAAAAAAAAAGATAGTAATAATGATACACAAAGAGCCCAAGTCTGGATATCTTCACTTATAAGTCCTACCCAACAAAAGAAAAATTAATCCCAATTCTTCAAAAACTAAAGTAGATGTGGAAGGACCACATCTTAACTCATTCTATGAGGACAGTATTACAGTGATATCAAAACTAGACAATGACCTCACAGAACAAGAAAACTATAGGCCAATATCTGTTATGAATATAGATGCAAAAATTTTTTAAAAAACAGCTAATTGAATCCACCAACATATAAAAATAGTTATACACCATGACTGAGTGGGATTTATGCCAGGAATACAAAGTTTGTTTAACATCTGAAAATCAGTCAGTGTGATACATCATATCAATAAAATAAAAACCACATGACAATTTCAATAGATACAGAAAAATCAAGCACCCTTTCGTGACAAAAACATTCAACAAACCACAAATGTAAGGAAACATCCTCAACCTGATAAAAGACATCTGTTTGAAAAACAAAAACAAAAATCTACACCTAATGTCATACTTCATAATGAAAGATTGGGTGCTCTCCCCCTAAGATCAGGAACAAGATAAGGATGTCTGCTCTCACCACTTCTATCTAACATTGTGCTGGGGGTTCTAGCCAGGGCAGTTATGAAAGAAAGAGAAATAAAAGGCATATAGATTGGAAAGATAGAAATAAAACTATCTATATTTGCAAATGACATGACCTTATATGTAGGATATCGTAAGGCAACTACTAACAAAGTATTAGAACTAATAAATGATTTCAGCAAGATCATAAAATATAAGATCAATATACAAAATCAATTGTATATCTGTAGACCAGCAATGAATAGTCCACAAATGAAATTAAGAAAACAACTCCCATTTACAATGTCATCAAAAGTAATAAAATATTTAGAAATAAATTTAACAAAAGAAGTATAAGACTTCTACACTGAAAACTATAAAACATTGCTGAAAGAAATTAAAGAAGATTTAAATAAACAAAAAGACATCCTATGTTCATGGATCGGAACACTTAATATTATTAGACAGCAATACTCCCCAAATTGATCAACATATTCAGTGGATTCACTATCAAAATACCAGCTCCCTTTTTTGCAGAAATTGACAAACTAATCCTTAAATTCATGTGGAATTGTAAGGGGCACCTAATAGAGGCTAAAACAATCTTGAAAAAGAACAAGGTTGAAGGACTCATACTTCACAATTTGAAAACCTACTACAAATCTACAGTAATCAAGACAATATAGTACTGGAATAAGGATAGACATATAGATCAATGGAATGGAATTGCTAGTGCAGAAACAAACATTTACGTTTATGGTAGGTTGATTTTCCACAAGGGTGCCAAGATCATTCAATCAGGAAAGAATAGTCTTTCCAACAAATTGTGCTGGGACAACTGGATACCCACACATAAAATAATGCAGTTGGACCCTTACCTCACACCATACACAAAAATTAACTCAAAATGGACCATAGGCCTCAGTGTAAGAGCTAAAATATAAAACTCTAAGATAAAAACAGTATTATGTCTTCATCACCTTGAGTTTTTTAGATACATGCCAAAAGCACAAATGAAAAAAGAAAAAAGAAATAAATTGGACAACATTAAAATTTAAAACTTTTGTGCTATAAACAATGCCTTTGAGAAATTGAAAAACAACTAACAAAATGGGAAAAAATATTTGCAAGCCATATATCTGTTAAGGGACTTGCATCCAGAATACATAACAAACTCCTACGACTCAATAATAAAAGGACAAACAACCCAATTTTAAAATGGACAAAGGATTTGAATAGACATTTCTCAATACACAAATGGCCAATAGGCACATGAAAAGATGTTCAATATCTTTAGTCTTTAGGAAAATGCAAATCGAAGCCACAATGAGATACCGCTCACACCCAGTAGAATAGCTATAATAAAAAGACAGACAATACCAAGTGTTAGCAAGAATGTAGAGAAATTAAAACCCTCCTACATTGCTAGTGGAAATGTAAAATGAATGCAGCTCTTTGGAAAACAGTATGGCAGGTCCTCAAAATGTTAAACATAGAGTTACCATATGGTCCACTGGTTCCACTCCTGTGTATCTACCCAGGGGAAATAAAAACATACATTCACACAAAAACTCATACATGAATGTTCATAGCAGCTATTCATAGTAGACAGCTTCTACTCATAGTAGACAAAAGATAGAAACAACTCAAATGTCCATCAATGGGTGGATGGATAAACAAAACGTGCTCTATCCATACAATGAAAAATTACCTGGCAAGTTGAAATAAATAAAGTAGTGATACATGCTACAACATGGATGAACCTTGAAAGCATTATGCTGAGTGAAAGAAGCCAGTCACAAAAGACCATCCATTGTATGAAATGTCCAGAAAAGGCAAAACTATAGAGACAGAAAGTAGATTAGTGGTTGCCTAAGGGTTGGAGGAGCAGGTATTGGAGGGAAATTGGGAGTGACTAATAAAGTGTATGGGGTCTCTGTTTGAAATGATGAAAATATTTTAAAATTGACTGTGGGGATGGTTGTACAACTCTATGAATATACTGAAACCATTGAATTGTACACTTAAAAAGGTGAATTGTATGGTATGTGGATTATATCTCAATAAAGCTGTTTTTAAAAGAAAGAAATGAAGTATTGACACATGCTTCAACCTGAATGAACCTTGGAAACATTATGCTAAGTAAAAGATGCTAGTGACAAAAGACCACACAAATCTGTAGACAGACAGTAAATCAGTGGTTGCTAATGAGGGAGATGGTAGGAGGAGGTCAAGAGTGACTAATGGCCAGGCATGGTGGCTAACACCTGTAATCTTAGTACTTTGGGAGGCTGAGGGAGGAGGATCGCTTCAAGTTCTAGACCAGCCTGGGCAACAGCGAGACGCCGTCTCTAAAAAAGTAAAAAATTATCCGGGCATGGTGGCACACACCTATAGCCCCAGCTACTTGGGAGGCTGAGGCAGGAGGATCGCTTGAGCACTGGAGTTCAAGGCTACAGTGAGCTATTATGACACCACTGCACTCTAGCCCAGGCAACAGAGTGAGACCCTGTTTCAAAAAAAAAAAAAAAAGTGAATACTAATGGGAATGGGGTTTCTTTTAACGAGGACAGAAATATTCTAAAATATTATATTGTGGTAATGACTGCACACTTCACAAGTATATTAAAAAAAAAACATTGAATTGTACACGTTAAGTCAGTAATTATATGGTATGTGAATTATATCTCATTAAAGCTGTTTTTAAAAATGAATGAATTAGATCTATATGTATCCACCTAGAAAAATCTCAAAAAAATGTGGAGGGGAAAAAGCACATTGGGAAAGGAAACCTACAGTATAACACCATTTATGTGAAATTTTAAAACAAAAAACAACAGTATTAATATATATTGTTTAGGGAGCGAAACATTCTTAGTAAGACATAAAAACTCACGTGGAAAAGGTGTACTCCAACTGCAGGATTTTCCTTCTCTCCCCTATAAATAATCTTTTAAATTTTTTATGGCTTAACCTTCCATTGTTTATGTTTAGTATATAAGGAAATATATATTTTTTATATTCATATCCCCTTCCTTTCTTAGATAAAAAGTAGAGTGCCATATATACTTTTCTCTTAGGTACAGTACTTTTTTTTTTAACTAAACCATATATTCTAGAGATCACTCCAAAGGAGTTTATAGAGCTGTTCCTGTGAGGCTCTTTTATTAAGCTTGTTGGGGTTTATGTCTAAAAGGAGGAGGGCCAGAGATGGATGACTACATGGAGACGCTGAAGGATGAGGAGGACGCCTTATGGGAGAATGTGGAGTGCAACCGGCACATGCTAAGTCGCTACATCAACCCCGCCAAGCTCACCCCCTACCTGCGCCAGTGCAAGGTCATTGATGAGCAAGATGAAGATGAAGTGCTCAATGCTCCCATGCTGCCATCCAAGATCAACCGGGCAGGTAACCTTAGAAGTGCTTTTAAGGGAAGAGGGTGGGCAGCTTCAGGACATACCCTTCCATTAGCTGTACCAAAATGAGGTTTCTCTAGGTCAGGGAGTTTTAAACTGGGGTCCATAGACCACCATCCACCCTTGTCCCCCCACCAAGCTGCCTGTGTATAGAGCTTAGAGGATTCATGAACTTGAGAGACAAGGAGAGAATCACATCTTTATTTTACAACCTAAACTGAAATTAGCATTGCTTTCAATTAAGAATGTCAGTAGGCAACAAATTACAGTAGTGATTAGTAATTCCTGTGATTTAGTCAACAATAAAAATTACAGATATCTTCATATCAGATTACAGCTGTTGCAGATCTCTCAAAATACCATTTACACTCATCTTTCCTTTGAAATTACAGTACTTATTAGACCTGCCAAGAGATCTTGTTATTTAATGTATTAATAAAGAAGTACATTTATTACTGAATCACAAATTTGTTTAATATTTAACTGTATTTTATTATAATCGGTTTCCTTGGTAATCTGATGTATTTTATCTGTTTAAAAATATTATTCTGAGAAGGGGTCCTTAGGCTCTTCCAGCCTGACTTGGGGACTATGGCAGTTTATCAGATTCAGTAAAGATAATAGGTATGGTTTGTGAAACTTGTTTTAGTTTTAAATATGTACATGTGTATATACATATATATGTTTATAGACCTTATGTATGGACACTAGGCCACAATGTAAAGTGTATTTCTTTCTGTGGATCACAAATTAAAAGGTTTGAGAATCACTGTTCTCCAGCTTGGCTGGTGATAAACAGCTTCTAAGCTATGATTCAATGGCAGACATCACTAATCAACCACAGCATGGGTCCCCACTGAGTTTACGTGTAACTGTGGAATCCTTCTCAAAACAGTGCTCCAGGCAGCTTCACCAAACAATCAGAGTTGACATAACACAAAACTTATTTATTTTGTCTGTCCTACAGAAAAAGGTTGAGTTACTCAAGTAAAGATATATCTGAAAATAAAATGCTTAAGTAAGGGCCAAGAAACATAAGCAATAAGTGGAACCAGTAGTATAGACACTGGAAACTTCTGGGGAGATTATATTTAGGTTAATGATGTTTCCATACTCTAATAATCCCAAAGAAGAACATGGAGCTATGCCTGCTTCCCATGACTTTTCCTAGCTCCCCAACCAAATATTTGCCTTCCGGTTCTGAATCCCAGAGAACCACATATTATCCCATGACTGTTATTGTGCTTCTAGCCTCCTTCAGTCACAGAAGAGATGGTGCCTGTATGGTTCGTTTTAGCCCTGGTCAATTGGGACGCTCTTTAAAACTGTTGGTTTCCTGCAGCTGCAAGTCCATTTATCCTGGTTCTACCAATTTATTATAGAAAGGAAATGAACATTCACTGAACCCCTGCTGAGCACCTGGCACCTTGATTTATTATAATAATACATTATGTGGACTTCAAGATACAACTTAGGAGTGATAGAATGTGGTGAGACTGTCTTACAGTTTATTGAGGGATATAAATTTAGGATAAGACCAAACATGGAGACTTGCTTCCATTCAGACATGTATTCTTCTCACGGAGAGATTTGGTCTTTCCCCTAGGCCGATTGTTGGACATTCTACATACCAAAGGGCAAAGGGGCTATGTGGTCTTTTTGGAGAGCCTGGAATTTTACTACCCAGAACTGTACAAACTGGTGACTGGGAAGGAGCCCACCCGGAGGTTCTCTACCATTGTGGGTAAGTGGCTTTGCCATCAGGAACATATGCACCCTAATAGGAGATGGATGTGTGTGTGTGTCCGCAGCAGAGGGACAGTTCTAAATCTCTGGGCCTGTGACATGTAGGATTTGGGGGCTGCCAACCACTTATTTTGCCTGATGGTGAAAGGTAGGTGACAGAGGGACAAACTGAAGCAGGGGACTAGAGAAGTGAGTGTTCATGGAACACCCACCACGAATGGTGCTGGGGTGGAACAAAAAAGTTCATTCTACCCTTTGGATCTTGTCCTTGCCTTGGCTGCTCTCTTGCCAGCGTCCCATGGGAGAGAGCCCTTAGGCATCTCGTCTTCTTAATTTTCCCTCCTAAGCAATATTGAGTCAGTCTTCTCTCCATCTCCACCACTACCCCCAGTCCAGACTCACACAACCCATCAACGCCCTACATCCATTCCTGATCAGTCCCAATGTTTTCTCCATTCCTCTCATTACCCTCCCGATTGAAACCTTCGGTCGTTTTTCATTGCTTCTGTGTAAAGACCCAGCGCTTTAATGCAGCTCGCAAAGACCCTACCTGGTCCAGCCCCTTTCTTCTCTCTCTCCTACACACCCTCGTAGCTCCCTATACCTTTACATTGTGGAGTCCTGATAGTCTGTAGTTACATTTGCGGGTGATCATTGATTTTGTTAATGTCTGTCCCTATTACTACACCATAAGCTATACCGGGACCAAGGCCGTTTCACTCACTCTGAATCCCCAATGCCTAATGGGTAGTAGAAGCTCAGTAAAATGCTGGTGAGTGAATGAATGAACGAATGACACCTGCCCCGCGTCTGGAACCTCCTTTTTCCCCTTCCCAGTCCTCAGGCCTGACTGAGTGCCCCCTCTCCACAGTGGAGGAGGGCCACGAGGGCCTCACGCACTTCCTGATGAATGAGGTCATCAAGCTGCAGCAGCAGATGAAGGCCAAGGACCTGCAGCGGTGCGAGCTGCTGGCCAAGTCTCGGCAGCTGGAGGACGAGAAGAAGCAGCTGACGCTGACCCGGGTGGAGCTGCTGACCTTCCAGGAGCGCTACTACAAGATGAAGGAGGAGCGAGACAGCTACAACGACGAGCTGGTCAAGGTGAAGGACGACAACTACAATTTAGCCCTGCGCTACGCCCAGCTCAGTGAGGAAAAAAACATGGCGGTGATGAGGAGCCGCGACCTCCAGCTCGAGGTGAGGGGCGCCGCGGACTGCACGGCCAAGCTGAGCGAGGGGGAAACAAACGTCGCTGGGGCTAAAGACCCCCATACAGGCACGTGCAGACACTCACTGGCCACCCGAGCTTAGCGCCCAGCCAGCTGAGTAGGAATACAGGACACAGGGGTTCTAAGGCCTACATCCACCATGCGCATGCGGGCGTCCCCTGTAGTACTTAGTACCAGGGGCTCGGGAGCCTGGATGTGCTGTGCGCATGTGCAGACCAGCTCACCCGGACCCAGCCAGGGCTTTCCGACGCTGGCTTGAGGCCCAGATCCACTCTGCGCATGCGCATGTGCGTGCAGATCCGGGGGTTGGGGGGGGGGCCTTAGTGTGGCTAGCACCACAATGCGCGTGTGCAGACATGCGCACACAGGCCCTGCGTCGGGGGACATGGTGGCTCCAGCGGACGGACTGTGGCCCTTGGCAAAATTAACATGGAAATGGACATAGTACCTGTTCCTTGGTTGTGTGAACTTCTTGGGGCCATGACTCTGACCTTCATCATTGTATCCACAAAGCTCAGCATGGTGCCTGGCCTAGTGAGATAGTCGATACATCTATCAGTGAAGGACCTACCCGCTAAACGATCGATGTCATTAATGAGTTTACTTCCGAACTGGACTTGCTTCATTCATTCTTTCTTTCTTTCTATTTATTGAGTGCCACCTTGCACCAGGCTCTTTTCCAGCAATATGTAACTCAAGACTAAGGCTATGCTGTCATGGAGCTCATGTTGTAATCAGAAAACAAATACATAAATGCCTGATAGTAGTAAGTGCTATCAAGAAAAGAAGACAGGGTATGAGGACAGAGAACAAGGCGTGCTGTTTTAAACAGGGTGGTCAGGAAAGGTCTTTGAGAAGGGGACACATGAGCAGAGATCTGAAGAAAGTGGGGGAGCCAGCCACATAAGTCTCAGGAGGAAAGCACATGCAAAGGCCCCAAGTAGGGGGCAGACTTTATTTTATTTTGAGAAAATGGCAAGAGAGTCAATGAGGCTGGAGCCAAATGTACAAATGGTACAAAAGGAGGTGGGAGAGATGGCCAGGGTCCAGATTATGGAGGCATGGTAAAAACTTTGGAATTTATTCTAGTCATAATGGGAAGCTACTGAAGGATTGAAAGCTGAGGAGTAGCAATTGATTTATTATCTTGGAAGGATCACTCCGGCTGCTGGGTGGAAAATAAACTCTCAGAATATTTATTAAGCACCTGCCATGTGTAAGGCACTGTGCTAAGCGCTGTGGGAGACACAGGGATAAATAACCTGAGCTCTGCTCAGGTCACTTACAATTTAGTGAAGCAGACAGATCAGTAAACAATCCCCTAGGATTCAGGTGAACTGAGTCAGTGGTATAGCAGGCAATGGAGTGTTTCCATTAAGAGCATGCGCTTTTAAGTCCGATAGTTTTGAGTTCAAATTCTGATGTCATTCTTTACCACTTACTTAGCTGTTGGCCTCAGTTTCCTCATTTGTAAATGGCAGTAATGAAAATAATATCTCTGCCCTAGGATTGCTGAGATACTGAACCATAAGTCTTTGGAAGAGTGGCTGACCCAGTAAGCACCCCACATTGCTAGCACCCCATGCCCACTTGTGTGGAACTCAGGATCTGGACCTAGCGCAAGACACTTGTGTTGATCTTTGAAAATGCTGAGGGTTTCTTCTTTCTTTCTTGTGTGTGTGTGTGTGTGTGTGTGTGTGCGCGCGCACCCAGGAAGAGAGGTGTTTTACCTAGGATTTGGAAAAGTTAACCTGTGGCAGGGACTTACAAATTTCCTAGAACTTCCTCCTGTATTACGTTTCCCTGGAGATATGTTAATAGTAAGAAAGCATGTAGAGCTTGAAAGAACATCTGGCCAATGGAGTCCCTGAGCCATGTCTCAGCCCCAGGCGGCTTCCCTGCGTCCCCCTTCCTTCATTATCTCAGGCCATTGGGGTGCAGCAGTTCTTTCCTTGCTAAAGTCACCACCCAATCTGCTAAAGTCAGATTTCTGAGACTGTTCTTCCCACAAGCCTAGATTTGAAAGATGACGCCTTCCCCTTTGGTGCCTCCTTTGCAGCCCTGAGAACAGCCTTCTTGTTTGGGGTATTTTACCAAAGCCAATCAGTTTGGGGAAGCAGACAGACGTAGTCACAAAGGTTCAAGAAGTTTTCTGCTAGTCCCAGTTCCTGATATTAAACTCTTGAGGGTGAAAATCAGCACATCTCCATTTGTCCCATTCCCAGATGCAGTAGCTGCCTCCTCCAGGGAGCCCATCTTTCTGGCACAGAGATCCTGCAAACTTACAGTCTGATGGATTTCATGCAAGGCTTTTTCTTTTCTTTCTTTCTTTTTTTTTTTTTTTTTTTTTGCAGTAGTGCCATTTGTTCAAATAAAATCTTCTGTGAAGTCCAAGAGGACAAAACATACAAATGGAGCTGCTCTGGGGCATAAAGTTGGGTGGGGGGAGCCCCAAACCCTGACTTCTCCACCCTCTGTTCATTCCCTTCTATAACCCTGGGGTTCTTCACGAAATCCTTGAGTTCTGAGGACCAGAATTTGAAACCCATTCATAAAAGGGCAGTGATACGGGTAGCATACCTTGAGGAAACACCAGTTTGAGTATCTTTTATCCTAATCTGTAACCTCTTCCACCCCATAAAAGTTACCCGAGGGAATTTTCTCTGAGACATATAGCCCCTTTAAAACTATTCTAAATTGACTAATCAGGAACTCTCCATCAACAAGGAGATGGTGATTTGTTTCACTGGAGAAGGTTTCTGTGAGCCCTTCTCTGCCACCAACTGGAAGGAGGGAGGGGCACACACAGGTTATGCTGGAAGTCCAGTGGGATCTGGGGACGCATTGCCTTTTCTGAGTGTTTCTTGCCAGCTGCATTTTCCCCTGGGTACCCTTGGGGTGTTTCAGATCGATCAACTAAAGCACCGATTGAATAAGATGGAGGAGGAATGTAAGCTGGAGAGAAATCAGTCGCTGAAACTGAAGAACGACATCGAGAATCGGCCCAAGAAGGAACAGGTTCTGGAACTGGAGCGGGAGAATGAGATGCTGAAGACCAAAAACCAGGAGCTGCAGTCCATCATACAGGTGAGGGCCTGGGCGGGGCAGGATGGCGGCTGGCACAGGACAAACATGCCTGCTGGAGTATGAGTCCCAGAGTCCCGCCCAAACCTCACTGACTGCAGGGCCACAGACATGTGTGTGATCCCTGGGTTCCTTGCTTTCCTCCTCTGTAATGAGGTGACCTACACCACCCACTTGCTGAGACATGGCATTCTGTGAGATAATATTTGTGAATTTGAAGCCCTCCGTGAAAATCACCATGCACGTGGAAAACAATGCCCTGAGCCCTGGGAGAAGACAAAAGTCCATCCAGGAAACCTCCTTGCCCTTAAAGAGTTCAAGAAACTCAACTTTAATTCTTTGCCACTTGTTCAAACCTCAGATGCCCCCACAGTTGTCATCACAGAATCACCTGTGGGTGTGGAGGAGGAAGTTACTGAGGAGTAACATCCCAGAACACATCTGCAGGGAAAGAAACAAAATACGTCCCCTACTTCCTCCAAAACTGTTTCCCTCCTCTGCCCCCCAGACTGGCTGCCTGGGTTTCAGATTCTGTTTCAGAGCAGAGGATGAATCCTGGTTTAATCGGAACAGATTAAGTGATATTTAGGGGGAGGCATCTGGAACGCAGATCAGCCTTCCCTTTGTTGTCACCTGTGCAGTGTTTGGGGAGCAGCAACCGCTTCTCTGGGCTCTGATAAGAGCCTGGCAGAACAATAGGCTCGGGATAGTCCCGAGCAGATGCTCCCGAGCAGAAGTGGGTTCTCTGCTTCTTTCCAGGTGATAAACTTCTTAAATGATAAGCTGCTTAGAGACCCCCAGAGACATCTCTTCTCGCCTCTGCCTTTCTGGCACAAAACCTTCTGCTGTGTCAGTGTCTGTTGCTGGCTCTTCTGTCCCCCGCCTTCCAGGGCCACCTTGCTCCCCACCCCTCACCCCGACACTGTCAAACCTCCCACCTGCCCGCCCAGGCCGGGAAGCGCAGCCTGCCAGACTCAGACAAGGCCATCCTGGACATCTTGGAGCACGACCGTAAGGAAGCCCTGGAGGACCGACAGGAGCTGGTCAACAAGATCTATAACCTGCAGGAGGAGGTCCGCCAGGCAGAGGAGCTGCGAGACAAGGTGGGAGTGAGGGGCAGTGTCCCCAACCAGTGCCCTCACGCTGGCCCTTTTACACCAGGGTGCACTGACTGATGTGTGTCAGCAGGACCTCCTGACCCCACACTCCTTTCCAGGGACTGGTCTGACCCCTGCTATAAATTCCCTCTACTTCCCAGCATCCCGCTCCTTTCAGTTATGTATGAGTCATCATGTTGTCTCAGCACCTGTCCTCCCCTCCTGGCCGAAGGCCACAGGAGGGCCAGCACCGTATCTGCCCTGTCCTCCCCACCTTACCTGGCACATACTGCCATGGTCCCCTCCACTCAGACAGCTGGCTCTCAGAGAGACAGGCCACGTCCTGACCATGCTGGCTCAGGGAAGGACGAGCCAGCTCTAGCCGGTGGGAAGACATGACCAGAAAACAGCCGTGAGCCCCGACCTGTCGATTGCTTGATGCACGTATTGATTTCTCCGTGTCACTCACAGTACCTGGAGGAGAAGGAAGACTTGGAGCTCAAGTGCTCGACCCTGGGGAAGGACTGCGAGATGTACAAGCACCGCATGAACACGGTCATGCTGCAGCTGGAGGAGGTGGAGCGCGAGCGGGACCAGGTGCGGACACCCCTGAGGTTTTGTCCAGTGTAAGGTCACTGACTACGCAGGGATTGCTCACGAATCCCTCTTTCCTATTTCTGTTCCAAAGAGGAATTCCACTCCTAGAGGCTTTCAGAATCCACAGGCATTCGGGTATCGCAGGGGTCTCAGCTGGGCTCCAACGGCTTCCGCAACCAAGCGTGGTCCTTAAATGCCCGGTCTCTGGAGTGAGAGGGACAGGTTCAGATCCCAGCCCCACCTTCATAAGGTGTGTGCCCACAGGCAAGCTGCCACCCCCTTGACACCTCAGCGCCCTCATCTGTAAAATGGGGAACATCACAGTATCGTTGCCTCAGGGTGTGGGCTCCTGGAGATGCACGTCACAGCTCTCAACACGGTACCTGACGCATCTCTGGGCTGGATAAACAGCTCTGTGATAGTGTTGACGAAGGAGGTAGTGATTGAAACGCCAAAGACTCAAGGTCAAGACAGAAGCCACGCTGATGTGGCTGCCCGCTGGGTGGGAGACCGTGGGTGTCCCCGGGCGCAATCTGGGTGGGTCGGGGTGATGCGCCAAAGCAGCCCTCGCCCCGCTTCTCCTCGCAGGCCTTCCACTCCCGAGACGCAGCCCAGACGCAGTACTCGCAGTGCTTGATCGAAAAGGACAAGTACAGGAAGCAGATCCGCGAGCTGGAGGAGAAGAACGACGAGATGCGCATCGAGATGGTGCGGCGGGAAGCCTGCATCGTCAACCTGGAGAGCAAGCTCCGGCGCCTCTCCAAGGACAGTGGCTGCCTTGACCAGGTGGGCCGGGCTGGGCCGGGTCCCCCTTACCGAAGCCGGTACCCTCCCGGCACCAGTGGACAGCTGGCCAGGGTCACCACCTCCCCATGCAATGGCTCTTGTATGCTGGAAGCCAGAAGTACACCCTTCCCTCCCACACCCAGGACAATCCACGTCCTTTAACCCTCTGTACGTGTCTGTGTAGAGACGAGTAGGAGCTGCTCATTTGGAAGCTAGGAGATTCAGGGTGAAGCCTGGCCCAGCCACTTCCTAGCTGGGCACCTTCTCTCTTAAGGGCTTCGACACCCCCTCAGTTGACCACAGCCAGCCACTGACCTCCAGTGGGGCTTCCCCCACCTTCTGAGCCATCACTGAGTTTAAGCCGCCCTGCTCTTGTTAGAGTTACTGGTGCCCATGAACAAACTGTCAGTTACGGACAGTGTGAATTGCAGCATGCACTTCCCAGCAGGGGCCAGGCACTCAGAAATGAATGAATGCTGCCGTGGAGGGTTTATGGGGTGCGTCACATACAGGTGCAGTGCAGAGTGCTTTCTGTGCATTGCCTCATTTAACCCGCAGAACTGTCTTGCAAGGAAGGCACATACTGTCCTCATTTACAAAGGAAGGGACCCAGATACATGCAGCTGGGGGGCTTGCCAGAGCGCCCAGCTCCTCAGTGGCCTGGGGGTGCTATAATAAGGCCCACCCCTGTCCTCAGAGGACTCAGACCCCAACACTGGGGGCACATGCAACAGCATGACATTTCAGCGCAATGCCATAAACTCCAGGTTAAAGGGGTGCCAGGGAGCTCAGGGGAGGAGGCCTGCCTTCCCTCTGGGTTTCAGGAAACACCCCCTGCAGCAGGGGGGTTCTCAGTGGCCCCAAGACCTCCACCTGGATGTTCTTCTCCCAACCTCACCTGGCCAGGTCCGCTCACCTTCTGCTCTTGGCTGAAGTGCCACTTCCCCTGGGAGACCTTGGCCCCATCACGGGAACCAGGCCCCTCTATGACATGAGTATATGCCACAGTTTGTAATCTCACATAAGCTCCATGAAGGGCCCTCTGTTTCCAACGCCCAGCACAATACCAGGCACAGGGGGGGCCCTCGGGGAGTGCCTTCCGAATCCGTGCAGAAAGGCTGGGATGGCACCTGGTTAGGGGAGGAGAGCAGGACCAGTGTCCCCAGCCTCAGGATTGGCACTTCTGCCTCTGTGGAGTCAGGGGCAGGGGTAGGGGGCAGTTACGGGCATGTCAGGGTGGGCTGCGTGTGTAGGGAGCTCGGATTCCATTCTGGGACCCTGCAGGGTTCATGCAGGGAAGTAGGCCAGAAAGCTTTGGGTTTGGAGGCAGCATAGCATGAGGGCATTGTGTGGCTTTGGGGGTCACACGGAAGCTCCTTAAGGCCCTTGCACCTCAGCTTCCTATTTTGTAAAAAGTGATTATTAAAAACTGTGTGTACTTGTCAGGGAGGATTCAGTGAGATGATGGATGTGAAGCCCTCAGGCCGGTACCCGGCACTGTTCTTCATCATTGTTCAGTCATTCCGCAATATCTGTAATATTTTTAGCCTAGGCACAGGGCTAGAAATTGGAAATATAGTGGTGGCATCAGCTTTATGGGACCAAGACCAGGTAGGAGGCGACGTCCTTCCTGTAGTTAAAGAAGACGAGGGCCTGGTCCAGGTGCCGGCGGGTGGGTGGGCAGCAAGGACGAGAGGCCTAGGAGGAGGCAGCCATTCGGGCTGGAATGAGAGGCCTCAGGGATGGCAGGCTCAGGAAAGAGCAGCCGTTCTGAGTGTCGGGCTTGGGAGGCCAAAGGAACAATGGCACCATGAGCCTCACTGTTTTGCCAACCAGTAGCTGCCCGTCAAGCCGTGTCACCAGCACCAGCTTCTCTTTGTCCCCAGAGCCTGCCCAGGAACCTGCCCGTGACCATCATCTCACAGAACTTCGGGGACGCCAGCCCCAGGACCAACGGCCAAGAAGCAGATGATTCTTCAACCTCAGAGGAGTCGCCCGAAGACAGCAAGTACTTCCTGCCCTACCACCCGCCCCGGCGCAGGATGAACCTGAAGGGCATCCAGGTACTGGGTGTGGAGGGCAGGCGGCACAGGTGCCCTTGTCGGACCCTGGGGCGGAAGGACGGGGGCGCCAGCCCCGCAGGAGACGAGGGCACATCATAGCTGTGCGTGTTCTGGGTGGGACTCGGGACTCAGATGTGGCTCCACCTGTTCCAGCCGTGTGAATGGAAAGCATGCCACTCCTGCTTTTTGCTTATTTATTTGTTTTTGCTGAATCCTTCTCGAAGTTAAGAGAGAAAGAGAATGAAATAAGCATTATTTCCACATGCATTTGTTTATCCACCAAGTAAGTATAGAGTGCTGTCACCTGCCAGGCACCATTTTGGGGGCCGGAGTTACAGCAGTAATCCTGTGGCTTTGCTCAGGACCTGGTACAGTCGTGGCAGTGGCCGGCTCCTGATAAGGAGGGAGGGAGGGAGGCCACCTCCCGGGGCTGGCGGTGCCCTTGCCTCTCACAGCCCTGCACACACGAGCCAGGGCCCTGAAGCAGCACATCAGAGCCCAATCGGGAAACCATTAGCACCTCATGCTGAGGGTGGCCAGGCAGCTGCCCAGAGCCTCATCCTCTCCTGGCAGTTCCTTGCATACCCAGCTCCGCTCAGCCTCATGTCCCCACACGTCGCCCCTTCCCCTCGGCTGCTCTTGGCTCTCGTCCTGTCTTCTGCCAGCACCATGTTGCATGGCCTCCCTGGGAGGCTGTTTGTCTGCACCAGCAGCTGCCTGGCTCGAGCCCAGGGGAGCCGCTGCGTCTCGTCGTCCCGGCCGCGGGAGATGGCACCGCGTTCGTTCTGTGCCAACCTAGGCGGCCGCGTGACGAGGGACAGGATGGCGCACCTCATTTCATTTTTTTCCTTAGCTCCAGTGACATGTGTCTGGGGCCTTGTTTGATTTGTGTCCTGCGTCTCGTTTCTTCCCTTCCCCTCTCTTCAGCTGCAGAGAGCCAAATCCCCCATCAGCCTGAAGCGAACATCAGATTTTCAAGGTTAGTGAGACGCCCGGATCCCTCTCGCCATCTCATCCGTCATTCCAGCTCTCTCGGTCTATCTGTTTCTCCCAGTGGGTCCATCAGTCCTGCAGGGTAAACCTGGAGAGGACTTGGGGGTCCCCAGGTGATGGGGTCTGCCCAGATAGCAACTAACGTTTATCGTTATCCAAAGTGAGTGGGAGCCGGGACTGCAGACATATCACCTCTGGGGTTCCCTCCACCCCACCCCGCCACTCCCGGTGGGCCTGTCCAGAGCCCCTGACTCTTCCACTGAACTCTGCATCTCTGCTCACGGGTTGTCAGCTAGAGGACCGTGTGCCCTTCCCCCAAGGCTTTGGGCTGGGCTGTCCCCAGACTCGTGAGGCTGTCTGTTCACCCGCAAGCCTCTGGTCCTCCGAGACACACTGCCTCCAGCATCCTCCCTCCCATTCTTGCTGGTCTACGTGAGTGACAGATTGGCCAGCAAGGCTTGGCCCAGGCAAATCAAGCACCTACTATGTGCCAGGTGCTGGAAGGTCCTGGTAGACACCCATGGAGCCCATGCACTCAGGCAAGGCCATAGCCAGGAGGCGGAATGTGCGTGGGACACTGCGAAAGCATGTGGAGGAAGGTTGGAGAAGGATCCCTCAGGAAGGGAACATTTAAACGGGGCCTGGAAAAGGCAGCATTTTGGCCAATGGGCAGTCTCCAGAGAGACTCCTCAGGACAGATCTTAGCACGTAAACAGTTGTGGAGACCAGGAAGTGCATAGCACAGAAGCTGCCCTGCAGCGGTGGCTCACAGAGCAGGAGAGCCCTGGGGCTGAGACTTTAGGTACCATGCTGGAGACGTGGCCCGGTCTTGCACAGAGAGGGCCTCCAGGTGGCTCCAGGGAGGGCAGGAGAGTGAGGAGTCCAGACCCCAGCTTCAGGCAGTTCTCGTCAAGCTTGGAGGGCAGGGGAGAGGCCCAGAGCTGGGGCCCAGTCCAGATCCCTCATGGCTGTGTCAGGAATCTCAGTGGCCCTCCTATAAGGAGGGAAATGCAAAGGGCCTGGGGCCCGTGGAAGTAGAGAAGGTGTTTTCCCCAAAAGGAAGGGAGAGGGTACACCCAGCCACGGGGCTTTATTGCTCCTTACCAGACCCCGACAGGCTTCCCAGTGGGAGGTGCCAGGGGCCTAGCGAAGGACAACAAGGCACCCACCAACTGGGGCATATATGTGCATCTGTCTATGTCTGTCTGTGTCTGTGCACGTGCACACACACACAGCATGGTGGGGGGTGACCAGGAGGGGACACAGATGACAAAGCCATCAGACGGGGGCCGAGAGGAGTGTGCAGAGTCCCCAGGCAGCGGGGCGACGCCAAGGGAGACTTTACTGAGGGGGGACAGACCTGCCCGGCCCCCACTTTCCCTGGTTCACTGGTTGACCAGCCCTGCCTATCAGGGGTAAAGTGGAATCCATTCTGAGGATGGAGAATTTGGTAAGGGGACCTGTGCCCCCAGCTGTGCATTGTCCCCAGAGAATGCCCAGAATGTCCCCAGAGACAAATGACATCGTCCACCTTGACCCAGGCTGCTGGGGCTGGCCCTGGCAGGGGACAGGGGCATGTTGGTAAGAAGGCCGTCCCAGGAGCCTACATTTGGGTTGGGATGAGAAGAGAAGGTTTCGAGCGCTCTTCCTCCTGCAGATGCCAGAGGGGGGTCCCCACCCCGCCTGGCAGGTCGAGGCTCAGGGCGGATGGCCGGGTAGAAGAGCCCTGCCCTCCGTGCCCCTCACCCTGATTTCCTTTCCCTCCCTTTTCTCTCTCTCCGCTCTCTTTTCCACTTCATCCTCTCCTGGACCCTTCCCTTCTCCCTGTGTCTCCGGCATCTCTGGGACAGTCAAGGGACATGAAGACGAAGGCACCGATGCCAGCCCCCGCTCCTCCAACTCCCTGCCCGTCAGCAGCTCCTTCTCCAAGATGGTGCGTCTCTGCCCCGCTGCCCACCCCCAGCACCCGGCCCAGGTCCCCACCTCGCCCTCCTGGGGTACAGCCCAGCCTTCCTTATGTTTATTTAAAGACCTTTCCACAGGCTCACAATGTATTTACACCTTCCTGCTGCCTCCTTTCCCAATTTAACACTTGGTGGGAGGAGGAGCCAGGCCTCCGAGGGGCTGTAGCGAATCGAGCAGGCAGCTGAAAATTCTGCTGCAGCTTCGCCCCTGACGGCTCCTGCGGCCTGGGGAGGCGGGAGGGGGGCTGCAAGCTGCAGGAGCCGCCACAGAGCCCAGGCTGGGCCCCCTCCTGGCCCAGTGTCCCCCACTACCCAGCTGCAGCCCACCAGGCCAGAGGCAGGCAGGGTCCCAGCCACCGCATCCGGTGCTGCTTGCCCCCAGCCAGGCAACAGAAGGCACAGGATTAGAAATTCTAACCCCGAGGGGAAGCCCTAGGAAGCTTGTCGGCTCAGCTTCCAAAATCAGGCCCTAGGGGAGGCAGAGATTTCATAACGAATGATGCCTGTCTGATGGAGGCTCTGGGTGGCAAAATCCAAGGCTCTTATTTAAGGCAGCCCTTGCCAGGAGCTGGCAGGCCTGCTTTCAGAGGTGACCCTCCAGCAGCTGTGCTGTCCAGGGGCATCCACTGCCCTCCCCGCCACACTCCAGACCCACACTGTCCATCATGCCCACAGCAGGCGCAGCTGCGGGACATCATGCTCAGCCTGTGCGGGTGGCAAGACACCCCCTGGCCTCCAGGGCCTTGGCTGGTTCCCTCCTGCCTGCATCCTCCCTGTGAGCAGATGTGTGAGCAGATGTGCTCCCAGCTCGGCGGCTGCAGCACCCCAGGCTGAGCTCGAGCCTTCTCCAGCCAAGGTCGCTGCTGAGACCCAGCTCGCTGCGCCCACGCTGCCTGAGTCGGGGGGCAGAACCAATCCAAGTTAAATTTAGTCCCTGTGTATATAATATTTATGCCCACGGAGCCTGGGTGCATGAATATCCGGCTCCAGCAACACGTCCGTGTGTCTAAGCAGCCCCACCGGAGCCGCAGCAGCATCATGTCAATCACCGCCGAGCCCCCGGGAAACGACTCCATCGTCAGGCGCTATAAGGAAGATGCACCTCATCGCAGGTGGGTGGCAGGTGGAGGGAGGAGAGGGGACATCTGCTGGTCCCCACCGCGTGCCAGTTTGCTTACCCCATCCCTGGCTAGTCTGTGCTCAAAAACTCAGCCGTCCTTCCCTTCCCCTGCCCGTGTACACACGTGCACACACACGCTCACCTCACTCACACGAGTTCCCTCCCTACCCTCCTCATGTTTTGCAGCACAGTCGAAGAAGACAATGACAGTGGTGGCTTCGACGCCTTAGACCTGGACGGTAGGTGCCTGTCAAGTCTGAGAGGGTCACAGGTGCATCGCGAAAGAGCAGGGCACCTCTCACACACCTCTGACCTGCCTAGGAAGGGACCCTGCACATAGTAGGTCCTCAGGAAATGCCTATGGAATGACAAAGTGAAGGAGATGAGCCTCTGTCCCCAGGCTTGCCTATGGCCAGAGACACCCTGGGAGCGTGTTCTCTATCTCATGGGCAGTGGGGACAGAATTAGGAGAAATGCTCTCGTGAGTCGTAGCCAAGCCCTGCAGAGGTGCTTGGCCCATATACCAGGTCCAGTTTAATCCAACAGCTGCTTCTGGAAATACTATTGTTATCACCTTTCACAGATGAGGAAAGGGAGTCTTAGAGATACAGAAGAACAGTAGGGTGGAGGGTGGGTCGGACGCAGGGAGTGTTCATAAGAAATCCATATATTAAGCTGTTAACCAACCTGCACAAAATGAGTATGGGGAAGGGGGGCAAGGTTATTTTTCATTCCCTGAAATTGGGGGTGTAAGGCAGACAGACACAGATGGGGCTGAGGCTATGGGATGGTCCTAAAACACCCTCATGGGCAGGGCTGGTGCTGTGAGGAGGGCACTCCCTGGGCCCAGAGCAGGCCACGCAGAGCCAGAACCACAGGCTTGGCCCCCAGGGCATGTGTGCAGTGCCAGGCACCCTGCCCTCCCAGCCAGGAAGTTCAGCTCGGCCCAGCACCCCTCGCCCCGCCTCATGCTAGGTGCAGTGACACAGAGACTCATATCCCCAAGTCCCTGCCTTGGCAGACACGGTGGGGTTACAGCTGTGAGCCAGTGGGGCAGACGGATGCAGGTTCACAGACCCAAGGAGCATCTGGATGGGTCAGTGGGAGGGAGAGAAGTAGGAAGGGCTGAGCTGGGCTCTCTGGAGATGACTCCATGTTTGCCTCTGGAGGGTGGCAGCAGGGGCCTGCGGCTCGGAAGCCCCCAGATGTGCCCTGCCAGCCCCCTCGGGTCCAGGCTGCCCCACCCTGCCCCCGCCCCATGCCGACCAAGGCTGCCAGCAGATGAGAGGCAAGATTAGCGGTCCTCCTTAATGGGGGACCATCAGAGCCACCAAGTGTTAAAGATAGGTTAGCACCTCATCGAGGCTGGGTAATGAGAAGAATTGAAAGAGTTTGGAAAGGGGAGAGCTGGAAAGAGAGGCCTGGGCAACCGTCCAAGGTATTTTGCAGTGTCGGGAAAAATATCTCTGCAGAGAAGCCTTTGTTATCAGCCCCGAGCAGGACTCGCAGGTCCGGAGTGTGTGGAGTGGGGGTCTCTCCCCCAGGGCCCCCAGTCAGGCCACGAGTGAATGTGGGGAGGGACCTCTGTGTCTGGCCCAGACCCTCCTCTTTCTGCCCTGCCCAGGCCCAGAGGGCGGAAGCTGGTGGGTGTTGGAGAGACCTAGGTGGCCCCAAAATGAAAATCTGAGTGAGGACTTGATTCAAAGACAGAACCAGCAACTGCCAATGGAAAGACACCCCTCCCCCAACCCCGCCACCTTTCCAGAACAAGAAAAGGATGAAAAGGATTCTTAAAAACCAGATCCCTACTAAGCAGGCACTTCTGGAGGCAGGAATGGCTCTCGCGGAAAGGACGCAGGACTGGACTACTGGTGCCCTGGGCCTCAGGGGACCCTCAGGGACGGGCAGGGGCGGGAAAGCCAACCTCCCTCCATTCGGGTGCTGACGGGCCCTTGCTCCCTTGCAGATGACAGTCACGAGCGCGGCTCCTTTGGACCCCCCTCTGTCCACTCCTCCTCCTCCTCCCACCAGTCCGAGGGCCTGGACGCCTACGACCTGGAGCAGGTCAACCTCATGTTCAGGAAGTTCTCTCTGGAAAGGTGCCTCCGCCATTGAGCACAGGGGAAGCTCGGGTGGGGCAGGGGCGGGACAAAGGCCCCTCATTCCCTTGCTCCCCCACACGTCACACCACGTGGCCAGCAAGGGGGCCAGGATGCCCCAGCCCCTGATGGACACAGGAGGCTGTGCCGCCAGGGTCCCCGCGCCCGTCTCACCCCGGCGTGTCCTGGTGGAGCCTTTCTCTCCTCAGCCCAGCTGCCTAACTGCCATTTCCTTTCCTGACGCAGACCTTTCCGGCCCTCGGTCACGTCCGTGGGGCATGTGCGGGGCCCTGGGCCCTCGGTGCTACACACGACACTGAACGGTGACGGCCTCATCACCCAGCTCACCCTGCTGGGGGGCAA
>NW_012137969.1:5768437-5804566 GCF_000956105.1 Propithecus coquereli
GCGGGAGCTAGAAGCAGCCCGGGCCGTCAGCACCTCCAGGCCCTTCTCTCCCCAACTCCCCACGTGTGTTCCTGGAGCCCATGCACAGCACACGCATGCTGTCGGGATGCTTTCTGCCCTCGGTGGCCTGAGCTGGTCATCTGTTCAGGATGTTTGACTCCTCCGGGAGCAATCTCACCCCGAGACTCTGCTGCCCACGGAGCTGGGGCAAAACGGTGTGTCTTTACTGTCTAGCTGGAAGGCTCCATCAGAGGCGAGAGGCAGAGTGTCCCCCTGGACACGTGCACAAAAGAAGAGGCCCACTGGACCATCCAGAGGTGCAGCGGCCCCGTCACGCTGCATTACAAGGTCAACCAGGAAGGTGAGGCCCAGCCAGCTAGAGACTCCAGACCTGGCCAGGGGTGGGGGATGGTCCTGGACTAAACAAGTGACCCCTCCACCCAGAGCCTCCACTCCTCATCTGTTCAGTTGGGGGAACGCGGCCCCCCAGCTCCATCAGGAGGGTCCGGGGAGCAGGTCCGGGAGAGCAGACAACTGGAGCGCAACTTTGCTGTCTCACTCTGGGCTCTTTCGCCAAGTCCCCATGTACCTGCCCTGGCACAGGGGACACAGCAACCCCAGCCTCAAGCACATGTGTCAGAGCCAGGCTGGAGGAGGCAGTGACCTTGGCCTGGCCTGGATCAATCCTCCCTGCCAGGGTGAAGTTCCTGGGTGGCAGCAGCTCTGGGGTGGCCTCATCACTGAGCAAGGCCCTTGAGCCACATCCCAACCCCAGGCCTTTTGCTGTGTGGTCCCTGCCCCCCCAGGACCAGTGGGTCTTGCCCTCCCTTCCCCTCTGGACCCAGCAGCCTTTGATTCCTTATCTCCTCTGTTATCTCCGGGCCAGAGTCCTGAGCTCTGTTTTCCATTTCCTGTGTCCCCGAAGTCTGAGTTCTCACTCTCACCGCTGGGCTTTCCTGCGTGATCATCTCTGCAGCTGGATCTTATTTTTAACCACCAGGGCTCATGAATGTTTCAACAGAGCATAAATAGCCGTTTCTTTCTAGCCGCCCTCCAGTGCCGCCTGCTCGGCTCCTTCCCAGCAGCACCCTGCCCGTGCAGAAAACGATAATGACACTCTGTCCCCAATTGCGGGCCGAGTCTCCCCCACACACAGGGCAGGCTGCTCCCCGCTCCTGTGGCCTAGCTTTCCAGCCAGGCAGAAAATCTCTGGGCAGTGCCCTGCCCACTGGCCGGTAGTACCACAGACTGCGACATGAGCGGCGCCCCCCAGCCGTGTGCAGCGGCAGCGCCCTGCAGTCAAACTCCAGGGAGAGAAGGTTCACTCTGCAGGGACCTGCTTGTAGGCCCTTTGCTCACAGGAGGCAGGGAGCTCGGATAGCAATTGCTGTTGACCCAGCTGGGTGGGCGGGAAGGACGCTGAGATGCGCTGGACAAAGTCAAACCCCCCAGAAGGACCCGCCAGGGAATCCCTGTTTCTCCACGCCACACAGTGAGGACATGGGCCAGACAACCTCTGGCTGAAATGTCCCTGGAATGTGTGGTATAGACATCTGATGGGTTACTCTGGGCCTGGCTGTTAGAACTGGGTTACCTTCCACTGCATTATGCAGCCCTCTGCATGTTGGGCTGATTTGGGGATTTATATTATGAATTTATATCATAGACATTCTCTGAGAGCTTACTGTATTTATTGTACTCACGGTTTACACCTTGCTTCCTTCCAAAGCATTTGCAAAATTTTAATTGCAAGGACGACGACATGTAAGATTAAAACAACACGTACCTTGGTCCTACGTCTTTGGAAAACCATTTGGCAGTATCTGCTAAAGCTAAATATATATACACGCCATGACCTAGTAATTCCACCGTATCCCAGAGAAATGAGCATGTATGTCCACCAAAAGCAATGTGTAAGAATAACTCACCGTGGAGTTATTCACGGTAGCCAAAAACTGCAAAATGCAGATGCGCACACAGGAGAATGGATAAGCGCACGTAGCGTGGAGTATAACGCAGCCATGCAAACGCACGCACTCCCGCTGCACCGCTGCGTCACGGACAAACCTGAGGGGCATGATGTTGAGCAGCCGAGGCCAGAAGCAAAAGAGCGAGTACTGTTAGGTTCCATGTGTGTGACTCGAGGTGCAGCTTATCCGCTGTGACAGCGGTTAGGATACAGGCGCCTTTGGAAGGGCATTGACAGAGAGCGCTCTGGGTGGCGGCTACCCCGTGTGTACATCTGTGAAAATTCATCAAGCTAAATACTCAAGAATGTATGCAGTTTACCATACGTAAATTGTGCATCAGTTTAAAAAATTAAAAAAGCAAATGCTGTGTCATGCTGGGAAAGACGTGGAGACTGTAGCGGAGATGCTAGTAGAGGCGATGGCTGCAGCTTTGCACAGATTTTAGCTTTGTGCTCCCTGGCAGCCAAGACAGAAAGGAAAACAGGTAAATGACACGGCTGCCCATTCATCAGGGAAGAACTTTTCGCTAGCCATGAGCTCTAGAGGCGCGTGTCACCTGGGAACATTATCTGGGGTGGTGGTGAGTGACTTTGCTCTGGGAGCTGCCCCCACAGCCAGCTCCCCCTCTCCCCCGCAGGGTACCGGAAGCTGCTGAAGGACGTGGAGGAGGGCCTGATCACATCGGGGGACTCGTTCTACATCCGGCTGAACCTGAACATCTCCAGCCAGCTGGACGCCTGCACCATGTCCCTGAAGTGTGATGACGTCGTCCATGTCCGAGACACCATGTATCAGGACAGGCATGAATGGCTGTGTGCGCGGGTGGACCTCTTCACAGACCAGGACCTGGACGTGGGCACAATACCCAGCTACAGCCGGTGAGGCCAGAGCCTGGCCACGAGGAGGACCAGGCAGGGGCTGAGGAAGCCGTGGGCATCGGCAAAGGGGCCACAGAGGAGCCCAGGCCACAGAAAGGCCACGCCTTTGCCTGTTGAACAGGGTGGTCCCCCAGTCCCTCCTCCCCAGGAAGGCTTTCCTGCCTCCACAGGGACGTTTCTCTCACCCTGGCACCCTCCTGCAGGCTGGTTGGTGACCAGACAGCTTGGCACTCGATTCTGTGCCCTCACTGTGTTCCCTAGTCATTTGTCCTCTACAGGCCGCATCCCGGCCGCGGTAGGTGGGTATAACAGGACTGGCTGTGCCAAGTGCAGGTGGCGTGTCAGGCAGCACAGCAGGCACCGGGAAAGCATGTGTGACACCTTAGTGTCTGTATGACTGTGAACTGCTTCCCAGGCCAAGTCCCACCAGGTGAGCATCGTCAGACCAGACCTGTAGGCGAGGGAACCTGGGCTCAGAGAAGCGAAGCCACTTTGCCACAGCCCCACAGTGAGTCAGAGCCGCAGGCAGGATTCAGACACAGATTCGAGGCACCATCTTCTCCCTGGGGTGCCCCTGGGCTCAGACTGACACCATCCACAGGGCCGGGCACGCGCCCCACTCGCACGGGCACTGTGCAGAGCCGCTGCTGGCCCAGGCCCACCCTGAGGCTCTGCCCCGCTTGCCTCCCCAGAGCCCAGCAACTCCTCCTGGTCAAGCTGCAGCGCCTGATGCACCGGGGCGGCCGGGAGGAGGCGGACCCCGCCCACCACACCCTGCGGACCCTCCGGGTAGGTCTGCCCTGTGGCCCTGCAGGGCAGCAAGGACGGGGACCTCGCCAGCCTCAAACCCACCTCCCTGGGTCTTTTTTGGGGGGAGTAACAGGGGGGATCCATTCATATGGTTGCGACAATGACTCACAGGGGCTCGGTTCCCTAGGAAGGGGACACCTTCTCTAGACGGAGCCCCATCCTCTTGTGCCCTTCCCCAGGCTCCAGCTTTGCCAGGAAAAAGGGCGGTGACTGAGCCACGATTTCCCATTCCAGCTGGACTGTAGGCTCTGCCGTCTCTGGCCTCAGTCAAACAGTCACCTTCCCCAAGTCTCACGACTCCTCTCACCCCTCCCCAACCATCCCCCGTCTGGAACCCTTTGATCCCACAACTGAAGCTTCAGCGCAGAGGGGCTTGGCGACAGGTCGCTGGTTCTCAACAGCATCACTGATCTCACCAACCCTTCCAAGCCCAGCCGGGTCTGACTGATTGATAAACTCATTTCAGAACACCCTGCAGCCTGAAGAGCTGCTTTCAACAAGCGACCCCCGGGTCAGTCCCCGCCTCTCCCGAGCGAGTTTCCTCTTCGGCCAACTCCTTCAGGTAAAGCTCTCCAGCGAGCCACTGACTTTGCAATCACGGCTGGCTATGGCCTTGCCCTCTGCCTACTGAGACCAGACGCCTGTATCAAAATCACAATGCTTTGTGTTTGTACACCACTTGCAACTTTTCACAGTGCCTCACCTCCGCTGTCCCGTTTTATCCTCTCAGCGACAGGTCGGTAGACAGTCTCTGTGCCTGTTGGAAGCAAGTCCCACTTTCATAAAAGATTTGAGGAAACTTGTGGCTAAAAGAAACTGAAGTGAGCTGTTCAAATATTAATAGAAAAATCAGAAACAGTGTATCAGGAGAAGAAAACAAACATTCCCAATATCTAGGCCAGTATAGCTCCTCACATTAACCATTACATTTATCTGAGCATCCTGAAAGCCAAGGAGAAAAGGGAACCCCAGCAGGTTCTGTCTATAGAAACATTTTAGCTCTTCAGGACCAGAAAAGATTTTTCCCTTGTACTTAATTCTAAAAGGAAAAAAAAATTTTTTTTTTGCATGGATCATTATACAAGAAACGTTGATTAGCACAATGTGTGGTATCTTCAGATGTGAGTTCACGTAAATACAGGAGCATTTTTTGTGACCATTTTTTATATCACCAGTTGACAAAAGCTAAATGAGTCATATTAAAATGTAGTCCCATGAGCGTGTATCTGTGTAGTTGCCACACTAATTAGACCCCAGCGGAACCAGTGTGACACTCCACGGCTCCATCCTGACGCTGGAACAGAGGAAACCCAGAGCAGTGGTTCCTGGCATGACCCAAAACCCAGGTGGACACGAACAGGTGGGAGAAAGACACCAGGTGGGAGGGAGCACTGGCAAAGTCTGAGGTATTCCTCAGGAGAGGCTATCTGTGGTGACACGTTACTGTGCCCACGTGTCATGCGAAAGTCTAGGAACCTCGAGTCTCATACGAGAGCGTGCCGCCAGCTAGCACCAGGGCTGGGCTGAGACCCCAGCTCGCCTGCATTCTCCTTCCTGTGGAAGGAAGGGTGTGGGGGGGACAGCATAGCCCCAGAAACGTGGTGCGAACCTGGCCCCTGCCACTGCTGAAGCATCCTGTCTGCCCTCTAGGACTCAACTCTGTGAATTGTAGCAGGAAGTGGGTGCCCCCCAGAAGACTCGGGGATACCGAGGCAGGGGTCAGGCCATGGTGAGCAGTGTCGAGGGAGACAGGGCTGTCCGGCACATGACTACCACGTGTACAGCGAGTGGGCTGTCAGCCGGGGGTCCTCACCAACCAGGGCACAGCAGGTCCCAAGTGCCAACAAAGGCTGCACCTGAAGTCCCCACAGGAGTGTAGGTGGGACCGATGGAGATGTCATCAAGGGCCTGGTTAAGGAAGAGGCTTGGGAGCTGGGGCTTTTGTTCACTTACTGACCTACTAACCACATCTACCTAGGAGCAAAGAACTCGAGCCACCTGCTGGGCAGCTCCAGCGGCCCAGGGACGCCCAGGACAGGGCTGGGATTTGAACAGAGGTCTGGCTTTGTCAGGATCAAGGTGGCTCTACCTGGTTAGAAGCAGGAAACTGACTGGTCCCTCCCCGTGTTCCTCCAGTTCGTCAGCAGATCCGAAAACAAGTACAAGCGAATGAACAGTAACGAGCGGGTCCGCATCATCTCAGGGAGCCCGCTGGGGAACCTGGCCCGCAACTCACTGGACGCCACCAAGCTCTTGACTGAGAGGCAGGAAGGTACACAGTGACCTCGAGACCCCTCCCCACCGCCACAGGCCACACAGCCCCACCTGAGAGCACATAGGTCCCTGGGAGGGACCTAAAAGTGCTTGACCAGGAGGACGACGCAGCCTCCTGGGGTGATGTCCGCCAAGCTCACCCCTCATGGTGCCATGGTCACTCTGAGCCCAGATGCCATGTTAACGGGGCTGTTTGCTGTGAAGTGTCAGGAACTGATTTCTCCACCCACTGAGCACCTCTTGCCATTTATCCAGCCAGTGAGGGGCCACCAGGTACACCGTCCCCCGTGGCAAGGCTCAGTCAATGGCCAGCCAGGCTTCCAAGCTCAGGGGAAGGCAGGCCAAGACCCCAGGGGACAGTCAGAAAAGGGCGAAGTCAAGGGACAAGGCACTGGATTCTGGGGGACGTTAACAGACTCCCTCCTGAGCCTCTGTCCAGCGCCCCACACACCAGCCAGATGGGGCTTGACAAAGTGGAACTGAGGCCAGGTCGCCACCACCTGCCACGGCCTGGCTCCCGCACCTCACCCTTACCTGCTGGATGATGCCTGCGGGTCCTGGGCTGTGCCCCTCCTCTGAGAAAAATCCTTGACTGGCTGCAAGAGCAACCCCTCCCTCCCGAGCCCTGCCAGGGTCCATGTGTTCCTTGTCTGCCTCTGCCCCACAGATGTGGCCCCTGAAGACAGGGCTGGATGCCCAGGGCTCCCGGCCAGGCCTCCATGGCTCACGGCCAGTGGAGCATGGGCACCGCCCTGTACAGTGGCCTCTGGGACCCAGCCCCAGGTGGCGCATAGTCCCCGAAGGCCTCCTGGGCCCTGGGACCAAGCGTGCACCCCGGCAGGGCGGGCAGGGCCCTGACAGCTGCCCTCTCCTGCCCCTGCCAGAGCTGGACCCAGAGAGCGAGCTCAGCAAGAACCTCAGCCTCATCCCCTACAGCCTGGTGCGTGCCTTCCACTGCGAGCGCCGCCGGCCTGTGCTCTTCACGCCCACCGTGCTGGCCAAGACGCTGGTCCAGAAGCTGCTCAACTCGGGGGGCGCCATGGAGTTCACCATATGCAAGTCAGGTGAGCAGAGGTGGCCGCCTTGGGGGCCCCAAGGGAAGCCCATGGACAAGGCCACCACCCCTTTCCTCTCCCCCCAACTCCCTCCCACTCCCTTCCTCCTCCTCCATCCCCGGGAATAGAGAAGCTGCCTCCTCCTCGCCAGGTGTAGGTGGTGAGGGAGTGAATCCACTCCCACATTGTCCCCATGGCCTGGGGAGTGGAGAGAGCCGCCTCCCCTCACCTCAGGGTGAGAGGGTGAAGGTCACAGGGTTAGCCAGGAGTTCAGGTCCCCACTGAGGGCCCTAGGCTCGAGGCCAGCCACCTGTCACTCTGGCCTTGGTGTCCTCACGCACAGCAGAGCGATGGCGCCCACCCTGGAGGCTGGTGTGAGATGGCGCAGATCGCGAGGCCGTGCCCTGCTGTGCTAGGCCCATCATCAGAATCTGCAGTGTTGAAACACACAGATGCCAGGCCGGGTGTGATGGCTTCAGCCTGTGACCCCAGCACTTTGCGGGGACAGTCGCTTGAGGCCAGGAATTCAAGGCTGCAGTGAGCTGTGATCACACCGCTGCACCCCAGCCTGGGCAACAGAACAAGACCCCGTCTCAAAAAAAAAAAAAATGGATGCCCCATGCCCACTCGAACCAATTAAATATCAGATGCCTAGGGTTTTTTTTTTTTCTTAAATGATGGTAAAATAAGCATAACACAAAATTTACCATCTTAGCAATTTTAAGTGTACAGTTCAGTGGCATTAAGTACATTCTCATTGTCGTGCTGCCTGATGGCCACCATCCATCTCCAGAACTCTTCACCTGCAAACTGAAACCCTGTCTGCATTAAACACTCACTCTCCACCCCCTTCCCCCAGCCCCTGGTAGAACCACAGTTATACTTTCTGTCTCTTTGCCTGGGGGTAAGTCATCAACCTGTTTCCTCCTCTGTAAAACCTGTCGGCCACTTCTTGTAGAGGCCTTTGACAAATGGAGAACCTGAGGCCCAAAGAGGTTAAAGATATGTTCAGGGTCACCCAGCAAGTGAGTGGGGCCTCTGATACATGGCTCCTCCTCCAGGAAGCCTGCCTGCACCCCTCTCCCCCACACTTCCTCAATGCTCCCACATTAAGTAGCCCATCACTGCACCCATTAAGTTTTATTATATAATTACCTTGTCACTTACACTCTTCTCCCCAGCTAGATTGTAGATTTTTTAATACGGCAGCTGTGTTTTTAACATGTTTTTATTTCTACTGCCTGACCCTTAGTAGGGTGCGGTGGGTGAGTGGATGATGGGTGGATAGATAGACGGGTGAATGGATTGGTGGGCGGCAGATGGATGGATGGATGGATGGGAGAATGGGTGGGCAGATGATGGTTGGGTAGGTGGATGGGAAAATGGATTGATGGATAGATGATGACTAGACGGATGGGCGAATAAACACATGCGTAAATGAACGAATGATGGGTGGATGGATAGGTGGGTGAGTAGGTGGATGGTTAGATAAACGGATGGATGAATGGATGATGGGTGGGTGGATGTATCAGTGGGTGATGGTGACTGGGGGTGTGGACAGATGATTGGGGATGGCACAGGAGATTCTTCATGGTTGGCGACTGGAGATCAGCACTGCACCTGAGCTACTTGGTCCATGAGTATTTACTAAACACCTGCCCTGTGGGCTGCCATGGGGAGTGTGAGGACGTGTGACCTTGGCCCTGCCCTCAAGGGGCTTCACAGTCCAGTGGAGGAGACAGGGTTCATTTAAACATGGCTGGAAGGGGGTCAGACACCGAGTCCTGTAGAGCCCAGCGGGGGCGAGCAGGGCCTGGATGGGACCCAAGGCCCCGCTCGTGCTGCCTCAGGACTGGTCCCTCTGTGTGCAGACATTGTCACGAGAGACGAGTTCCTCAGAAAGCAGAAGACGGAGACCATCATCTACTCCCGAGAGAAGAACCCCAACACTTTCGAGTGCATCGTTCCCGCCAACATCGAAGCTGTGGCGGCCAAGGTAAGGTGGGCGCTGACGGCTGGGCGGGGCGGGAATACTCGAATTATCTTTGGGAGGCCCCCTGTCCCCGGGTGAGGGTGGGATGAAGAGCTGCTCTCACCTCCCCACAGCCAAACCTTCTCCGCATCTGCCCCGTGCTAACTTTCTCTCTCCGCCCTCGTTCTCTGGGCTCTGACGTGGGTTTGTATTTTGGAACCACCTTCTGTTTTTGGTGGCTTCCTGGTGCTGGTGTGCCGGTTCACATTGTTTAGGGATGTGTGTGTGTCTGGTTGTGATAACAAGGGCCAGACATAGAGAGCAAGCGTGTCAGGGCGAGAGACAGGACGAGCAAGCAGGTGACAGGCACTGCGTTCACCGAACGGGAAAATGGGGCATCAGAAAGGTTGCTGGCAGCGCGGCGGAGACGTTGTCCGCATGGAAGGCCGAATCTTCTGGAGCCAGGTGTCAGGAAGGAGTTTTCTCTTGTCCTAGCACTTGACAGGTCCGAGACAGGGCAGTGTGGCCCCAGTGTCCTGGATGGGGGCTGTGGCAGGGGGGCAGCTCTGTGGGAACAAGAACCTTGGGGAGGGCAGCAGCAGGCACCCAGCCAGGAGGTCCGTCTAGCCAGCGGTCACTCCTGCCTGCTCCTTGCGTTACTCACACAGATAAAAGCACAGCAGAGCCATCAGCCATCATGGAACAGTTTGTTGTTTTTTGAAGTCTGGGCTGCAGCAGTTTAGGAAATTCTGACAGCTGGAGTGGCTAGAAAATGAGTTGGCAGGGTTGGAGCCGAGAGCGCGTGTTGGCTGAGAAGGCAATGCTGTCCAGCGCGGTGCTGCCAGAAGTCTGGGCTGTGGCCACGCGGAGGGGTGTGGAGAGCGTGGGGTGTGGGGGTGGTGAGCGGCAGGAGGTCGGGTTGGCCAGTTCCACCTCTGGACCTGGGTGTGTTCAGCTTGTGAGCTTCACTGAGACGCAGGCTTAGGACACTGTATGTATGTTCTCTTTCAACGCAAAGTTTGGTGGCTTTTTAAAGTGATGCCTCTGATGAAGCAGGGATTGTCCTTTTTCTCACTGTTAAGAACCCTGGCAGATGCTCCCAGCCCGGGCCCTCACCTTTGTGCATTTTCCATCCTCTTGCCTAGTGCCGAGGATGCCCTTGAGGGCCCACAAGAGTAGCAGATGTTTTATTCAAACGCTTTCCCACGGCCTGCTTCGCCCAGGCGGGGGCCTGGCCTCTGCCAACGGCACACCGCTGTGCCCGGCAGAGTCCTGCAGCTCCCCGCACAGCCGGAATGTCGTCTCACGGAGGCCGGGTCTCACCTGTGCACCCTGGCCCTGCGTCCCAGCCCCACCCAGGCACCCGCACAGGTTGGGGAGGGCAGGTGGGCCCCCGCTGACCACAGCCACTGTGCTTGCAGAACAAGCACTGTCTGCTGGAGGCCGGCATCGGCTGCGTGAGAGACTTGATCAAGTCCAACATCTTCCCCATCGTGCTCTTCGTCCGGGTGTCAGAGAAGAACGTGAAGAGGTTCAGGTAGGGCTCCCAGGCCCCGGCTGCCCCTCCCCCACACACCGCCAGGCCCCTGGCTCCCCGAGCCTTTGTTTCCCCCGCTCCCCTCATCCCCTTAGCAAGTCCTCGTCAGTACAGGACCCAAGTCCCAGGCAGACACGGCCCCAACCTCATGGAGCTGAGGCCAAGTGCAGCCTCAGACACAGTAACTCACACTGTGGGACAAGTGCTGAGGGGACAGGGCGGGCGCCGCATGACCCGGGGTGGTGGAAGGCCTCAGGGATAAACCTGCAACCACCACTGCGGGAAGGGGCCCAGCAGAAGCTAGAGGAACAGCTGGCGCCCAGACCCCGAGGCAGGACGGCCCCAAGCAGGCCAGGGTTTGGGCGCGTGGAGAGAGGAGGCAGATCCAGCCCGTGTCAGACCACGCCAGCCACAGGGTGGATGTGACTCCTTACTCCACACGCAATGGGAAGCCACCGATGGTTCTGAGCAGACGAGTGACGTGGTCCAACTTAGGATGCAAAGGCTCCTCTCACCTCTGTGCGGAGACAGGCAGGGTGGCAGTGCAGGGCCGGTGCTGTCTGGGAGACCACAATGAACAATCTGGATCCTGTCCAGGGTCGAGCCTGTGGGTTCATTAGAGGGTTAGCTGTGGGGTTTGAAAGAGGGGATGGCACTGAGGTCTGGGGACTGAGTGACAAGGACAGACTTGCCCATAAGTGGCATCTTCTCCGATCCCCGCCTCTCCTCCAGCACAACTGCAAAACAAACATCACGACCCCATTTTACAGGTGGGGCCACTGAGACTTAGACAGATTGGGCCACTTCATTCTTTGTCACCAAATATTTACTGAGCACCTATTAAGTGCCAGGCACAGGGAATCCTTCAATGAGCAAATGAGATGAACATCCTCACCACGCTACCTCGTGCCTGTTAGGATGGCCCCGCCAAAAAAATGGAAACTAACAAGCCCTGGTGAGGATGTGGAGAAATTGGAATCTCGTGTGCAGCTGGCGACAGTGTAATTGCAGCCGCTGTGGAATACAGCGTGACGATTCCTCAAAAGGTTAACAATAGAACTGCCATTGACCAAGCTTTCTACTCGTGGGCCCATGCCCAAGAGAACTGAAAGCAGGGTCTCCAAGAGCTATTTGCACACCGTGGTCATAGCAGCACCCTTCACAGTAGCCACAAGCAGGGAGCACCCAAGCGTCCGCTGATGGGGAAGGAATGAGCGAAATGTGGTCTAGCCACACAGTGGAACATTGCTCAGCCTTTAAGAAGGCAGGACATTCCAACACCTGCTATAGCATGGATGAACCTTGAGGACATCATGCTCAGTGACATAAGCCAGCCACAGATGACAAATCTATACAACGCCACTTGGATGGGTCCCAGAGTAGTCAGATTCCTAGAGACAGAGGCGGAACGGTGGGCGCTGGGGCTGGGGGAGGGCGAGGGGAAGTTAGTGGTTATTGGCCTTGCAGTTTGGGAAGATGAAAACGTTCTGGAGCTTGGTTGTGCAACAATGTGAATATACCTAACGCTGCTGAATTATCCGCTTAAAAATGGTTCAAATGATAAATTGTATTTTATGTGTATTTCTTCATGCTTAAAAATAAGAATTTGTTTAAATCCCCACCTCTTGGGATTCCCCTAATGAACAACACGAAAGGGCACAGTCCGCAGCGTGAGGTGGTGGCAGGCGCTCTGGGGGTGCCGGGCAGGGAGGGCAGGTGCCACAGTGGTCAGTGGGGGGTCGGGTGGCCCAGGGACCCACGGTGGCCGGGCTGGTGGGCGCCACACCAGGGCTCGGTCCTGCAGCCTCTCCACACGGCCCCCGCGTGTCTCCCCGCAGGAAGCTGCTGCCCCGGCCAGACACGGAGGAGGAGTTCCTGCGCGTGTGCCGGCTGAAGGAGAAGGAGCTGGAGGCGCTGCCGTGCCTGTACGCCACGGTGGAGGCCGACATGTGGGGCAGCGTGGAGGAGCTGCTCCGCGTCATCAAGGACAAGATCGGCGAGGAGCAGCGCAAGACCATCTGGGTGGACGAGGACCAGCTGTGAGGCAGGCCCTGAGTCTGAGACATCTCGGGGGCACGCGGCCGTCCTGCTGCCCACGGAGCTGCCGGCCAGGGGCTCTGTCCTAGCCGGTGGTGGAGCCCTCCCTGGAGCCCCCGGGGACAGATACACCTGGCGGGGGCGGAGCAGGATGTAGTTTATTCCACCTGGGGCTAGCCGGGCCCAGCTGTTCGGCCCTGCTGGCTGAGTAGGGAGATGGGGTGCAGAGGACGCCAGCCAGAGGCCCGAGGCCAGCTGGCCCCTCAAAAGCCAGAGCAGCAGTTGAATGTAACGCATGGGACAGGGGTGCTCCCCACAGGGCCTGGGGACACACCGTGAGCACATTCCCAGGCAGGACAGATCGGGAAAGGGGAAGTACACCATGCTATTATTTCTCTCTTGCATTAAAATTTCTCCATTTCTTTGTTTTTGATTTTTAAAAGTTGTTACTATTTAATAGTTTGCAGAGGTTTTCAGTTCTCACCTTCCTAACCTGAAAACCACCCCAGCAAGCTTAGCTGACACCCACAAAGGCTCCAGCCCCATGTTCACTGGTGGGATGAAGGTGGGGCGACCATGTGTGCCAGCTTCCCCAGACAGGCCTGATTCACAGCTGGGCTTGGGGCATGCTGCGAAAGCACCCGCTTTGACCAGTGCGTCCTGATTTGGACGATAAATTATACCTTCACCCTAGGAAGGGCCTGTCCTTCCATAGGCTCTGGGGAGCTCTTGCTGTCTGTGCCCTGCACCCGCCAACTCCAGCCCTGAGGCAAGACCCACTTACTCAGCACTTCCCTACACACTGTTGTCCCCGTCCCTGTGCATTTAGTGTCCCTGCCTTGCAGCCCCACTTCATCCTCCAGTTCAGGAGGGGGTCTGTGCCCCAATGCCTGGGAATCGGGGGAGGGCAGGAGAGCTGTGTTTCCTCAGCAGCAGGCAGCAAAGGCCTTAGGGGTTCTAGAACCATTCCTCTCCTTGAACCCTTCGATGCAACCTTGCCAAGTATGGACCCAACCGGCACAGCCAAACCAGACCAGGTCGTACCCTTGGCCAAGTACCACACTGTATAGGCAGGAAGCTGGTAGGAGGCAGGCTGGGATTCAAATCCAGGTCTGCTGGTCCGTTTGTGGGAACTGTGGGAGCAAGTGCTAGTTGACAGCCAATATCCACACTCCCTTCCTAACAGAATCCAGATTTATTCTGGGAATGTCTGTGCACAGCTAAAGACATATTTCCCAGCCTTCCTTACAGGTAGGGTAATTGAGGAAACAGAAGGGAGATTTTAGGGAGAGACAAGCAGACAAACACCACTTTTCTGCCTGGGATGCAGACATGATGGCTGGAGCTCCAGCAGTAATCTTGGATCTTGAGGTGATGGTGATGAACAGGAACCCTGAGCAGGGGATGGTGGAGCAAAAAGATGAAAAGAGCCACAGTCACTGATGACACTCAGGAGCCCAGGACTACTGCTTGGATTTCTTTCACATGAGACAAAGAAGTTTTTATGTTGTGTTCAGTGGCTGTTATTTCAGTTCTGTTACTTGCAGTGTAAAGCAATTCCTGGCAGATAATAGGAGCAGCCCTTTTCTCAGTGGTTTCAAATACCACGGCCATGAGAGTTGGTCCTCTGTTAGGTTTTTGCCACATAGGCAAGATATGAATTGTTCATAAAAGAACTCAATTAATAAAGACCCAACCTAAAAAACAATACTGTGTGGCCTGTAGCATTTTCAGGCACTTTGACCCCTGGAAGACAAATGAGCACGCCAAAGCGCTGGGAGATGGGAGTGAACGGACAGGGGTCCTAGGAGGGGACCTCGTTCTCTCCTCTCTAATGATGCCTCCCTACATCACTGATTTTGAGCTTGCCAGGGAGCGCAACGCCTCTGAAAACAAAAGCATTCCTCCAAGAGCCAGTTAGCTATGCTGCTTTTTCCAACACAGCCCCCAGAAACAAGTTGGATGCACCAGGTATAGAGGCCATGATTCCTCGGCCCAGCTGCGGTTATTTAGGGCCGGAGAAGCCGCCACGCCAGGAGATGCAGGGACTGGAAGGCCTCTGCTTCCATCTTGTTAAAGCCCTAAGTGAAACAGTAAATTTCCCCCAAGCCGAGGCCATGGCGTTTCTGCCTGGAAGCCGTGCTTCCTTGTAGAGCGCTTAGTGCCGAGTGGACGGACGTGACTGGAAAAGAGTCCCAGATAAAAGGCCTGTCGATTGATTTATATTTCTTTCTTTAACTTCAGAATTCTTGGGCTTGTGCAAACTCATGGCTTGCTTGTAATTTGAGGGGGCAAGGGGGTGAAGACAGGCTATGTGTGGGGAAAGATATCATGAAAGAATTGGTGGTGGGTTTTTTTTCCCTTTTGCCCAAGTGATTGTAACCAGGCCCCAGATTGCAGGGCTGGGGGGTGGATACTTGCTAATGAGAAGGGGTGGGAGGAGACCAGAGCCAGGGCAGGAAAGAGGCTCCCCGTGCCGGGCTCTCCCCCGGAGGAACCGGTGAAATTAGTGGAAGGCTGGGACTGGCGCCCAGAGGAACCCGTCCATGTGCAGATTTCAAAGGAAACCTCCACATCTGCTCTAGCTCCCGGGTCCTGTTTGTCAGCTCCTGACAACCCCTGCAGCTGCCTGGAGGGCCAAGCAGGGCCTGGGGGTCCCAGGGAGGGACTGCACAGAGCTCCCTGCACGGTCTAGCTGCAGCTCCAATTACCGCGCAAGGGTCTGCTCGCCAAGCTTGCTCTCTGGAGCCAGCCCAGGGTGCAGGGAGGCTGCCCACACAGCAAGCCGGAGCCTGTGCCAGGCTGATAACACCTCGACAGTGCTCGGTCCACCTCACAGGACCCAGCCAAGCAGCGCAGGGCCACTGTAAGACACAAACCCCAGCAATCGTGTTGTATGTGTAGATGCACACTTTTCAGGGGAGAAAGTCCAGGTTTTCTCGGATTCCCAAAGGGTCCTATAATCCCAAAAATGTTAAGAACCATTGCTCTTGGGTTTGGCAAATATGAGTAAATATTTTTTGAGCTCCTACAGTGTGCCAAGCACCTTGCAAATGTTATTTTACTTTACTTACCCCAAAACTCTTCTCTGTTTTATACAGGAGACAAATGATTCTCAGAGAGGTTAAGTAACTTGACCAAGGTCACACAGCCAGTAAACTGCAACTCCATTCAGGTCTGGTGGATTTGCCAACCACGGCCTGTCAGTTGGATCTTCCAATCCAGAGCTGCTGTTTGGGGGCCCAGAGTGTTGGCCATGCATCTCCTCTGCTCTTCCAGTGACTAGGGAAGTGGTTGCTGTCCTGGGCAGTAACTGGCATGGGGCTGCAGTCACAAGATGACAGATTGAGACTCTCTTGGATGAGGCAGCCACTCACACCCAGCAGCACCAGCCCAGCTGGCCCTGGGCTTCTACCTAAGCAGGCCACAAATCTGGGGATGCTGGCTTTCTCACCCAACCCAGGAAGGAGTTGCTTTGGGGAGCGGGTGAATGCAGGAGGGAAACATCTTTGAGCTTTGGCATCATGCCACCATGCCGCCCTCAAAAGCCACCGTATCTGCTGGCCTCATTCCCCTGGAAGTGCTTCTCTCTGGGTTGGCATCCTGGTCAGCCCTACTTCCCTCTCTCTCCGGGATTTTTCTGTGGTAGTTCTGCCAAGTCGACCAGGATGCTCTAGTGGCTTGACTGGGAGCCCTGTGCCCACTCGGATCCCTTTCATCCCCGAGTGTCCTGCAAGGGCTCTGCCCAAGGAGCAGCAAAAGCAGCTGTCGGTGCCGGCCCCAAGACCCCACCCCATTAGTTTCCAAGGTCTTTAGGGGTGGCATAGATTTGAGTCCCAAGAGAAACAACACTCCAGCCCCCATTTCCTGGGCATCCACCTGTGAGGACCACAGTGGGCAGGACCTCAGGGATAGCCTGGGGAGCTCCCAGGGGTCCAGGTCAGCTCTGCCCTGTTAACCATCCTTTCCTCTTGGGGCCCATGGAAGCCCACCTTCCTCTCCCTGGCCCCTGCAAAAGGCCTCGTGAGTAGTGGCAGGTAGAAGGGGCCACACATTCTTTGATCTTTGACCCTCCTCCATTAGAGAGTTTGGGTCTGGTTTCCTTCCCCTCCCGTCTGGGCTGGCTGGGACTGTGTTGCCCCAAAGAGTGACATTCTGCTGGCACCTTTGAGAGGACCAGCAGCTTCCATCCTGGTCACCTGAAGCCCTGGGCTGCCCTGTGAGAAACAGGAGAGACTACAAGAGAGGGAGGGGGCCAGCTGGGTCCAGCCTCCCAAACATCCCCTCCAAGTTGCCAGGCAGGTGGCAATAGACAGCTCTGACCCTCCAGACCAGTCCAGCCGCCAGCTGAGAACTCCTGAGTGACCCCAGCCGACACCAGGTGGGGCAGAAGATAAGCCCAGCCCAGCCCTGCCCAGAGCCCTAACCCACAAGGTCAGGAGAGACAATAACATGGTGATTGTTTTAAGCCACTGGTTTTAGGGTCACTTACACAGCAACAGACCCATCCAGAACAGGGGCATAGTAATAAAAGCACCTGACTTTAAGTCAGCCACACCTAGGCTGCAGCCTGGGCAAGCCATGTGTTTGCTGTGTGACCAAGGCAAGTAGCTTGACATCTCTGAGCCTCAGCCACCTCATCTGTCTGGTAGAGATAATTGGCTGCGAGTTAACCCACGTGGTTGCATCTGGCAGAGGGCACCCGCTGGATCTGAGTCTCTTCTGAGTCTGGCGCTGTCTGCAGCATCCCCAACAGCTCCAGTAAGTGGTGGGTGGGCTCATCCCTGAATGATGGTTCTGAGAGGTGGGCAGGGCCGGTGCTAAGACCCACTTTGCAGATGAGGAAACTGAGGCTTGAGAGCTAGGGTTTCAATCCAGCTCTTCTGGTGCCAAGTCTAATCACATTCCTCCCCACTTCTGCTGAAGTCTGGCATTTCCTTTCCCCTATCCCACCAGATTGGGGGTGTTCCTGGAGGTTCTCTCTCACCAGGGCATATTCCACCTACTTCTGGAGAGCCAGCTGCCTGGCCCTGTGCCCTGAGGGCCAGGGCTGTGGGGTCCCCACAAGGGATGGAGGCCACCCCCTCTGGAGCTGAACCCTGACTTCAGTTTCCACTTCAAACCCCAGGAACCCGAACTGAAAACAACAGGAAGTGCCTCCCCACCCCCGCCCTGGCCAGATCCTCTTGGTGCCGCAGGCCCAGGTGGTCCCTCTGTGGTCACCAGGCTGCGGGGTCCCTGGGGAAAAGGAGAAGAGAGACCCCGAGAACAACTGCAACCTCAAGGGGTTGTCATGAGATCGAATGAAGCTGCAGGTGTAGAACGCCTGCCCAGGACCATCCACAGTGGCCATGGGACATGGGGCACCGGCCTGTCATTTCTCAGACTAGCCCTTCCATCCATAGAAGTCACAGCAGAAAGTGCACAGCACCAGGAACCTCAGAGAGGAAAGAACCTTCAAGGTAGAGAAGCTTTGTTTTTATTTGAAATTTCGTATCCATTTTTAATAGGTAAAATACAGAGTTCAAAGCTGCTCATTATAAAGTCTCTACATTTAAAATCCTCGCCTCTCCCCGTCTCCCAGCTCCCTCCTTCCCCCAACACAGAGAGGAAACCACGTTTATTAGCATCAGCACATCCTTCCAGAGCTCTTCACACTCACACAAACCATATTCATATACCAATTCCATTCCCTCCTCTCGTCGTGACACCACAGACAGCACATTGTACACGCTGTGCTGTACCTTGCTTGGGTTTGTTTTAAACTTGTATCTTGGAGCTCTGATCAGTGCATATCTTGGGGCTCAGATTGGAGCAAACAGGTGCACTTCCTCCTTTTGACAGCCGTCTGGTATCCCGCCAAGGCCTGTCCACCTTTGCTTCGCCCGTCTTGTTGATGAACGTCTGGTTGTCTCCGGGGAGAACAGCTCGAGCATCCTTCTGCACAGTCTCTCTGCAGGGTAAACTCAACCAAGAGGGACTACATGCTTATTCCCTTAGATGGGGCCACATGGCTTCCACAAGGTGGCACCCACAGACACAGGCTGGTCGGTTTCCATTTGGCCTGACTCATGAGGTCAGGTGTCATGAATGGATGGTGGACTCACCCATCCCCCTCCGTGCCTTAGTCGTGCTTTGAGTTCTAAGAACCTGACCAGGGGCTGCTCTTCTAAACTGCAAAGTGGTGTGTGTGGTTTGTGAACTATGGTTCCCCCCGGGGGGGTCTGGAGGGACACTTGGTACTGGAACTACCCCGCTCTGCTGGACACAGCCTTATCCTCTCCTCCTCCCATCCTCAGGGACACTAATCCACACAGGTGGTCCTCAGTAGTGCTGCCATGGGGATGGCTGGAAGCCAGGCTCAGCTGGAGCTGTCGATTGCAGTTGCCCACATGCGGCGTCCCCAGCCTGGTGGCTTCAGGGTTTTAGATTTCTTAATGGCAACTCAGGCTTCCAGAAAGTGTCCCCAGAAGCTCCTTATGACCTAGCCTCAGGAGTCCCAGAAGGATACATCCCCAAGCAAGTCAGGAAGGCCAGCACAGATTAAGGAAAAGGGAAATAAATTCCTACTCTACTGGGGGAGTCCTAAAGAACTTGTAGCCTCATTTAATCCACCTCATCCCCAAAGCCCATATTCTGGGAACTCCCGGGCTGAAACAGCAGTAAATGTCCTCAGCTAGTTACAGAGCCAACAGATTGTTCTCTACAAACTGTAGCTTCTCAGGGCAAAGTTTCACCTGGCTGACAGGTGACCCCACGTGCGTAGAGGGGGCTTGGGCCTGCTGGGCCCACTGTGTGGAATGCCAGCCTCTCAGAGCTCAGAAGGGCTGGAGGTCTCCTCCTGCTCAAACAGCACCAGCCAAGGGAGATGGGGAAAAAGAAGAGCCCCAAAGTGTCTGGAAGCAGTTCCATTCGTCACCTCACCAACCCAACGGGCTCTGAAAATAGGAGCAGAAAAGGCTCCGGAAGCTACAGAGATGGGCATGATTCTCTACTACACTAATGGCAGCCATTAGGCACAAATGGCTATTTAAGTTTAAATCAATTAAAAGTAAATAAAATTAAAAATCCAGACTGGCCACATCTCAAATGTTCAGTAGGCTCATGGGGCTGAGGGGTACTGTATCGGGCAGTGCAGCTCACGGAACATTTCCATCACTGCGAAAAGTCCTATTAGACCGCTGCCTCAGACAGTTGCCACATTCCTGCCACTTGCCTGGCGCAGTGCTGGGTCCTGGAACCCAGAGAATTATCAGACCCAGTGCCTACTCTCAGGGTGCCCGCAGCTTGCTGGGATAGACAGTTAAACAGGCTGTCGCACTGCTATTGGAGGTGCCCAGGGCCCAGCAAGAATGCAAATGAGCGAAGTGGGCCAGAGTAATGCGGTAGGGACAGGTGGACCCTGGCAAACGGGAGCACACGACCCATCTAAAAGGAGCAGCCGGTCCTCGGCCTCGACTGTTCGGCACCATGCAGGCAGCAGCTCTGTCTCGCCAGAACTGACTGTTCAAGAAAAGTGTTGGTTTGCTCTGCCAGGCTGGTTGCCTCATAGCTACGAGTTGACTGCCACAGATCCAGGCATCACATCCCCACATGCGGTGCCCACAGCAGGCAGGGAGGGAAATGGAAACCTTCCTCCTCGCGCGCCGTCTCTCCTTCATCAAGGAGGAACAGCCTTCCCAGCAGCCCCCAGTCCTTCCCTGACATCTCATTGGCCAATACTGAGTCACATGCCCACCCCTGGGCCAATCACTGGCAAGGGGAAGGGGCAGCCATGATGGGCTTTGACCAAACGCGATACTTCCGCTGGAGCTCTACACGTCACCATGCAGACGCAGAAAACAGGACGGGCTTTTGGGGAGGCAAACAACATATTTGTCACAGGGGAGCTTGTTTAGATGGCATGGTTTCTTTGAGGAAGTGACATCTGAGCAGAGGCCACGGGGAGTGGAAGCAGCACAACGCGGGAAAAAAGCATTCTGAGCACCGGAAACAAGTGCAGAGGTCCGAGGCAGACACATAGCCCGTCCAAGCAAACGCAGGTGAAACGGAGCAGGGCGCCCACGCGAAGGGGGAGATTCCCCCCCACTGCTGAGGTTCTGGCTTTGCCTGGTCGGCTGCTTCCCCTCTCCCACCCCTTTGCGGAGGCTTTACCCTCAGACTGGGGCGTTTATGCCGCGGGGAGAGCGAGAGAGGCATTTGGGCAAGAATGGGGGTGAAAGTCTGGGGGGAATTTCCCAAGAGAAGAAAGAGGAGGCAGGGCAGTGTGAGAGAAGTGTATGGGAAGAGGAGAAGAACATATTTTCGAGTGTGACTATGAATGATGTGTTTGCTTCATAATATTCAAGAAACAAAAGTCTTGGGATTCGTTTTTTGGTGGCTGGACTATGTTTCTTGGCTTCAGACACTTCTGAGAGACTGCCTGTGGGTCCCAGCTTCAGAGGGCCTGAGAATGTCCACAGCCAGGGGGTGGACAGCAGCCAGGCCCCATGGGGACAGAGAAATCAGCAGTGTGCTAGAGACTGCCCGGCCCAGCCAGGGCTGAGTGTGGCGTCTCTTCTTAGCTCCCGGCTCAGTGACGTTACATTGGTAGCCCCGTATTGGTGTGGCAAGAACATTTGTACTTGGGAATCAGGGCTCTTTCCCCCGTGATCGTGGTGTTGAACCTTTCCTGGCATATTTCTGTCTACACCTCTCCCCCAGCCAGGGGACATCTCTGATGTTTGCATTCTGGGTTCCTCTTTCTCTGAGTCCACTTTGAGTAACTCAGCTTAGTGTGTGGATGCCACATCCAGACGCCTTCCAGCCCAGGACCCCAGCTCCACATCCCTGCAGGAGGAATCGTATTGAACCAGCCTGCCTCAGGCGTGGCCCACTGTGGGTGCGGCAGGTTCACTTGGCAGAAGGTGGCTTCCAGGAGGAACTGGCCGTTCTCAGAGGTCATTGCTGGAGGGCACCCCAGGGACACCCACTCCTGAGAGCCTACAAGGCCATCCCTGCTCCGTGAGTCAGGCCTTTCTCAAGGCTGGCCTCATTCCCCCAAGCCTTAGCTGACCAGTATGCTGAGGAGGAGGAGAAAAAAATCCATGAAAAACACCAGAAGGATGACATTACACGTTGGCAGCTCAGAGATGCAGCTCAGAGAGAGAGAGCCATGGATAGGTCCCTCAGTGACCTTTCTTTGGCTCACACCTAACTTTTCTCCTGATACAACGATTTCATTGAATTTTTATGCATTTTTTAAAAAATCAGAAACTGAAAGCACAGGGCATTTTTGCCCCTAGTCAGCTCACAGGGGCCTCTGGGGAGCAGGGCCCAGCTGTGCTCCACCTAAGGGGTCACAGGGCCTCCCTCTCCACAGGCCTGGGTCCCTGTGCCCCCAGGAGGTCTCCTCCCACCCTGGCACCTGGCCTGGCCTCAGGCTGGGGGAGCTTCGGCCCTGCACGGGCGGTTGCCTGAGTTCCCACTGACCTTCCGCCATACCCCAGCACCGTCACTTGCGCGCGTCTCGGAGCGCCCAATTCGGGTGAACGGGGCAGGGACCACCCTCTTGGCTCAGGGCCTCTGGGTCTTCTAGCCTTGAGGAAGACCCTCCAAACTAGTCAAAGAGAGAGGTCTCCTCTCAGGGACTAATGCACCTACTGTGTGTCTGGCTCATTTGCATGTGTTCTTTCCAAACCTGGTGTTCATCACCCCCATTTTAAAGATGGGGAAACCGAGGCTTGGTGGTGTGTCTGACAGCTGGGAACAGAGTTGAGACTCAAAGAGGGGAACCTCTGAATGCTTCCCACAGCTGTCTTGGGGTTTCCTTGGCGCAGACTCATCTGGCTTCTTTCCAAGGGCAGAGGTCAAGGTCAGACAAAATTCAGGAAGCTGTGCTGAAGAAGAGGAAGATGGGCCATGACACTGGACTGCAGGTGGGGACTTGGCTCGGCCCCTCCCCCCCTAGCCACTCCTCCTTGCGGCTGAAGGTCCCCCACTTCCTGCGTTGCTCCTGGTGCCAACTACACCCTCTGCCCCCAGGAGCACCCAGGCTTTGCCCTCCAGGCAGGGGCACACAAGGCTGTCCTGGGCAGCAGTGGGAAGCCATAGGCTCGTGGGCGTGGGCAGGAGCCACATCTGCACCAGGTAGGGGTGGGTGAGGAGGGGGCGTGGGGAGAAAGAGGAGAAAAGATTTTCGGCTTTCTGGTTTGTGTGGATACTAAAATTAGCCATTTGTGAATGAGGGAGCCAGAGCTCACGCCCTCTCCTCTCGGCACAGGCTGCTTTGAAGCCCCAGGTGCTTGGCTAAAAATTGTATTGAAAGTTTCCACGTTGGTTGGGGTGACTGGAAATGAATCTCTAATACAGGAATTTCTTTCTTTCCTATCGCATGTCATATTTGCTTCTGATCTTGTTTTGACCGATGCTGCGTGCCTCCCCCAGCCTGTCTGAGGGGCGGGATGTGAATGTGGGTACAAGGCTGTGAAATTGCATTCGCCTCTGTGTGAGAGAGAGAGAGAGAGGGAGGAAGGGAAAGAGGACAGAGAGAGAAAAACAAAAAGAGACAGACACAGAGTCAGGGAAACCATTAGCTCCCCGAGAACGAGACTGGCTCTTACCACGCCATGTCCCCAGCTGGAGGCCCCGCACAGGGTGGACAGCAGGCATCTTGGTGACATGAGAACCGGGCCCCAGCTGTGCTTCGCCGTGCATCACTTTGCAGTGAGGAGTCCTCGGGTGTGTGTGGGCTGGGAGGGCTGGGAGATGCCTGTGACGTGGGATGACGGGGATCCCAGGGATGGGAAGGGGACATCTGAGTTCTGAGACAACTTTCCGTGAGGACCAAGTGAGCTCATGCAAGCAAACTGCCAAATTGGCACCTCCAGCCCGGCTGAGTTAAACTGCCAGCCTAGTGAAGCCCCTTGGCTTCTCCACTTGGATTTCCCCAAATTCAACATCCAAAACCAAACAAACTCGATATTTTCTCCCTGAAAGAGGAAACCTATTCCTCTTCCCCCTCCACAAGTGGCACCCGCACCCACCCAGCCACTCAGGCTGGAAACCCTAGACTCAGCCCCGGTTCCCAGCTGACCCCAGACAGAAGCTTCAGTCCCCTGCCTCTCCCCAGCCCCACCACCCGCCCCATACAAGCAATGAACCCCTTGGGAATCTGAAAGCCCAGGGACCCCTTTTTACATGTGTAAAATAAAACACATAGGACTGCAAAGAAAACCAGCTTTGTTGAAATACAGTTATCAAAATATTTAAAGAGCAAATTCGTAATCTGGTAATTTATGTGCTTTTTTGTGAATGCATTAAATAACAAGATTCAATAATAAGCTCTAGTGACGGGGCCAACAGCTGTCATTACTTCAAAGTCGTGACGAGCATAAGCGGCGTTCATCCCGAGGTACCTGCGACAGCTGCCGCGGGATAGGTAGAACCTGTGTTCTGTTGGAGAACAAGTCCCAGGTGCTGCCCGACACCCCTGTGGTTTGTTGCCTCCGTCCCTCGTGGCAGGAAATGCTAACTTTCAATGAGGGGTCAGGGAACATAAAGATGTCATTTTTGCCAGTCAAAATTCACAGACCCCTTGGTTCTTTATTCACAGATCCAAGTGAAGACCCCCTGATGGAGAAATCTTTCTGGAACACAAACACTGCTTTATAGCCTCCCATTGGAAGTTGCTGGAATTAAATGAGAATAACTTACTCTGCCTACATGGCCCAGTCCCATCTGGCCCCTTGCAGAACCTCCCTCCTACCCTCTACACCCAGCCACCCGGCCCCCTGTTGGCTCCCCGAACCCTTTCTGTCCAAGGCCTGTGTGTCCTCCCTGTGGCCCTCTCTCCCTTTGTCTCCTCTCCCCCCAGGCAGGGCTCAGCCCCAGCTTGTCTCTGCACTTTCTCTTTCTCACGTGCTGCCTTGTTTTTCTTTCTTTCTGTCTCTCACCCTGCAGCTGATGGAACTATGTCCTAACCCCCACCACCTGTGCCTGCAACCTTATTTGGAAATAGGGTCTCTGCAGACGTAATCAGGTTGAGACAAGGTCATGCAGGGTTAGGGTGGGCCCGATCCAGCAGCAGTGTCCACATAAGAGAGGGAGGGAGGTGTGGACACAGAGACCCAGAGAAGCCCAGCTGAAGAGGGAGGCAGCGATGGGAGTGATACGGCCACTAGCCAAGAACCCCAGGAGCCTCCAGAACCTGGAAGAGTCAGGAAGGACACCCCCCAGCCCAATACTTCAGAAGGAGTGAGGTCCTGCTGACACCTTGACCTCAGACTTCGGCCTCTGGAACTGTGAGAGAGTAAGTTTCTATTGTTTCAAATCACCTGGCCTCCAGTGATTTGTTACAGCAGCCACAGGGAACTCATACACACCCAAACTGGAATTTAAACTTTAAGAGAGCAGGGACCCTGCCTTCATAGTCACTGCTACACATGCCTCGTGCCCAGTAGGGGCTTAGGAAGTGGTGTTGGAAGGGTGGATGTGTTCTCAAACACGTAAGCCTCTGTCCAGGTGTGGGGCATTGTTTCCTCCTCGGGGCCTGTCGAGGGCTGAGGACCCCATGCCAGAGGCCCCTCTGGCCATCTGACAGGTAGCCTTGACCTTGAGTATGGCTGGGGAAGGCTTTCCAGGTCCCCAAAACAATCAGGAACACAGACCCTCAAACAAAACGAGCCTGGGAGGTCTGGCCCAGAACTCACCCTTAAAAGCCTATCTTTCCCTGTCCTTGGAGACCCTGACAGCTCAAAATTCACGACTACACAGAGGCACACATTTGCCATTTGCCTGGTTGAGAGCGAGGGAAGTTACACTGCAAACAAGAGTCAACTGAAAACGGCTGGAGCTGGTCCTTCCCCAGGAGCGAGGGCAGGGGACGCAGGGTGCGGTGCTTCAGCTGCAGTTGCCCCTCCTGGGGCTGAGCCGGGGGCAGCACCAGCCCAGCCGAGGTTGGGGTCCTGACAGAAAGGGACTGGACCAGCTGCACAGAGACCCTGGCAAGACCAATGTCCTGCTGCATCTCAGGTCACAGCTGGGGAGCAGAATGGCCAGCTAAGACCCAGGGATGCTGCTGTGGAAATGTGATTTCCTACCCCTCTACCACCACCAAAGTGGCTCTTAGTGGTGCAGGGGCTGTTGGGAAGGAGGTGTGCACGACACCCACAAACCTGGAGAAGGGGCCAACTCGGGTACCAATGTCGGGAAAAATCTCGGCTTATTGATCTGGGAGGGAACGCATTAAATATCTCTGTTAATCTGGCGCCGTGCCGCTCACACTTTATTATTATTGTTATCAGCCTCCAGGATTTACGGTGTCATCTGCTTGAATTACTATCAACGGCTATATTTTTTGAGGGATTTTCTTTTCTTTTTCTTTCTTTCTTCCCCCCGCTGTGTGTGTTCGTGCATCAGTTTCAACTAATGAATTTCTGCTGGGAAGACAGCCAGTGCCCTCTAGTGGTAGGAAGGGCTCCGCTGGGCTCTGTGTGCCTGCACACATTTGTAAGCTTGCGTAGGTATGCATGTGCACGTGTGTTTGGCTGTGCACATTGGAGCGTCCATGCCTGCTGGAGTGTGAGGTGTCAGGTCTGTGGTAGGGCACCGTGTGCTGGGCCCTCACAGTGATCCCACACGCGTGCATGAAGACCCCACCCCGACTTTCCTCCCATCATTGGTGGCCTTGCTCCCTCCCAACTGTGCTTGCCAGCTGCCCCTCAGAGCATCCCACCCTCTTTACATGCCCCCAAAAGGCTGGCTGCCAGCTTAGACCCCACCCCCCAGGCCCACTGACCCACTTTTCAGCCAGAGCAACAGGAAGGGTCAACTGGGACCCCCTCCCCTGATCCAGAGTCCTGCAATCCTTAGTGACATAAATGCCCCAGGATTAAGTTGTTCCCTGTTGTGCAAAGGCTTGACCCAACCCTGGTCACCTCGCACGCAGGCCGCCACTTCGTGCACCGGCTTACTGGAGCGAGGAGGTATTGATCTCCCTTCTGCAAACAACAAGGAGCCAAAGGGCAGGCTCTTCTTGGCTTCTCCTCCCGGCCCCCAAGTGACCTGGGCTTCCTGAGGCCTGATACCACCCAGGAAGTCCCCAGGCCTGGATGCAATCCAAGCATTCTCATCCCTGGCCAGGGCGGCCTGTGTGGAGGGGAAATTCATATCCAGGGGCCCTGTGGTCACTGAATGCTCCCATGAAAGGGGCTTTGGAGGGAAGGTCCCAGGCTCAGGGCCTGGCTCTACCACTCATGACCATGTGCACGTGAGCAAGTGGTTCAGTCCCCTGGGCCTCAAGGTTTCCAACTGTAAAATGGGCCGAGATACATGAAATAGAACACCAACACTGCATATATGATTACATACTTATGCAGTGACTTACAGTTACACACATATGTGATAACTAGAAATTCCTGCAGTGGAAAAAAATGAATAATCCATTGAGGATGTGGCTGTTCTTCAGGAGGGAGAGGAGGGAAGGATTGGGGCAGGGCACAAGGGGAGGAGGCTTCAGGAATGTCTGTCCCATCTACCCTTCAGGAAGTCCGGAAAAGGTACCTGCACAGGAAGTGTTGGGATGCAGTGGAGCTAGAAGGCAGGTGCGTTCTGCTGCTCTGTGTGTTGGAATTAGTTCACAAGATAATACAGTAGCGAAAGGAAGTGGGACATCAGGCCCCCTTGAGGGCTGCGAGGAGGATGGATGCCAGCATCGAGCCCAGTGCCTGCTCGGCGGGTGCTTGTTCCACCCCATCCCTGCCACCTGCTGCCCGGCACCCCACCTCACGGCACCTGGCCCAGCCCTGACCCCAGGCCTTCATCCCCGTGAAGGCCAAGCTATTCCCCATCCCTTCCCAGAACCCCAGGAGAGCCCCATGATCAGTCAGTCTCACAAGTGGGTTTGCTTTCACTGCAGTTTGCACATTTTAACAACAGCCTGCTGCAGCTGCCAGACCTCAGCCCGAAAGAACTCAGTCTCAGGCTTGGGCTAAGGGAGTGTTTCCCAGCATACGGGTGCAAGGTGATTTTAGTGGGTACACGCACCTTTTAAAACTCATACATAGGTAAGTATATATGTAATATATATAAATAATATATCTCTATATGTTACATGCCATAATATGAAGTGTATTGGAGACATATTTATTTTTGTATTATCTTCTGTTTTTGGCAAGCAATGCTGGAGTCCCATAAATCAAGGCTATAAAGTTTCCTTTTATAATCTGTTTATATTGGGAAAACAAAGTGATTAGATTTAAAGAAAGATGAAGCAGGGTCGAGATGGCACACGGTGCCAGTCAAGGTTCTTCCATGCAGCCAGGAGTCTAGGGGGCCCAAGCCTACCTGTGCCTGCTCGCCGGCCACATGCCTGGTGCTGGTGGGGCCACCCAGAGGACCCAGCACCTTTTCATGTACACCAGGGGAGCACCTGCTCACTAAAAATTGCGAGGGTAGAATTGGAAGTCTGGAAAAGAGAGGGATGGCAGGGCACCATCTGATGGCCCAGAGCAACCTACCCCTTTCCCATCCCTTCCTTCCCAGACCCAGATCTGACCACGCCTCGCTGTGCCATGCCTCCGGGCTGGTCCCAGCTCTCCCACTCTCGGGCTGTGTGACCTCGAGCAAGTGTCTGTCCTTTTCTGAGCCACCTGTAAAATCAAAGGGTGGGAGCTGAAGATTCGTAGTGGTTTCTGAAGGCACCTCCAGCACAGTCTGGGACTCTCTTTCTCCGCCAATCTCTGTGTCTAAACCAATGGCTTTCACTTGACAGATTCCACCAGCGGAAAACAGTTCCCACCTGAAGTCGATGGATTTATGCCTCGCTCATCAGCCGCAGCCTAATCAACCTGTCCCAACCTTCTGACAGCGCTGCCTTCCAGCCCCTCCACCGCCCCAGCACGGCGCAGGTGGGGCTGAGAGCAGGACTGGCCTAGGGGGCCCTGAGCCAAGGCCTGCACTTGGACCTCGGGGTTCTGGGTGCTCATGGGTGGCACACAGGAGAGCACAGAGTGGGGAGGGATCCACAGGCCCTCAGGAGCCAGGCCGATCCGCTCTACTAATGGGGGCCTGTGGCCTGCAGCCCAGACGGCATGTCCAGGGACACACAGGAGGCCACCAGCAGGGCCCGGACAAACATCCAGGTGCCCTGATGGGGCCACCACCGTGGAAGAGGCAGGAATCAAGCTTCAGCCTGCCAGGCAGGTCGGGTGGGGTGGGGGCTGCAGCTCCTCATTGGCACCTCTGCCCCTCCGTGCAGCCCCTGCCCCAGGCAGGTACAGCGCTGGAGAGCGAGGTAGGGATGACCCCTGCTCCCAGGACACCTCCCAGCCCCTCTGGGAGGCCCCTCCTCACTGGGCCCTGAGGAGACCATTGTGGGGGCCTGCTGGCCCCCAGCCCCAGCCACCGCCGGCACATGGCCCAGTGAGCTCGGCGCAGGGTCTGGGAAAGCTCCACTGCGGGACCGTGGTTACTGCAAACCTCGTCTCTCTGGGGCCAGATGTTCGCAAACACGACTCACGTATCTGTGAAATGCTCACAGCGCAGGCACTCTCATCTCTCCAACTTACGAATGAGGAAACTGAGGTTCGCAGAGGGGAAGGGGCTTCCCAAGGCCAAGAAATGTGCCACTGGGATTTGAAGTCAGGCCAACCTGCCCCTGAGGCATTGACCCTGCAGAGCAGGTGCACGCAGATGGGTGAGGGCCACACAGATGCTCCCGGGAGCAGCACCCAAGTCTCCGCAAGCCCTGAAACACCGTGCTAATACCGCAATTAGGCGCAGCGGGTTTTAATGCGTCATTTTGGACGCCGTGGAGAGGTGAAGGAGTCAGGGGTTCCCAACGAGGCCCGAGAAGTGTTACCTTCCCCTCCCCCAGCATCTCCCCGCACACCTGGCAGAGCTTCCAGTTCCCACAGAGGGCAGGGATGGGGACCCCCGACCCCAGCCTCTTAGAGGCTTACACTGGAGCACGGCAGGAGGGACCAGATGGGGGTTGCACCTTGCCCATTGCCCAAAGCTGGCAAGTGCTGGAAATAGGGTGCGGACGCCACCCGGGTGCCCATCATTCCCTCCTATAGGACTGGCTGCAGGCCCCCTTATAGAAGGAATCCCCATTCTGGGGCTGAGCCCACCTCTGCCCAGGCACACCCTTGCCCCCCACTGTGGTCTGGGATATAAATTAAAATTCAATTTCATTAAAGCCAGTGAGCAATCAATCCCTGGCTCTAGCTAACAATGCCGGGCAGGGGGCCTCTGCTGCCTCCATGGCTATAATTCACTCGGCCTCCCCTGCTCTTGTTCGCAAACTGCTAGAGCTGCACTTTCCGCCCAAATTTATGGTGCTGGCAGTGTCTGGGGCCTGAGTTACAGCTGCAGGTTTGATCAGGGACTGCATTATTCTGCATCTAATCCTCACGCTTGACAGCCAGGGAAGGCGCTGTTGTTTTCCCGAGCTGGGCATTGTCCTCTGGTTGGCCAGGCTTGGGCAGAGGCCAGGGGTCCTAGGCCCAGGCTCCGAGCCCCCCACATCCAGACAGGACACCACAATCAGAGAACTCAACGCACACCTGACAAACACTCTCCCATTTAATCCCATTTCACAGATCAGCAAACTGAGGCATAGAGAGGTCATCTGAGGATCCTGTGGGTCAACACTAAGCCTCTGCACCTTAGAAATACTGCCCCAGGGGCACAGCAGTGGTGCCTGTGGGTGCCCACTGCAGCATTGCTAGTAACAGCCCAAAGTCAGAGAAAAAGAACAAGCAGCCATCAACAGGCCACAGAGCACATGGACAGGGGACCCATGGAATTCTGAGCTCTTGGAAAAGAGCAGGACAGCCCCATGGGGCCCAGCATGTCCTGGAGACAGTGGCCAGAGGGAGAAGCAAGTGTAGAACAAAACCGTGTGGGCAGTGCGTGCAGGAAGCACATACACCCAATGTGCAGGCTTGCACACGCACAGAAAAGTCCGGAAATGTAGATTCCACAGTTACCTCTGGAACCAAAAGATTTTTGCGAGACCCATATTTCCCCCACATAGGGCATCTGGTTGCATCTGGAAGTTTCTACACCCTCTTCTGGGCCTCAGATGTTTTACTGCTGGTCCATGGAGGAGGCTCAGCTGTCCGTGCTGGACTCCCACCCACACATAGGGTGTGACCTGCTGGGACGCTGGGCACCTCCCACAAGGGCTGGGGCAAGCAGCCCAGGCTCCCTGACCTCTGACCTCCTTGGCCTTGAGCCAAGGGGTGCTGACTCGAGGCTGCTTCAGGGCACTGGCCCCCAGGAAAAGCTGGGACTTATCCCAAGTGCAGCCTGAGGCAGCACTTCCCGACCTCAGACATGCTGTGGACCCTGAGTCATTTCTGGCCGGGCTGGGCCTGCACTTCTGCCCGCAGCCCCCACCAACTGGGCTGGTGGCCGTGCAGCAGCCAATAAAAGGCTGTTCCCTCCCATTTGGCCTTTTTCTTTTCCAAGCACCAGTGTTGATTATGGCCTCCTTTGTATCCCTGAGGGCTACAAGCAAATTCCAGACACCCTCCCTGTCTTCCAGGGACCCGTGGCTCAGAAGAGAAGCAGAACCAACCTGCAGGGAGTCAGAGGAGGATCCAGGCGAGCTCATGCCAGGTGAGGCAGCTGCCCAGCTCGGGCAGCACATATGTGCTGCACACAGGCATGCACGTGTGCACACAGACACACACATGCACATGTGCAAAAACACACAAGTCATACACAGATGCACACATGCTTACACTCATGCTCCAACCATGGTGAACTCTTTGCTGTTCCCCTTCCTGCCTGCGCCTGGGCTATGCCCCTCCTGTGTCTGGCTATCTCCTGCTCCTTCAAAACTCAGTGGTGGTGGCGGCTGCCCGTGACACCTGCCCCAGGTTCCCTCTCCTAGAGACACAAGCAGTTTACACTTCCTGCCCCCTTGAAGTCTGGCTGCACCATGTGGCCAGGTGTGGCCAGATATGGCCAATGGACCACGTGAGACCCTCCAGTGCTGTCTGCCCCTTCACAGACTAGCACACGCTGACAGCAGGTACCAGAGACCCAAGGACAGTTGCCCTGGAGAGCTGCAGGCACCCACAGCCAACTTGTGTGACCAAGAAATGAAGCTTTGGTGTCTTGATCGACTGAGACTTGAGAGCATTTGTTATGCAGCATACCTGCAGCCTAACCTGTCACATACATCAGCCCAGGCGGTGTCTCCTCCTAGAAGTGTTCCCGAATGGCCACCCCTCCCACCCCACCACAAAACAGCCTGAACTGCCTCCATGAACACCCCAGCCTGTTGTCCTACAGCTGCCCGTGCATGCATCTGTGCCCACAGACAGTACCCTCACGAGGGGAGAGAGCTGGCCTCTTGGGGCTTAGCTCCTACCAGGGCCCCGCAGAACGTGGAGGCTCAGTAAGTGACTTTGGGATGAAAGCATGAGTTAACTAAGAGTTGGAAACAGAGCTAGATTTGAACGAGGGGCAGCCATCAGACGGGAGAAGGTGAGGTGGGTGATCCAGTCGGAGGCAGAAAGGCACCAGAGGAAGAGGGTGCCGGGGCTACAAGAGGCCTAGCCTGGCCGGGTGGGGAGTGGCAAGAGGCGAGCTGGGAGATTCAGAGTGAAAGTCCCCTGGTGAGTATTACTGAGCACTGATTCAGTGTGGCCCACGATGCCTGGCCCTGTACCAGGACAATCCCGAGACCCTGTCCCCAGCCTGGAAGTTCAGGGCCCAACTAACCTCGCTGGCAGGGCTCGGGCCAAGACCAGCCAGGGCGCAGGCCGGGCTCAGCCCCACCGGGCAATCTGCAGTCCCACCCCCTTCCACCGGGCCCTGGCACCTGCCAGGTGACATCCTTCCCCATCCTGTGCGCCCTTTGGTGGCAGGTAGGATGGCGGCCTCTCCCCAAGAGCAACCCCTAGAGGGGCTGAGCTATGCTTTGCTCACCCACTCGGCTTTTTCATGAGTTGAAATGTATTTTTTTCTCTTTCCTAATTAACTCCCTGCCACCCTGCTTGCAGTAAAGCCTGATTTATCTCTGGTTTTCTGCATTCAGGGGACAGGCTATTTAATCTCAGCTGCGTGGACTCCAACACACTGTCTCAATGAAATGCAGATCCCTCATCCTGTTAGCATCCTGCCAGCGCTCCTCCATCTTCCCGCTGCCCACAGGCGGGGCTGGCCAGGCTGCCACCGCTGTAAATCACACGGGCTCTCTTATGATAATACCCTGTGCCCTTTGGCCACACCTGTCAGCGTGGCCTGGGACTCTGCCGAGCCAGTTGGCTGCTCACATCCGTGGGCAGAGCCTTGCTGGCTCACCACTGGGAAGCCAGAAGGTAGACCCAGGTGTACACCTGCCCGGCCCCCTGTGGCCGATGCCCTGCCCACATCCCCTTGGCCACGCTCGGAGGTCACCTGCAGGCAGTCCCCACAGGAGCCTTTTGGGGCATCCTGACAGGGAGCACGCGTGGCCCATTGTTCAGCTCAGTCCCCTCATAGTCGAGGACACTGTGCCACCTCCCACAAGCCTGCTTCCTGAGTATTCCAGGATGCCCAACTCTTCTCCTAACTGTGGGGGGTTTTTGTTTCCTTGAGGGACCCCTTTGCTGCTCCCCACAGCTTGGCTTCCGCTTTTCCAGAAGACACCTGTGTCCTGTGCACATCAGGAGATGTGGCTAAAGCTAAGAGGAGTAAAGACAAAAAGGGAAGGATTTTCTAATTCCATGTGCCAGTGAATCTGACTCTGCTATTCCCGTTTAGGTCCTTCTTTTTTTTTATTTTAGAGACCAGGTCTCGCTCTGTCGCCCAGGCTAGAGTGCAGCGGCATCATCACAGCTCACTGCAACCGCTAACTCCTGAGCTCAAGCCACCCTCCTGCCTCAGTCTCCCAAGTAGCTGGGACTACAGGCCTGCACCACCACGCCCAGCTAATTTTCCTATTTATTTGTAGAGACAGGGTCTCACTATGTTGTCCAGGCTGGTCTCAAACTCCCTACCTCAAGCAATCCTCTCATCTCAGCCTCCCAAAGTCCTAGGATTATAGGTATGAGCCACTGTGTCCACCTTCACTTTACATCAGTCAGTTCTGGCTGCATAACAAACATCCCCAAAACCTCAGCAGCAGAAAATAGTATGTATTTCTCATATCCTGCTGATCTAGTCTGAGTTCCCTGGGCTGGCTCCAAGCTACAAGTGAGGTTCAAGCCCATGGCTAGACAAGGGGTGTTCTTCTTATGGTGAAAAAAGAGGGAGCAAGAAGGCAAGCCCCACCGTGAAGTGCACCTCAAGCCTCTGCCCTCACCACATCCCCCATAGCCCACTGGCCAAAGCAAGTCTCTTAGCAGAGCCCAAAGTCAAGGTGCAGCCAAGTGAATGGTTGTGAATGATAATATCGCCTACCACACCTCACAACACGTGCAGATCCCTGAATCTGGTGCTCCAGTTCTCACCAAAGCACAAGCTTGCTGACTGAGCTTTTGACAGTTGAGACCAGGCATGATCAACTTTGCAGGAAGAAAGCCCTGACTGCTCTGCTGGAGGGTGTCACTCTTGTCTGACCTCTTTTGAGGATAGAGAAGTTCACCCCTGACGAGCCTGTGGTCAGCATCTCCCCGCCTCAGTCCTCACTGACACGTTGTTCCCTTTGATCCATGATGTTCCCTGAGAACATCACTGTGCTGGACCTCACATTGGCAATGAATTATCAGATTCCCACCCCCTCCCCTGGCCACAGCCTAATGGGGAAGACAGGGAAGCTCACTCTTCATGCAGGAACAAAATCAGCTCTGGAACAAAGGCACAACGGTCTGTCCCAGACCCTTAAGGACAGGGTGAGGAAAGCAATGCCCACAGGTGAAGAAGAGGGGACATTTGAGCTGGGTATCAAACGGTGCGTAGGAGCCTGAGAGGCAGAAAAGGGGAACACAAGGGCACGTTCTGGGCAGAGCAGGGACAAGGCCTGAGCATGGACAGCTTACATGGCAATTTTTTTTTTTTTTTTGGTCTGTTTCAGAAATTGTGTGCGGGGCAGGACCATCTTGACCGAAGCATGCCGTTACCATGGCGCCCAATGCCCACATCTGGCACCACATGAACGTGCTCCTCGGCGAACAGATGGATGGATTTCTTTTCCCACAGAATGAGCACATGAGCTCTATTTCATGATGACAATCACCCAGGTGTTTTTTGACAAGTCCTAAGTTGGGTCCCCAGATGCATTTTGTGTGCCTCACGTCGTAAAGGCCTAATGTGCTCTCTGTCCCCATTCGGCCACTGCCTGGGTGTGGGACCAGAGCACACCTCAGCCTAAGTGAATGAGGAGAGTACACTAGACCAGGGTGTTTTTCAAACTTGAGCGGGTGTAAGAATCATCGGAAAAGCTTGTGAAATGCAGATTCCTGGACTCCACCTCCAGATATTCTGCTTCTACAGGTCTGGAGTGAGGCCAAAGAATCTGCATTTCTAATAAGCTCTCAGGTGTGGCTGCTGGTTTACGGATCACTCTGGACTCCAGCCCCAGACCCCTTCTCACCTGCATATTCTCCAAACCTGCACTGGATGGAAATCTCTTCTACCTCTTCCTGGGGCTCAAGCCAGCTGTATCAGGCAGGCGTGGCTGCAGTGCCAGAGAGAGTGTTGGGTAGCATTGCCAACACTGACTGGTGAGCCTGGGGACGGGGCCTGTTGGGTTTGAGCCGGTCTGCACATTGGAATCATACTGAATCCATGGATGGGACCCTTAGGCCCTTGCCACCTGCACAGCCTCAACGCAGACCATCCCTCCTGCCCACCACTGGCTCCCAGGTCGCTTCTGCGTAACCCTGGCCCTCTGACACTCACAGGCACCTCCCCAGGAAGCCTCCCTGACCCCAGGCCCTTTGTCAGTGCCCTGATGTTGTGTTGTGTCAACCCCTGTGTCGTTCCCATGGCGGCAATGCTGCCATACTGTGATGGCCCTGGCAGCGTGCTGCTCGGCTCTGCCTCCTGGAGCCAACTGCCATGGGAGTACCGTGAGCTAACGGCCCCTGGAGCAGCACCGGGGGCATGGAGGGGACCAGGCCCTGGCCATTACTGCCCTACCCAGGACTTTGCTAGAGCTCCCCATGGGCCTGGACGGGACTTTCTCAGGGGTCCTTCCCCCTCTCCTTCCACAGGTACCAGCCCTGCATCACGGCCCCAAGGTGCTCCCTCCGCACACTTGTGCCCTCTGCCCGTATGTGCAAGACAGGTGTCGCCTTTAATAGACCCCTTGCACATCCACCTGTCTTGGCATCTGCTTCCCAGACAACCAAACTGACACAAGTAACCAAGTTAGTAACTCTCTCATGAGTTTCCTGAAGTCGTCCCCTCCACAGACTGCGAGCCCCACGAGGGCAGGGCCTGCATCCTTCTCGCTCATCGCTGAACTCCCAGCACCTCGCACAGCGCTCTGCAGGCTGTATGTGCCAACAACCACCTGCAGCATAACCCAACCGATTAATGAGGACACCGGGGGGCAGCAGACCATGGGCCTCACAGGCTTCGTACAGACCTCGGTTCAAATGCGACTCCGCCACTTATAAGATGGATGAACTTGGACAAGTTCGTGAACACTCTGAACCTCAGTTTCTTCATC
>NW_012137969.1:5804769-5829461 GCF_000956105.1 Propithecus coquereli
GTCTGCACATTGGAATCATACTGAATCCATGGATGGGACCCTTAGGCCCTTGCCACCTGCACAGCCTCAACGCAGACCATGCCTCCTGCCCGCCACTGGCTCCCAGGTCGCTTCTGCGTAAGCCTGGCCCTCTGACACTCGCAGGCACCTCCCCAGGAAGCCTCCCTGACCCCAGGCCCTTAGTCAGTGCCCTGATGTTGTGTTGTGTCAACCCCTGTGTCGTTCCCATGGCGGCAACGCTGCCATACCGTGATGGCCCTGGCAGCGTGCTGCTCGGCTCTGCCTCCTGGAGCCAACTGCCACGGGAGTACCGTGAGCTAACGGCCCCTGGAGCAGCACCGGGGGCATGGAGGGGACCAGGCCCTGGCCATTACTGCCCTACCCAGGACTTCGCTAGAGCTCCCCGTGGGCCTGGACGGGACTTTCTCAGGGGTCCTTCCCCCTCTCCTTCCACAGGTACCAGCCCTGCATCCCGGCCCCAAGGTGCTCCCTCCCCACACTTGTGCCCTCTGCCCATATGTGCAAGACAGGTGTCGCCTTTAATAGACCCCTTGCACATCCACCTGTCTTGGCATCTGCTTCCCAGACAACCAAACTGACGTAAGTAACCAAGTTAGTAACTCTCTCATGAGTTTCCTGAAGTCGTCCCCTCCATAGACTGCGAGCCCCACGAGGGCAGGGCCTGCATCCTTCTCGCTCATCGCTGAACTCCCAGCACCTCGCACAGCGCTCTGCAGGCCGTATGTGCCAACAACCACCTGCAGCATAACCCAACTGATTAATGAGGACACCGAGGGGGCAGCAGACCATGGGCCTCACAGGCTTTGTACAGACCTCGGTTCAAATGCGACTCCGCCACTTATAAGATGGATGAACTTGGACAAGTTCGTGAACACTCTGAACCTCAGTTTCTTCATCTGTAAACTGAGGATGATGATACTGACCTTGCAGAGTGGTTGTAAAGACTCAATAAATGTGTATAAAGTACTTAGCATGTGGTGAACATCCAAAACTCTTGAGACACTAGAAATATTAACTGGGCTGGACACACAGCTTCATTGTGTTTTATTCTTCACTGTTGTGTAACATATACAGCAAGATTCACTCTTTTGGATGTAGAGCTCTAGGTAGGAATGGACAACCTAGTACAACCACTGCCACCACCAGGCGACAGAAGAGTCCATCACCCCAAAACGCAGCGTGCCCTGCCCCGCCCCCCGCAATCAGTCGTCTCTCTGTCCCTACAGTTGTGCTTTCCAGAATGGCATGTAAATGGAGTCATACTGTACCTACCCTTTGGGCCTGGATCAAGCCATGTTTTGTGCGCAAGTTGTTTGTCCCTTCTCGTTGCTGAGCAGTGCTCCACTGCCTGGGTGCTTATCCCTGTACTGGCGGAAGCACGTGGTTCCTGCTGTTTGGCTGTTGTGAATTAAGCCACTGTAAACACTCTCATGCAGGTTTTCGTGTGACCATAAGTTTCCATCCCTCTTGGGGATATATCTAGGAGTGGGGTCCCTGGAGTACACGGCGTCTGCGTGACTTTATAGGAAATTGCCGAATTGTTTTCCAAAGTGACTGCGTCGTTTTGCATTCCCGCCAGTTGCTCTGCATCCGTCAGTGCTTAGTATTAGCCGTGGTTTTTTTCTTTTAATTTTAATTTTAATCATTATAACAGATGTGTCTCTCACTGTGGTGCATTTCACTAATGGCTAATGATGCCAAATGTCTTTTCACATGCTGATATGCCGTCCAAATAGCATTTTTTGGTGATGTGACTATTCAGATCTTTTGTCCAATTTTTATTAGGTTTTTTTTTTTAATTATCAAGTTTTGCAAGCTCTTTATACATGCTGGAGACAAGTCTTTTGTCAGAAACGTGTTTCGCCACAGCCTCAGTTTAAGATCAAGGCCCAATCCCCAAGGGTGAGTCTCCATGGCCCTCAAAGTCACAGTCATTACGTGTGAAACAAATCTGTGCCGGTGACCCCTTGGTGGCATGGTCAGAGCCCCAAAGTCAGGGGCTGGAGAGTGCAGAGGAGCCTGGCAGCGTCCCGTGACCCCGGGAGAAGTAAGAGCTGCTGGGAGGAGTCAGCCAGGTAAGGGAGGAGGAGAAAGCATGCCAGGGGCAGGGGAAGGAGAGAATATTCTAGACCTGCTCTGCCCAATATGGTAACCATTAGCTCCGCCACACAGTGTGGGGTTGGTTGAGCTGTGCCCACCGTTATCCCCATTTTACAGATGAGCAAGCTGAGGCAGAGATTGGCTCAGTAATTTGCCTGAGGTCACAGCCAGGAAGTGGCAAAGCAGAAATTAGGACCCAGGCTGTCTGACTGCCCAGGTGACGCTGTGCACAGGCCCACCTGCCCGCCCGCTAAGCCCAGGGAGGGAGGGGGCAGGCAGGGAGGTGGCGACACCCTGGGGAAGGGGCACTGCCTTTGCAGAGTCAGAGCAGGGGTCCTGGGAGACCATCAGCTGCTCCTTGCCCATGTGGGAAAGGGAGGCCCAGAGCAGGGGAGAAGTCACAGGGCGTGAACAGCACTGGGACAAAGCACTCTCTGCCCCTGAAGGGAAGGAAAGAGGAAGTCTGTTGGCTCAAGTATCTCAAAAAGCCCCCAGAGGGCTCATGGAGCCCAGCGGGCCCAGATCAGGCGCTCAACTCTCTCTGGGTTGGTCCCTCACCTGCGCCTCTACCTGACCCTGCTGCTCTCTGGGTGGGGAGGAGGCTCCTGCCCACTGCAGCCAGGTCCTCTCCACGGGACTCGAGGGGCCGCCACAGCCCAGCTCCTTCCTCCTGGGGGACCCACCAAGGCAGACTCCCCTAGGTAAGGGCCCCCTTCTTTTTTTTTTTTTTTTTTGAGACAGAGTCTTGCTCTGTCGCCCGGACTAGTTTGCTGTGGCATCAGCCTAGCTCACAGCAACCTCACACTCCTGGGCTCAAGCGATCCTCCTGCCTCAGCCTCCCGAGTAGCTGGGACTACAGGCATGTGCCACCATGCCTGGCTAATTTTTATATATATATATTTTTTTAGTTGTCCAGATCATTTCTTTCTATTTTTTAGTAGAGACGGGATCTCACTCTTCCTCAGGCTGGTCTCGAACTTCTGACCTTGAGCGATCCACCCGCTTCGCCTCCCCAGAGTGCTAGGATTACAGGCGTGAGCCATCGCGCCCGGCCTGGGCCACCTTCTTGGGAGCCAGAGGTGTGAGGGGAAGTTGTGTGACTACGCATGGGTGTGGGTGTGCGTGTGTGAGTGCGAGTCCATGTTGGGGGGTGTGGCTCGGAAGGGCCCTGCCAGAACGGGAGTGGGAAACCGGACTCCCCCAAAGGAAGTTGGGAGCCTCTACTCGAATAGTTCTGATCTGCTAATTAGCTTGATCTAATCTTTCTACAATGTGTACACAGATCAAAACATCACATTGTACCCCACAATTATTGTCAATTATAAAAAGAAGAAAGAAAAAAAGAATCACCCAAAATTAATTAACAAATGCAGCATTTGCTAGCTAAAGTTCAATATTTTGTAACTAGGAAATAACGTGAAGAAAATGAAATTGACCCCTTATTTAAATGGAGACATTGTATATTGTATTTTGAAAATCACTGAGAGTAGATTTTAAGTGTCCTCATCACAAAAAATGACAAATATGTGAGGTAATACATACGTTAATTAGCTCAATTGAACCATTCCATAATGTATACATATTTTAAAACATCATGTTGTACACAATAAATATACATAATCATTATTTGTCAATTTAAAAATATAAATAAATAGAGACATTTAATAGGAAAAAGGCAAACTTTTGATCATTACATTCAAAACAATGTGGTTCCAGAAAGATTTAAGGAGAAAATAAGATCTGAAGAGGCAGTTGTCACTCCCAAGCTGGAGGGAGCCCCTTCCAGATGCAACGAGAGAAGGGGAGAAGGGTCAGATGCTCACCGGGGCTGAGCGGGGGCCTGCCACCTGCCCCAGGCGGCAGCGGAAGAGAGGCCCAGACAGGTTGGACAGAGGGGACAGAGAGGACACTCAGGGAAATGCTGAGCCAAGGGCACATCGCGCCACCACGCAGGGGCCGAGGGCAAAGTCCACAAGTCTCCCACGGCCCCCAGAGAAGCTGGAGGACGAAAGGCCTGCAGGTCAGGGCCAGCTCAGGCTGACACGGAGGACGCGCGCTCCACAGAGAAAAGGGCCTGGGGATAACTTGTGTGGGGGTGGGGCAGGACGATGTCCATCCTGGGCAGGCCGGTGTCGGTGGCAACAGGTGCCACCGCAGTGCTATCAGTTTATACAGTCCCCGGAGCATGCCTGGGGTTAAAGAAGAGCAAAGGACCGCTGGGAATTGAGTTTAAATGACCAAGTTTACCCGGAATTGGCCACAATGACATTTTCCGTCTGTCAGAAGAGGGGCTCGAAATAGCAATTAGGTTGAGCGATAGGAAAACACAGTCCTGGTTTCGCTTCACCTGAGCACGTGGAGTGAAAAGTGCTTCCCACTGACTTTCTTCCCACTGCAGCCAGGAAGCTTCTAGAACTCGGTAATGTAGGCTGAAGGTGGGAACAGCCAGCTCAGCCTCGGGATGGTACTGGGGGACCCCCTGGGGCTTGAAGCATGCAACCCACGCTGAGACCCCGGCAAAGGGAGCGGGGCTGTGTCAGGGGCTGACTTGGCCCCTTGGGGGCTGCCGAGGGGTCCCATGAGGGCGGCCTGGGCAGGGGTGTCTGGGCAGCTGGACGGCCAAGGCCAGAGCCGATGGGCAGGAGGAGTGGGCAGCGGGCAGGGCTCCCGGCTGGCCGGAGTCGTGGTCCCAGCCAGAAGCCTCCGGCCCCCTCTAGTCTCGACCGCTAAGGCTGCCCATTGCCGGGGCGGGGGGCACCGGCCCTCAGCCCACAGTGCTGATCACATCTACCCGGTTCTGGGGAGGAAATCCAGGTGCTAATGAGAACAGATGAGATTTCCCAGGCCCCGCCCGGTCAGTGGGTTTCCCTGTGTGGCGTGAGCGACACCTGGTGGTCACAGGTGGGAACTTCAAGTCATGTTCTGCAGCCAAGGACACCCCACCAGACCCCGCTCCAGCTCTGGGCAAAGGCAGGTTCGCCACGGAGCCTGGCAGCGGCTCAGCGTGAACCTGAGACGGGGCAGCGGCAAGGAGGTGTCCATACGGAGACACATCTCCCAGGCAGGAGTTTCATTCATTCATTCATTCATTCTCCCAAGCTTGTATTGACGGCATGTAAACATTAGAAGTAGACAGATGAACAAAATGGCCATGTGCCTGGCTTCGTGGAGTTTGCATCCTAATGGGGAAGGCAGACAACAAGTGTGTAAATGATAAGGTAATTTCATACTGTGTTAAGCGCCGTGAGAATTCACAAAGTTCAGGAATAGAGACCAAAATCTTTCTCAGCACCTCAGTAAACTTCATCTCAGCTGCTTCTCCCAACACTCACCTTGACACCGGTCCTGGGCCCCAATCACATGGAACTCCAGGCAAGTCCTGATCTGCAGGGGCCATCCAGGCCTCAGGGCCTTTTCACATGCTGTTCCTGCTAGCTCCAGTGCCCTCCCCACCTCATGCCCCCGGCAAAGCCCACCTGCCCATTACAACTAAACACAAAGGTCACCTCTTCCATGAAGCCTTCCCTGATACTCCACGGGCAGAATTAGCATGTCCCTCAGTATTATTCATGCACTTTCTACAGACTCTTACGCAAGTCAGAGAGTGGAGCAGCTGGATGTGGAATCAGGAAGACCTTGGGTTCCAACCCTGACTCTGCCACCTCTGAATTTTGTGGCCTTGGGCACATTTCTTAGTTTTTCTTGGCCTCAGTTTCCTTGACAGAGCAAAATGGAAATTATAACAGGACCTTATAACAGGACCTATCGCCTACTTGCGAAACTTAAATCCACGTCAGTAAAGCACTTAGACACAGAGAAGATGCTTTAAGTACCAGCTGCCTCGTTACTGATGTTAGTGCTGAGTGGATCCTGCAAGTGCGTGTTATCTGGGCTCCCCGCAGGCTGTGAGAGGCTGTATCTCATCCTGTCCTGTGGGCATTTTCCCCTTGCCCCAGAATTGCCTCCAGGACTCCAAGCAAGAGGCAGAGCGGTGTTGAGTGCCCTCAGCCAGCAGTAAAGGTGTTGGAGGTGGCCAGAATGTCACCCCACCATCTCCCTATCCTCCACCCCCACCAGCGCCAGCCATCAGCAGGAGACTGCAGAGGAGGTGCCAGGAGAGACCAGGAGTCAGGGCTGCAGAGCAGGGGTGGGGCGGGGGAGGGATGCTGCAGGCCTGGGAACCTCGCCCACAGCCCCTGCGGATGTCAACCTCAAAGAGACGGCCTTGGACAGAGGCCGTGACAGCCAAAGGCAGGCCATGCTGGCCGAGGTAAGTAAAAACACTTGTTTCTCCCCGTCCGTCCTCCCTTTCCCCATCCCCCCCTCCACCCCCCCTCCCCCCAGTAGAGAGGGAGAAAGAGGAAAGACGTGAAGCCCCCTCCCCACCCCCAGGGCAAGGCTGGGCTGGCTGTACAGGAGGGGACAACATGAGCGTGAAATTGGATTTCAGATGGAAGTTTTAGACTCACCCAAATCAGCCTTTTTATTGCCCAAAATTGCCTGGGCCGTAGCGACGGGACAGGAAGCAGAGATTGGAAAGGGCAAGGCCAAAGGGGGTGAGTCAGCAGTGGGGAGAAAATGATCCATTTCCTGTGTGTTCCGCAGAGGCCAGAGCCCAGAGGGGGCTCAGTGCCAGTGTCGCTGGAGGACTGGCTATGTCCTCGGCCTGGGGAGTTTGCAGACCCCAGACACGGTCCCTGGAGAGAGGCTTGGCCCTGGGCGGCCTCAGCGTCTTCCCCAGACCCGCCTCGTGCCCGCACTCTCAGGGGACGCAGGGCCCCACACTCAGAAGGGCCCAGGCTTGGTTTGATGCTCTGCTGCTGCTGTCTTGAAATTCTTCATGCTTTTTGAACAAGAGGCCCCACGTTTTCGTTTTGCACTGAGCCCTGCAGATTAGGTAACTGATCCTGGGATCACCCCTTGCTTTCCAAGGTCACAGCCAGCAGCAAATGGAGCCAACTCCAGGCTGTGCCCCATGGGTAACTTCTGAGAGTCTCTGACCCCAGCCAGGTGCCCCACCCTCCTCCTCCCCCAGGAGGCAGGCTCGGGGACCATTGCCCACTCTGCTGCTGCACTCAGAGCCTTGGCTTGCGCAGACCATCAGAAGAGGGCCTCAGCGAGCCGTGACAGGGGTGGCCAGGACACTGCACTGTCCATGTGTTGGGGCGGGGGCCCTGCTGCAGATCCTCGAGGGCAGAGAAAACTGCAGGAAGTTGGGTAGACTTTCCAGACAGCCACATGGGACAAACGGAGGGAGACAGACCCCTAATCCCGGTAACAACAAACACTAGCGCTTAGTGAGCAGTTAGGTGCCCGGCCCTGGCCAAGTAAGTTGCTTATGTGCATTCACCCATTTACCTTCGCAAAAGTTCTAGGCTTGACTAGCTCATCTCCATGTTACAGAATAGGAAACTGAGGCACGCAGAGATAAGTGACTTGTTCAAGAGTCCACGTAGCTAGTACGCAGCAGAGCCGGATATACCCAGGATGTACTTGCACCTGGGGGTTTTCCACACATCATCTCCAACCTTTCCAATAACCCATGGCAGTTATTAGTGCTGAACAATGACTCAAGATGTCTTCCGGGTGAACGATGAGATTGGCTTAGGTCATTAAGTATGAAATGTCCGATTTCCTTAAGTACTAAGTTTCACAGTTGATATCTCTGACATTTCACTTTGACACTTCTTGTTTTATTTTCATCGTGAAGGTACATCCTCAGTCTTTCAAACGCACATTTTCGCTTGTGATTATCTTGCAAATTTTTTAGAGCAATTTTTGTGCAACCACGAATAAGTAAAAAATTTGTGTTATTTTCAAATATGAGTTCCGTCATGGAACCAGTGCAGCGCAGACAGCTCGAAATATCAGTGAAGTTTTTGGGAAGGATGTGGCTAATGAACACACAGTATGTTGATGGTGTGGGAAGTTCCACTCTGGTGACTTTAATCTTGAAAATGAACCATGCAGGCAACCTGAGACCAAGGTGGATAATGATGAGCCAAAAGCTATAATGGAAGCGAATCCATCTCAAGCTACATGTGAATTAGCAGCAAGGTTTGACATTACTATTCCAACAATATGGACCATTGGAAACAAATGGGCAAGGTAAAGAAGCTCGATAGATGGATTCTGCATGAATTAAATGAGCGTCAGAAGAGAAATCATCTCAAAGCTTGTCTTTCTTTGCTGTCACGACACAAAGGTGAACCATTTCTATACCGTATTGTTACACGTAATGGAAGATGGATTCTTTTTGACAATTCCAAGTGTCTGGCACAACGGGTGGATATTGAAACAAAGTCCAAAACCAAATATTCATCAAAAAAAGCTAATGGTGTCTGTTCGGTGGTCCAGCGCTGGTATTATCCACTACAGCTTCATGAAACCTGCTCAGTCGATTACAGCGGATGTCTACTGCAACCAGTCGGATGAAATAATGAGGATGCTTGTGATTAAGCAGCCGAGATTGGTCAACGGAGACAGGCCAAGCATTGTCAGAGGGCCCTCTCTTTAGAATGGGTTTTGTCACTTCTCCTGGAAGTGGACAAGGGGACTCTTCAGGGTGCTCCCAGCCACATTGGGAAGGGAGTATTAGTTCTCTTGCTGGCTGATTATTTTACCCAAAGTCAGCACATTTTTAAGGAAGAGTCTGTTGTGGGACTCAGGCCCCATGTTCTAAGGCACTTCCCTATTTGAACCTAGGTTGTACTTACTTTTCCTCCAACCCCAGAAGGAAAACATTTGTGGGAACTAACAATCAGCAATTTCAAGAACCAAGTCAGCAGGCTGGGACAGCTGGATGACTTTCTGTCTCAGGTGCTGATCAAGGTCCAAGCGGCATGAGTTGGTATGTGTTATCATTTTATTCTCAGTAGCAACACACAGAGGCTTCCCTAACATCACCTACAGGAGCAGGTTGGGGTTTGGGGATGCCCTTTGGGGATGCTCGAGAAATAGCGAGCCTGTCCCTAAGGGCTGCACAAAGGCCAGGCGAAGCAGGGGAACCCGATTTCTCTGGAGTTGGTTTGGCTTTACAAAATTCTCCCTAAGCCCAATCTCCACGTGGCATAGAATTTAAGGTATGTTTCTAAAATATTTGCAAGAAAGTAGCCCCAACAATAGATAAAAGAAAATGGGTGACCAGGGTGATGGGGGGGAGGTATATAGTCAAAGCTGTTCCCCACATGTAGAAAATACCTTAATCATATTTGAAAATGCATGTGAGTATCTCACGGTATCAAAGTACGCTTTCATTTGTAAGCAACAGGAAATAAAAATATGGCCCAGGGTTTTTAAAAAGTACGTGAGCTCTTGGGACTAAAAAGTCCTGGAGAATGCAGTGCACAGACTCTAAAGTGGGCGAAGGTCCCCACCTCCCGGTGTTTATGCCCGTGTGGGATCCCCTGCCCCTGAGTGTGGTGGGACCTGTGACTTGCTTCTAGCCAATAGGATGGAGCAAAGGTGAGAGGATGTATGTTATCAAGGTACCTGATTATGTTAGGTAAGATTGAACCATCTCTCTTGCTGGGAGACTCTCTTCCTGCATGGCTGTGCACAAGGGAGTGAGCTCGCTACTCGCCGTGAGCTGCCCCATGGAGACGGAGCTGAGGGCAGCCTCTGGTTAAGAGCCTACAAGGAGCTGAGGCCCTCAGTCCAGCAGCCCACAAGGAACTGAATGCTTCCAACCATCACGTGAGCTTGGAAGTAGATCCTTCCCCAGTCAAGCCTCAGAAAAGAACGCAACCCTGACCAAGACTTCGGCTGCAGCCTCACAGAGAACCCAGCTAAGCCTTGACCAGACTCCTGACCCACAGGAACTGTGAGATAATAAATTTCTGTCATTTTAAGCCACTAAATTTGTGGTACTATTGTTACTTAGCAATAGACAACTAATACAAATAGATGGCTTCAGGCATGGCTGGATCCAGGAGCTTAGAGGACATCCCCAGATCCTAGCCTGTCCTCCTCTCTCGGTTCTACTCTGTTACATGATGGCTTCATTCTGTCTCCAGGTCTCCAGCAGCAGCCTGTATCCTCCCAGGTTCAAGCTGAGCATAAAAAGAATCTGTGAGTCCTGCTCCTCTGGGACAAACTCGAATCCTGTGAGTTGAACAATCCCAGCCAAAAGCCCTGGAGTAACTCTAACTCTTTCATTCAAGATTTCTGCCCTTGTGGAGCCAGACAAGGAACGGTGTTTGGATTGGACCAACCCGAGTCATGTGCTCAACCCTGAACCAATAACTGTGGCCAAGGGTACCCAAAGTTCTGATTGGCCAGTCCTGGGTCCCATACTCCACTCTGAGCACTAGGACTGGAGCCCCGCCCCTGCCATCATGGACAGAGCCAGGCTGGGCTTCTCCAGTGGACACTCGGGACAGTTACCAGGGGAACATGATGTGGAAGCCTGGCAGTCCGGTGTTTTCCCAGACACAACAGACCTCCATGCCTCTGTGATGATTTATTATTAATTTTTTCAATGCTTTCCATTGAGCAGAAATCACATCTGTCAGAACTCTACATGAAGTCCAGTCCCCAGCTCACCCACAGATTTGCCGTGTGACCCTCATTCTGGGTCTCAGTCTCTCCAGCTATAAAACGAAGAGCTGGTCCAGAGCCCCAAAGGCCCTCCTGGCTGTCACCTAGGAATGGGTTTGGAAAACACACTTCCCCTGGAGTTTCCTGCAGACCAGCCAAGGGCAACCAAATTCAAGTTGGGAGTTGCAGCAGACACAGTGGATCTGTGTCCCATGAGCTTACCACTTCATGGCCACCTGCCCGATCCCAGAGGCTGGAATGCACAGCTCTCTGCCTGGGGGCTTTCCCCAGAGCCACGGAAGAGAAGACATACCAGGGAATTAGCACCGCCTAGGAGTAGGCCTCCTACCACCAGGGACTCGGTGGATAAATAGCCAGCTCCCTCGCTCTGCAGGTGGGTACTTCAGACGTGTGTTCTACACTCTGCCCCAGAACTCTTCTAGCAGGATTAAGCTCCAGCCACCCACAGTGTAATTGACACAATAAAACGCTTTTTATGGGGCTGCCTTCTCCTTCCTTCCCTACATCTCGCAAATAAACTACTGTGCTTGAGTCCTCATCTCATGGTCTGCTTTGCAGGGGCTGGAGGTGGGGCTCTGAGGGGCTTGTCTAGAGATCAGATGTGTTTCAGATGTGTATTGTGATCATTAATTTTAGGTGTCAACTTGGCTGGACCACAGTGCCCGGATATGTTGTTAATCATTATTCTGAATGTTTCTGTGAAGATGTTTTTGGAGGAGATGAGATTAACATTTAAATTGGTAGACTTGGAGTAAAGCAGACGGCCCTCCCTAATGTGGGTGGGCCTCATCTAATTGGTTGAAGGTCTTACTAGAACAAAGACTGACCCTCCTCCCAGCAAGAGAGAACTCTGCAGCGGATGGCCTTCGGACTTGAACTACAACATCGGTTCTTCCTGAGTCTCCACCCTGCCGGCCCACCCTGTGGATTTTGGACTTGTCAGCCTCCATAATTGCATGAGCCAATTCCTTAAAATAAATCTCTTTGTACACACACACGCACACGCAAACGTGCATGTGTGATTTGTTCTGTTTCTCTGGAGAACCCCAATAAAGGCAGGAATTTATTCCAAAACCTGCAGATTTCAACTGTCCCTCTCTTAAGGCTGTGAAGCTCCCCAGAGTGAGGCAGGGAGAGGGCAAGGGTAGGGGGCACACAGTGTGCCCCTGCCAGATGGGCCAGCCCCTTTCACAGAGTTCTCTGGAAGCCCTCGCCAATGACTTCCACCTACATGTCATCAGCTACCCCATGCTGCAAGGGAGGCTGAGATGAAAGCATTTCCTCGGACAACTTGTCAACCCAGCGAAGTCAGGCTTTGGCTAACAAGGATCAGGGGAGGCAGAAATACAGTTCGCCTCCAAGGACCCAGCTGCTTTGAGGATTCTCCAATCTGGCAGACAGGAGAAGGGTCCAGGCACCCAATTGTCCCTCTTCTTCTCCAACATCCTCACTTTCCCACAGCCTAGTTCCTGTAGTGGACCGCATGCCTGCCTGGGAACCTGGAGACACGGCACGGTTGTCCCGCTCTGCCCCCGCGTGGGTGCATGACCTTGGGCTGGATGCTCAGCGCCTCCAGGTTTCGGTTTCCCCAACTGCACAGTGACGTGGAGTGGAGTTCTGAGTGCCCCTTCAACTCCAGGGTGCTAATTCTGAACACTAGCCCCTCTCAAGTCCCGGACCTACACCGGGTCCTATTAAATGGCACAAGCATTTGCGTGAGGGCTCAGCCACTGCTGGCAGGTGTTTCTTCACATCAGCAGCGGATGGTCTGAGCAGGTGGCTCCCATCTGGGCTGCCAGAGCATCTGCGTTCATGTCGCTCGGGCCATCCCTTCTGTGTGAGCTTCAGGCATCAAAAGAAGATGTCACTGCTGTGCCAGGTGCCGCTGTTGAAGGTGTTTCATTGTGTTCTGACTCTGAAAATTCATCCTAGACAGGATGGACCTAAGACAACTCATCTTAGTGGTGTCGCGGTGGAGTCAGAGCCTGACTGCAATGGTTTGGATGTGTGTCGCCTCCAAAACTCATGTTGAAATTTAACTGCCAGGTAACAGTATTAAGAGGTGGGACCTTTAAGAGGTGATTAGGCCATGACAGCTCCGCCTCATAGGTGGGGTTGATTACAAAAGGGCACGTTCGACTCCCTTTTGTCTCTCTTTGCCCTTTCACCACAGGAGGATGCAGCAAGAAGGCCCTTGACTGGTGCCAGCATCTTTATCTTGGATTTCCCAGCCTCTGGCACTGTAAGGAAATACACTTCTGTTCATTATAAATTACCCAGTCTCAGGTATTCTGTTACAGCAGCACAAACAGACTAAGACACTGACCCTGAGCTTCCTTCCTTAATGGCTGCAGCAGACGCTTGATGAGGGGCATTTGCAGTAAGAGTCTAGCAAGAAGGGGAGTGGAGTGCCCCTGGGTGTTCCTGTCCCATCCCCACACCTCGCACTAACACATGGGACTGAGCACAATCTGGAATTTAAAAGACATTCAAGGATTCTGCATATTGCAGATGAGGAAACTGAGGCTCTATTTTCCACATGGGGCTTTGAGAGGGCTGAAGGGGTACAGCATCCACTCTTTGGAAGTTTTGTAGCTTTGGGATGAACCAGACAGAGGCAGTTCTCAGGGAGGGAGGAGCCGCAGAAGCAAACACATAGGGGACACAGATGACCAGCGGACGTTGCAAGTATCCATGGAACACCGTAGATCTCAACAAGGGATCTTACGACCATGCTTATGCACACTGTCTCCCCGGAGACACTTAGCTATCCTGAGGGCACCTTGTAGGGGCTGAGAGCCTACAATTATCCAGGTGCTGGTTACCATGACAACAGAAATCAGGAAGTAAAGTCAACATGACCTTGTTTATTCCTGCAACCTGTGAATCCAGAGGAAATTTAGGCTACACCAGAGTATCTGATTCGAAACAACATCCCATTCTCCAAGCAAGCTACATCATAAAGTGGCTCCTGGGCTACCACTTTTAACAGGGTGAAAGCCCTGCGAACCTACAATTACAGTTGCAAAGAAATCAATTAATCAGCTAATAGATTTTGTATTAGTCAGCTATTGCCATAGTAATGCTGCATAACAAACCATCCTAAACTCAGTGGCTTAAAACAATAATCCCTTCATCTCACTAACATGTCTTTGGTTTGTCTGAGAATCAGCTCATCTAGGCTGGGCTCAGCTGGGCTCTGCTGGGTCCAGGTGTGCTGCATATGTCTCTCCCCCTCCTTGGACCTGTGCATAAGAGGCCAAGCTGAACCATACAGGCACAGTTCCAGCCTCTGCTTGCATCCATCTGCTAATAACCCCTGGCCAAGGTAAATTACAAGGCCAAGCCCAAAGACAATGGGAAGGGAAGACCACTTCTGCCCACTGGGAGTCCGTGTCAAAGGTGTGGATATATACTCTAACTATAAGAAAGCAAAGAATTGGGACAAACAAATCAGTCTACTTTTTTTGAAGACCACTGACCTCTTTGGATGATATAAAGACCATCAGAAGTATTGTATAGTCCCACAGCAACCTTCCCCAGGAAGAAAGAAATATGTTCAACCCGAATACACCCAATTTCCTCTGATCTCGGAAGCTAAGCAGCGTTGTGCCTGGTTAGTACTTGGCTGGGAAGAAGGGTGATACTGCAGCTAGGCTAGCCAAGCAAGAAGAGGGCCAGGGGAGTCCTGCTCATTGAGAAGTGCCACTCCATTCACAGAGTGGCAGGCGGGAGACACAGCTTGGTTTCCCTGCATTATTCTGCCTTCCCCAGGTTAGTCCCAGCCCTGGCCAACACCTTGCAGGGGATTTGTTTTGCATCTTCCTGGTGCTGATGTTATCCGAGCTCTCACACCTGACTCCCTTTGGGCACTCTTGAGCCTCTTGTATCCTATTATTGCCTTCTTTCTTCCTTCTTAAAGTTTATTTTGCTGTTCTTTTTTTAACTCTTTATTTCAGATACTTAGCTCAATAATAGTCAATGTTTCTTTTGTAATATAATTTTTTTTTTTTTTTGGTAGAGACAGGGTCCCCAGGCTCATCTAGAATTCCTAGCCTCAAGTGGTCCTCCAGCTTCAGCCTTCCAAAGTGCTGGGATTACACAGGCATGAGCCACCATGCCTGCCCTGTAATATAGACATTTAACACTGTGAATGTCCCCCTAAATTCAGCCTCAATTACATCATGTTTATTTTGATATGTAGTAATTTCATTGTTATTTATTTTAAATTTCCTTTAAATTTCATCTTTGCTGAGATTAGTCAGAAGTATATTTTAATTTCTATAACTGGAGTTTTCAGAAGATATCTTTATATTAATGATTTCACATTTAAGTGCAACATGGCTAGAGAATGTGGTCTGGATGATAACAATCCTTTAAAATGTGTTGAAATTTGCTTTATGGTCTAGTATTCAGTCTGTTTTTGAAAATGTTCCCTGTATTTGAACAGAACATGTATTCTCTAATTCTTGAACATACAGTTCAACATATCTATTAGGTTAAACTTGTTCACTGTTGCTTCAGTTATCTATTGGTGCATAACAAACCACTCCAAAATTTAGAGGCTTAAAACGTTTTATTTGGTCCTGATTCTACACCCTGGGCTGGGCTCATCTGGGTAGTTCTGCTGGTCCTTCGTGTGAATGTATTCAGCTGGCAGATTGAGGGCTGGGCTCAGCTGAGTGGTTCTGCTAGTCCTTCATGTGAATGTACTCAGCTGGCAGATTGAGGACTGGGCTCAGCTGAGTGGTTCTGCTAGTCCTTCGTGTGACTGTATTCAGCTGGCAGATTGAGTGAGGGCTGAGCTCAGCTGGGACACTGGGATGGGAGGAACTCCCCACCTCCACAAATACTCTCAGGGCCTGTACCTTTCACCGTGGTCTTTCCAGCAGGGTAGCTGGAAGCAGGAGCTATCAGGCATTCTTAAGGCTTAGAGTTGGAACTCGCAGAAGGCCACCTCTGCCACATTCTATTTGTCAAAACAAGTTCCAGCCCAATCCAGATTTAAGTGAAGGGGCTACATAAGGGCATGAATATGGGAGAAATGGTTATTTAATGTAATTAACATAGTAGACTGCCACAATTGTATTTTTCAACTGCTTGAACTATTAATTACTAGAAGAGTTATGCTAAATCCACACCACACCCCAGAAGTGATGATGGATTCCTCAGTTCCTCCTTGATGTTCTGTCAATTTTTTGCCTTGAATATTTAAGGCTATGTTAATAGGCTCATTCAAGTTTAAAATCGTTATATCTTACCTATGAATTAAAGCTTTTATTGTATAAAATGACCTTCTTTATCAGTAGTAATTCTTTTAGACTTAAAATCTATTTTGTCTGCTATTAATATTGATGTGCCATGTTTCTTTTGGTTAGAATTTGCCTGGGGAATCTTTCCCCATTCTTTTACTTTGATCTTTTCTGGGTCCTTGGGTGTGTCCCTTATAAGCAAGCATGTAGCTGGACCGTGATTTTATTTTATTCAGCCTGACAGTCTTTGTCTTTTAACTATTTTAGTCTGTTTACATTTGTTTTGGTGGGTCTTATATGTAGATATATTTCCACCTTCTTGTTTTGCCCTATTTGTACTGATTTTAATTCATATGCTTCTTTTTTCTTCATTTCTCTCATTCTTTTGCATTGATTGACTTTTGTTTCCTCATTTCATTTTTCTCTTCTGTTAATCTGAAATTTAGACACTCTATTTCTCTCCTTTTGTGTTTACCCTAGAAATTTTAACATGAATATTTAACTTAACAAAATTTAACATTAATAAAAATATTTATTCTCTTCTCAAACAGTTCAAAGATCTTAGAACACTTTCATTGTGATGACTTCCCTCCCTACATATATGCCTTCAGTGTCCAGTATTTCAGTTCTTTCTTTCCCTGTAGCAAGTTAGAGTTATTGTCATTAATACAGTCGATGACATGAATTACCTTCATGTTCACAAAATGTCTGCCATTCCTTTTGAGATCATTTTTATTCTCCCTGAAACACGTTGTATTTGTTTTATAGGGCTACTGTAACCAAGCACCATAGACTGGGTGGCTTAAAAACAGAAATTTATGGCTGGGCGCGGTGGCTCACACCTGTAATCCTGGCACTCTGGGAGGCCGAGGTGAGAGGATTGCCTGAGCTCAGGAGTTTGAGACCAGCCTGAGCAAGAGTGAGACCCCATCTCTACTAAAAGTAGAAAAAAAAATTAGCCAGGCGTGGTGGTGATCACCTGTAGTCCCAGACACTGGGGAGGCTGAGGCAGGAGGATCGCTTGAGCCCAGGAGTTTGAGGTTGCTGTGAGCTAGGCGGACACCATGGCACTCACCTGGACAACAGAGTGAGAGACTCTGTCTCAAAAAAAAAAGAAGAAATTTATCTTCTCACAGTTCTGGAGGCTGAAAATCCAAACTTAAGGTGTCAGAAGGGTTGGTTCCTCCTGAGGCCTCTCTCCTTGGCTTGTAGACAGCATCTTTTCCCTGTGTCTTTAAACATGATCTACCTTCTGTGCATGGCGTCTGTGTCCAAATTTCCTTTTCTTATAAGGACACCAGTCACATTGAATTAGGGCCCATCCTCATGACCTCATTTTAACTTAATCACCTATTTAAAGACCCCCATCTCCAAATACAGTCACCTTCTGAGGTACTGAGAAGTTAGGATTTCAACATAAGAATTTTGGGGTGGGGAATGGAGGAAGAGACACAATTCAGCCCATAGCACACACTATTAGTATAAAATAATCATCTGTGTTTGCTTATTAAAAATGTCTTCATTTTCCCAGTTTTCTTGTGAGATATTTTTACTGAGTTTACAATTCTAGGTTAATGCATTATTTTCTCATGATGCCTTTAAGATATTATTTCCCCTCCAGCTTTCACTTTTGTCATTGAGGTGTCAACTCAGTTTATGTGGTTCCCTGAGGATTACATGAGTTAATATATGCAAGTGCTCAGAACTGTGCCTGACACCTAGTAACTATTGTATAAGTAGTAGTTATTATTATTTTCTCTCTGGGTGTTTTTAATATATCTTTGTCTTTGATGCCCTTCAATTTCACTATGGTAGATCTGGGGTTAGATTTCTTCTTATCTATCAAGCTAAGCATTTCATGTCATTTCTCAATTTAAAATTCCCAGCTATTATCTCTTCAACTATTACCTCTTCCTCATTTCTGTCCCTTCTGGAACTCTGTTTAGATACGTGTTAGATCTCTTCCTCTCTCTTTCCTGTCTCTTTTTCTTCCATTCATCTTTTCCATACCTGTGTCTGTGTTGGGTTCAGTGTCATTTTTTCAGACCTATATTCCAGTTCATTCTTTCTCATCTGCGTTTTAACCTGCAACATAACATAACTATTAAGTTTCCATTTCAAATATTTTTCATTTTTAGATGTATTATTTGGTTCTTTTCCCCACTTTTTATATTCTCTTATTTCTTACCAATACTTTTAATATCCTCTTATTTCTTTAGAAATATTAGATATGTTTATTTGATTTTTATTTGTTAATTTCAATATCGAAAATCTTTGTGGCTGTGATTCTGCTGTCTGTGGTTTGGGCTGGCTTTCTTGTGATGCCTTATTTTCTTGTGTTAGGGTTTTTTGTTTTGTTTTTTTTTTGATATGCACTCACTTTCCTTGGAACTTAATCTGCTGGTAAATGATTGATATCCATGCTGTTGGTTTTACTACGTCATCCTTTCACTGAATGACAGCCCTTTGTGAGCTGGGGTTCAGGCAGGGGGTCTCCTATCAGACTCCCACCTGGGATGAACTCTAGGCTTTGTCTCCCATCTCTGCAGGAGGAAAACAGAAGGTCAGATTTACAAGGGTTCAGCAGATATCCTCCGGGCAGCTGGAGACTTTACTACTTACTTTACTACTTACCAGTTTAACTCTGAATTTCTGCTTTCACTTTGATTTTGGCCTCTGAAACTTTCTTACTGAGCTCAGTGACACTAAAAAAAAAAGTTTTGAGTTGTTTGTACATTTTTAATTGTTGCTGCAGGAGGACTGCCTGAGTGGCCCACTATAAAGGGGGTTAATTTATTATTTCTTTAAATATTTCCTCTCCTCCATCTCTTTTCCCCTCTTCCTTCTGGAACTCTTATCATTCATGTGTTAGAGCTCCTGTATCTCTCCTCTAACTCTCTGATTCTTCCTCTTACAATTTCCAACTCTTTATACTTTTCCTCTGGGTTTTGAGATGTTTCTTTCATTTTATCTTCTAGGTCTCTCATTTTGTTTTCAGCAGTTCTTAATGGTTACCGTTCTCTGTTCTAGTCACTTTTTAAAAAGTCATGATTTACTGTTATGGTACAATGTCTTTGCATGCCATGAACAATTCTCCTAAGGTGGGATGATGATGGTGGTGGTGGTGGTGGTGATGTAAAGTTTCCATCTATCTACCACTAGTTGAGATATTCTACTTTATCGTCTTCTCTCTGGCACCTGGATCTCCTTACGTCTATTTAGATTTTCTTTTTCTTACTCATAGCTCATTGACTTTCAGGGACAGCCTTTAGGGTCCCTTGTGTAAGATGTTGCTCCTTTCGTAAGTGCCGAGAGAAGCTCCCAGGTCTCAGCAGTGCTGCTGTTGGCAAGCTCCCATGCTCTAGGGTAGGGGAAATCCCAGTCCCCTCCCCCTACGCAGCTCTCCCACATTCTCCCCAGGCCAAAGAAGCACTACCAGGACCGCACAAGGAGATCCTGTTCTCTTGGGATCCTGGGCCCCATCCCAGGCCTCTGAGCTGCTGATCCCCTCACTCCCACCTAGCTGGAGAGGGAGAGCAACCCATGGCTGCTCCCTTTTTTGAAGATTCTAGGTGAGATCCCTGTTTCACACCTACATTCCAGGCCCTGCCATCAGACCCTCCCTCCTGGCTGCTCCTTGGCTCGGGAGGTGGAATTGAACACAAGTTGGGAGGAGCATTCGGTCCACCCCTCCTGCCTCTATAATAATTTTTAAACACGTGGTAGCCTAGGAAAGCATATCTGTGGGCCATATGTTTACAAATTTCAGTCTTGTGTATTCTTTTCAGGAATTGTAAGCTATTACATTTATATGGATGTAGCTAATTTACTTACACTAGACCATTTCCCAAGTTTTTAATTTTAATGTCATACAATATACTGTCCTTATAGATTCTTCATCTTCATGCCATTATTAGTGTGCTAAATTTGCAGTACCTGATTCCCAAAGCTCCGTGATGATAATAACAGCAATGTTACAATTTACTGAGTGCCTATTATATGTTGGGCCTTGCATATGTTAACTTATTTAATACTTGTGACGGCCCTATTTTTATCCTGATTTTACAAATAAGGAAACTAAGTCTTGGATGTTAAGCGACTCATTCAAGGTCACACAGTTAGTATTAATAGATGGTGGAGCCAAACTTCAAAGGTCTCATGCTTTCCACAATCCCATACTATACGTGGAGAATGAACTTCCAGTCCAGGGTCTGCAATTTACTAGCCATCCTTCCCTTGACAAGCAAAGTTAGCTGCCTGGGAACCAGATTCTTCTAATATAATCATCTCTGCCTTGCTGTCCTCCCAGCAGCACAGAGAGGACAATTGAGATAATGTATGTGGAAGCACTTTAAAAATTATAATATCCCATACAAATGTATTATTATTGAGTGTGCAGATAAGCTTACTTCAAGCACCTTAGCCCATTGGCAAGTGTGAAGGATATGTCCAGACCTCTTCAAATGCTCCAGTTGGATACCACTAACAGCATATAATTCCTCCCATAAAATGCCATAACATGTCCCTAAAAAAGTAAGAGACCCTTTAAAACATTTAATGATTATATAAACACAGGCATAAAAGCTATTTATAAAGATTTAAAATTATTTGTAAATGTTGTCAGGAGCACTTGCTGAAACTGTTTTGTGAATCACCTTCTCTTGGTTTCTTTTAAGTGAATGAGGACTGAACTCTGGTTCTGAATTCCAGTACCCTCTTTATTGGTTGAAAATTCCCTGTTTCTGTCTCAGAAATACTGCTTTCCTAGGCCTCTGTCATTTCTCTTCACTTCTATCTTAATACCAGTGCTTGGCTTTCATTGGGAGGCCATTTTCACAAAGAAACAAGACTTTCTTTCTAATTATTTTTCAAGGATTACAAAGTACTGGATAATATGTTGATTCATGAGTGATACAAATTCATACCATGATTTGTAACATTTGTAGCAAATGGAAAATGCCACATATATGCATTCCAGGTCCTTAGGGAATTTAGATCTGAGTTAAATCCTTGAATGTCATGGTTCTGTGGCAAAATGTAGGGAAGTATTTAGTAAGATGAATTTAGTCTCCACTTTGCCCAATAATTTGAGCAGTCTGGCTCTCTAATTAATGTATATAAGTTTCTTGATGCAAAGGCTATATCTTTTCCATCTTCAGATTCCTCTCCAGAAATCCCCAGTGCCTGTCATTTTCATGATTATGCAAAAATTATTTATAGCATGGAATGGAATCACATGCAGTACCTTTTTTCTATTGAGCACACCTGTCTCTTGGTAGAAGCAGAATGACGTAGTAACAGTTTTAATTGGCCCTTGTGTGACTTGGGTTGGTCGCTTTTCTGCCAGTCGTGATTGTATTCATCTATACGTGGTGGAAAGGAAGGTTTGGAGAGGATAATCTTTAAGACCACGGTTCTCAAATCTGGCCAATCACCTGGAGATCTTAAGGGACACCTGAGCTCCTTCTAGCAGCTTCTGATTCAGTAGATCTTACAGGCAAGAATCTGTAATAAGACCAGCTGATACTTATCAAGAACTTATTTTGGGCTAGGCATTGAGCTAAGTATTTTGCAAGTTCATGTTCTCAGTTTATATCTTCACGACCATTTGAGGTAGTTGCTATTATCACTCCCACTTTACAGACAAGGAAATTGAAGCTAAGAACAGCAAAAAGAAAAAAAAAACTGCTTAAAAGGTTATACAACTAGTAACTGGTCGAGCAGAGATTCCAGCTCAGGCCCAGGAACTCCAGACCCCATTCTCTCAATCGCTATGCTATAAAAGAGCTTTTCGGGCAGCTTCTGGTGATTTTGATGATTAAGCCCCTCAGAGGCAAACTCTCAAATGAGAGTGCATGTGTTTGAAATTTACAACACATCCCTCTGCAGTGTTTCTGGAAGGAAAATGGTTTAGGAACAGGACCATCGGAGGGAATAAAACGAGCAGCTAGACCTCTCATCAGCATTTCGCAGCTTTCAGGCAACGTCCTAGTACACTTCGCGAGGTCCCTAGTCTCACAGGCTGACTGGACCTGGGAACCAAGGCAGACTCTTTCTGTACACCTGGCACTTCTGGTCACGCCCCGTTCCGGGAATCCCCAATCCCAAGCTCGTTCTCCATGATTGACGTCACCTCAGAGCAATTACAATTGGCCATGGTGGACGGCCTCTCCACCTCCCTAACGACCCCGCCTTCCTTTCATTCTGAAAGAAAGAACCTCGGCCTGGACGTCCAATGAGAAGCGCCCCCACCCCAAAGATCCTGCCTCTTTCGGCGCCGACCCCGCCCCGAGGGCGGGAGGGACGCCCGACTCCCGAGGCGAGGCGGACCAATCGAAGAGCTCTTTCGGCCGGATGGACAGCAGCCGGCCCAATCCGCCGGGCCTCACCGGCACCGCCCCACCCCGCCGCGCCCCTCCCCCGCCCCTCAGCCGGGCCCGAGCGGCGGCCGGGCGGGTGCGGGCCTCGCAGCGGCGTCGGCGGCGGTGGTGGACGCGGTCTGAGGGGAGCGGCGGGCTCGCCGCGCGGGGCGTGGGGCGGCGCCTCGGCCCGGCTCGCGCTCGCCGGCGGGCGCGTCCATGGCCCCCGGGCCCGGGCGGGGCGCGGCCGCGGCCTGAGGGGCCATGTCCGGGGTGGTGCGGACCCTCAGCCGCTGCCTGCTGCCGGCCGAGGCCGGCGGGGCCCGCGAGCGCAGGGCGGGCGGGGCGCGCGACGCGGAGCGCGAGGCCCGAAGGCGCAGCCGCGACATCGACGCGCTGCTGGCCCGCGAGCGGCGCGCCGTGCGGCGCCTGGTGAAGATCCTGCTGCTGGGCGCGGGCGAGAGCGGCAAGTCCACCTTCCTCAAGCAGATGCGCATCATCCACGGCCGCGAGTTCGACCAGAAGGCGCTGCTCGAGTTCCGCGACACCATCTTCGACAACATCCTCAAGGTGAGCGTGCCCCGCCCGCCCGCACACCTGCGCCCAGGTGGGGCGCCCGGGCCGGCCGTGCCCGTGGCCTTTTGTGGCGGGTCTGCGGCGCTGGCCCGGCTCCCTTCATTGTCCGCTCCCCAGACCCTGGATCCCAGGCCCGGCCGCTTTCCCAGCCCCACCTGGGCTTCCCGGTGTCCCCAAGCGGTCTCGGGGGCGGCTTTAGGGCAGCGCGCCGGGGATGCTCAGCCCTGGGCGGCCTGCGCACTCGGGGCCTGATGGGCCGGTGGGAGTGGGAAAGCTGGCTGACTTCTGGGGATTGGGTACGGGGGAGTCCCGTACTGGGTACTGGAGAAAGCCCCCACTTCTCGCAGGGTGGCATCTGCCCGTCGCCCACTTGCAGCTTGGTGGGGTGGGGGAGCCCAACTCGCCCAGCCATCCAGCAAACTCCAATGAGCAGTGTAGCCTGGAGGGGAACAGGCCACGAGTCTCTCTTTTTAAACTTTTAGTAGGAAAATTTCAAACATGTACAAAAGTAGAGAAAATAGTAGAAGGAGCTGTAACGTACCCCACCCCCAGTCTCAACCGTGATCATTTTCCGTGCCAATCCCGTGCGCCTATGCCCTCCCCACAAGATCTCTAGGCAGATCCCAGACTTCGTGCGGTTGCATTAGACAACGTTGCAGGATGTGTCGCTGAAAGATAAGGCCTCCTTGTAAAAACATAACCACATTACCGTTAGCAAACCAAAAAATTAATAATGACTCCTTAATATCACCAAATGTCCAGTCTGTGTTGAGATTTCCTCTGTTGTGGTATAATTGTTTGTTTGAATCCACATACAACTAAAATCCTTGCAGTGCGATTCATCTCCAGGTTCTCCTTCTGTCTCTGGCCATGTTTGTGAGAGAAACTGTAGCATCAACAAAGTCTGGGTTCTGGTCTCACCACTGCAAGCCTGGGCGAAGGGCCCCAAAGAAAGGAAATCTGGAGAAAACTGATGATGAGGGGAAAGTAGCATCTCCTGCACCTAGATAGGATTTTGTTTTGTTTTATAGTTTTATCTCTACCCTTTTCTTGTCCCCTCACCACTTTTTTCCAAGCCTGTTTTGGGGAAACCAAGTTACAGGTATGAGAAAAGTGTGTCTCAAAGCAGAGGTGGAGAGAAGTTTGTCATAGCAGAAAACCTGCCTAGAGACTAGATTTTTATGGTGCCTGAGGGATTTTAAATTTAGCAAAGGGCTGTAGAAATCCATCTGGTACATTTCTTTCACTTCAACCACAAGGACGCTCCAGCAGAGCCCTGGAGATGAAGTGAGTCCTTACCAGGATCTCTGTGCTGGAACGCTGGGCTCCAGACTTCTGGGCCAGTATTCCCACTCTACGTATTTGTCATTAAAATGTTTCATTTAGACATAGCTCTTTTAGGATTGTGAGGGGGAAAATAATAATTTGAATGATAAAACATCCCTTTTCATTTCACCTCTTTCAAAAGCCTCTCAGTGAATTAGAGCTCTGACCAAATATTTCATAACTTTTAAAGACTAGGTGCCCAGTGTTGCTCACTGGGGGTGGATTGTGTGTTTAAAATTCCCTTCATCTTCTGGGGTAAAGTGCATTTGATTGTCTCTCAGAAGCTGCTCTCTAACTTCTCTGTCAAAGATCCTGATTTTATTTTTGCTGCTTTCCTGGACCTCACATCGAAGTAAAAGTGTAGAGATTTGGCTATCTCCAGTTTCTTTCAACTCAGGAGGTGGGGAAAAGATTCAGAAACATAGAATCTTAAATCTAAATCAGTGTATTAGTGTGTTTTATAAAACTCAGTCTTAACCTTTTCTTAATGCATATAAAC
>NW_012137969.1:5830011-5830419 GCF_000956105.1 Propithecus coquereli
TTAATAAAATTTTTGATTTCGAAATAATTGCAGAATCCTATGTGGTTGTAAGAAATAATAGAGATCCCATGTACCCTCCACCCACTTTCCCTCAATGGTAATATCTTGTAAAACCATAATATAATCTTACAATCGGGATATTGGCATCGATACAGTCAAGGTACAGAACATTTCCATCCCTGTAAGGATTCCTGATGTGGTCCTGTTACAGCCACTCCCTCGCCCTTACCCTGTAGGACCCTGGTGATGACTAATCTATCATCTAATTCTATAATTTTCTCATTTCAAGAATATTATATAAATGGAATCATGCAGAATGTGACCTTTTGGAATTGGCTTTTATCACTCAGCCTAATTCCCTGGAGATTCACCCAAGTGGTTGTGTGTATTAAGAGTCCCTTCCTTTGT
>NW_012137969.1:5832239-5853992 GCF_000956105.1 Propithecus coquereli
AATTCAAGAATGCAGAATGTCTTCATTTATTTAGTTCTTTGATTTCTTTCATCAGCATTTGGTACTTTTCAGCATATAGATCCTGTTCATGTTTTAGTAAATCTATACCCAAGTATTTCATTTTCTTTAAAGCAATTGTAGATGATATTGTGCTTTTATTTTCAGTTTGCACATGCTTATTGTTAGTGTATAACAATGTGATTGATTTTCATATCTTGATCTTGTGTCCCACGACATTGCTGAACACAGTGGTTCCAAGAGCTTTCCTGTGGATTTTTTGGAATTTTCTACCCAGATCATCATGTTATCTGCAAATAAGGACAGTTTTATTTCTTCTTTTCCAATAGATAGGTGTTTTATTTCTTTTTCTTGATTTATTGTGATGGCTAGAATTTTCATTGTTGAATAGTGGTAAACATAGTGATATCTGTTTCTTTCCTGATATTGGTGATTTGCGTCTTCTCTCTATTTTTGGCAGTCTTCCTAAGGTTTATCAGTTTTATTGACTTCTTTTTTCCTAAAAAGAAACAGCCTTTTATTCCATTAATTTTTCTCTGTGGTTTTCCTGTTTTCAATTTCATTTATTTTTGTTCTTTATTATTCCTTCCTTCCTTATTGCTTTGGTTTTATTTTGTTCTTTTTTCCCTTAGTTTCTTGAGATAGACTCTTATTTACTGAGACCTTTCCTTTTTTCTAATATAAACATTTTAAGTGCTATAAATTTTCCTCTTGGCACTACTTTATCTGTGTCCACATGTTTTGGTATGTTCTGCCTTCATTTTTATTCAGTTTCATGTGTATTTTATTTCTTTCAAGATGTCTTCTTTGACCCATGGATTATTTATTTAGAAGTATGTTGTAGTTCCCAAGTGTTTAAAGATTTTCCTGTTATCTGTTTTTGAGTTCTAGTTTGACTCCATTATGGTCAGAGAACATACTTTATATGATTTCAGTTCTTCTAAATTTGTAAAGATTTGCTTCATAGTCCATTTGGCATATGTTCTGTGGCCCTGTGTTGGGGAATGTTCCATAGCCACTTGAAAAAAATGTGTATTCTGTTGTTTGGTGAAGTGTTCCATATATCAGTTAGATCCTATTGATAGTGATATTGAGTTCTGTATCCTTGCTGATTTTATGTTTAGTAGTTCTAAATAGAACGGTAGAACTATCAGTTGTGTCAGTTGCTGAGAGTGAGGTGTTGAAGTCCCCAAATATAATTGTAGATTTGTCTATTTTTCCTTTGGTTCTATCAGTTTTTGTTTCATATGTTTTGAGGTTCTATTATGTGGTACATAAACATTTAGGATTATTAGGTCTTCCTGGTAGATGAGCTCTTTTTCATTACCTGATGTCCCTCTTTGTTTCCAATAATTTTCTTTGCTCTGAAATGTGCTTTATCAGCTATTTTAATGTAGCCAATCCTATTTTTATTAATACTTTCATGATATATTTTTCCATCCTTTTATTTTCAACCTATCTGTGGTGTTGTTTTGAAGTAAGTTTCATATAGGCAGCATATTTTTGCATCATACTTTTTCTATTAATTAGCTAGTATATTTAGGTTATTTACATTTAAAGTAAGGTCATTATTACATGTTAGGGAAAAATTTGCCCATGCTATATTTTTGGTTTTTGTTTGTTTCTTCTGTTCTTACTTTCTTATGAGTTATTTAAACATGTTTTAGGATTCTATCTTGATTGATTAATTCATTTTTTAGTATAACATTTTATATCATTTTCTTGAACCCCTGGTCTCAAGAGATCCTCCCACCTCGGCCTCCCAAAGTGCTGGGATTAGGGGCGTGAACCACTGTGCCAGGCCTACTTTGTATCATTTTCTTGGTAGTGGCTCTAGGTTTACAATATACGTATATGTAATTTATCCCAGTCTACTGGCATTGGTGTTTTACAACTTTAAGTGAAGCGTAGAAACTTTACTTTTATTTAGGCCCCTTTACCCTTCCCACTTATAAAATATAAACATCTTAGTATGTCCTGTTAGACTTTGAGCACTACATCAAGTGGTTTTACTTCATCAAATATGATTTTAAAAACTCATAAGAAGTAGGATAATATATCCTTTTTGCCCTCTTTTTACCTTTTCTATTTATCCCTCGTTTTACCTATTGTGATGGTCTTCTTTCCTTTCTGAAGTTCTAAGCCTTCCTCTGTTGTCATTTCCTTTCTGTTTAGAGAACCTCCTTTAGCCATTCTTTAAGGGTAAGTTTGCTTGCAACAAATTCTCTTAGCTTTCCTTTGTCCAAGAATGTCTTTATTTCCTTTCATTGTCGAAGGATATTTTCACCAGCCGTAGAACTCACAGCTGACAGTTCTTTTCTTTTAGCGCTAAAAAAAAATGTACCACATTCTTCTGTCCTCCATATTTTCAGAAGAGAAATCTACTGTCATTCAAACTGGTCTTCCTTTATAAGTTAAATGTGTTGTTTCTCTGGCTGCTTTTACAGTCTTTAGTTTCCAGAAGTTTAATTATGATTCGTCTTGGCACAGATTTCTTTTACTATATTTGGAGTTTACTTAGCTTCTTGAATCTGTACATTTATGTCTTTTGCCAAATTTGGGAAGTTTTCAGCCATTATTTCTTCAAATATTCTTTCAGTCCTACTCTCTTTCTCCTCTTCTGGGGACTCTGATGATAGGGCCAATAGCTTTTGTTATTGACCTCCAGGTTCCTGAGACACTGTTGCCTTGTTGAGTGGGGTTGTAACATCAGCTCCCCTCTGGGCCTGCCCGATGCCGGGGAAGGGGAGAGGGGTAGCAGAGTGATAACTAGCCCAGCCTCCCAGCACCTCCTTCTGCCTCATTGGTCCTGGGTGAGGGTGGAGGCTCAGTTCCCCAACTAGGCCCTGCTGATGTGGGAATTAGAGCACCTCCTGCTTTTTTCCAGGCAGAGGATGGGAGGTTAGATCTCTGCTTGGCCCTAGTGAACCAAGGGTAGATCCCACTACCTGGTGGGCAACTTGGATCATGCCTCCTGATTCCTTGGGGCAGTAGGAGGTTAACACTTCCCTGTCAACCCCACTGAAACCTCAGTGGGTGGTTTATATGGTTTTTCTGTTAGTATTTGGCTGGACTAGGGTGGACAATACCAAAAGGTCTTCTTTTGTAAGACCACCCTTTGCTGGGTCCTTTGGCTATGGTAACAGGCTCTTTTTGGAGCTCTTTTCCTCTGTGCCTTTTGGCTGTTCCAGCTTGGAGGCTTCTGCAATACTCTGTCCTGGATGGTAGGAGGCAACAAGGACACCTAGGGAGCCCACTGCTAAGTCATTGCTCAAGTCCTGAGATCCCCAGGCAGCCTGCCTCCTTTCCACCTTCTTTTCTATGCTTACTTGTTGGGTTATTTCCCAAGTGTTTTTTAGCTTTAAGGAGGCAGACCTGGGAGAAATGTAGCTGCTCCAGCTTGGAAGTCTGTGTCATCCTAATCTTTTGGTTCCATGTTCAGGGCTCTTCCTTTATGATCACAGTTATGCCCAAATTTGGACATAGGATTTCTGTGACTTCATTACCTACTGTCCTCTGCAATTGATTATTTGAATCTACTAGTTGCTTTGACTTCTAGCTTTCAAGTTTACATATCAGTTATTTTAACCAAATCATTTAAGGGGAGCCGTATTTGACCTTTAGTCATCTGTCATGTGATATTTGGAGTATAGCTGTGCTTGATGCTAGATAGCGTTCTGTTGACAGCTTATAATTTCTCTTATTACACAGTTAAGAGTGGGCCTACGTGGATAGTATCAGTTTTAAATGGAACTGAAGATTTAAACTTAAGGCTTATCTAGAGATGTAATTATAGGGTGATCTTCAAACCAAAGAAGCCAACATTGTGTAATGGATCTGGTGCTTAACTTGCATCACCTGAAGGGCAGTGTCATTCCATAAAGACAGGTGGGCTTATTTCATGCTGTAACTATTATAGTTTGTATTTAAACAAAACGTATGGAGTCTTCTTTGCATCTTCTGTCACATGGGCTGGACAAAGCAGCTGCCTAGTATAAACTGATTCCCCTTTTAAGGTGAATAGAGTATGAATAATAGTTGCTGACCATGTGATAGGTTAGTCTTTATGTTTCTTTTGGAAATTAAGATATTAATATTTGTCTCTGCATTAGGATACATGTTCAGGTATGTCCACGTACATTGGTTTTACAGAGTGGAAAACATTACTTGCATTCTGTATTAGTATATCTGTTAGAGAAGCCAACACTTATACATTGGTTCAGTGAACTGGATTTGTTTTGAATTTGAGCTCTGGAAGTGCAGCATCCATAGGACCAAAAAGAAACAGTGGTTACTCTTGGAAGTGTTTGCAAGTGGATAGAAAGTCGCTAGAGAGCAGTTCATCTAGTTGTTCTGGATGTCAAGGAGAGGAAAACGTCCCTGACCTCTGAAGCAGAGGCCAAGTAGATGACAGCTCTCCCTGAGCTTTGGCATCCTTTTTACTGTCTGTCTAGTCTAAAAGCCACGACGCCAGCTTTGTCCAGTGGCCCTGTTCCATCAGACTACAGCAGCAAAGGCTAACTGTAATCGGTATTCACTGGTATTAGCCAGTGCACTAGGCCTTAGGTAGTCAAGTAACTACTTACACTGAGCTGAGCAGAAACTATTCCCCATGGGCACACTCAGACTCAAAGAATTTGTGTTAATACTGTCATTGCCTTGGTGGAATGTTCCAGTGACTGACTGTGCATGGTATGGTTTCCACCAATCCCTCAAGTGCCTGTTTTTGACAGTCACATGGAGGTTCCCTGCTATTACCTGGGAGAGGCCAGGCTAGATGCTAAGTCCACAGGAAGACCTGCTGTGCCGTTCAGAGCCAGGCACTTTGTGCTGTGCTGTGTACACAGTGGTGAGTGGAAGCGACACACTCCTGGCCTCGTGGAGCTTATTCCTAATTGGCGTCTCAGGGGACAGGAAACACAAGGCGAGGACAGGGCGTGAGACAGAACATCACTGCTTAAGTCGCTTGGAGGACAGGGGAGCCCTTACCTAGCTGAAGGAGACCATTAGACCGTCTGTGGGATATACGAAGGCATTCATCCAGACTAGTGTAGCAATATCCTGGGGCCAAAATCAGTGATTCAGACTGCTGAGGAATTTGTAACAGAACAGTTCAATGCTTGGTATTGGTCAAGGTGAGCATACCTCCATAGTCACTGGCAAAACACCGTGTGATGCAAATTGCATTAATTGTCAAGGTGAAATTTTGTTCATCTTTTTAGACAAGATATACAGTGTTCCAAGGGAAAGACGTGACATTAGCCAAGCAAGGAAAGGGAGTAATTATTTAAAGTCTCACCTTACTTCTGGTTTCCATTACAGGTAAAAGGAAATAGCTAATTCAGATGTTTGTTTTTACAATTTTTATATACTTATTAACAAGCTTTTAAATCTGTTATCCACTCATATTCAGTTTTATGTCTGTAATTCTTGGCACACACAAGATGACCAATAACTATTACCATTATTCATATTTTTCAAGAAAGTGAAGTTCCATAATTTCCGTTTGAGGGTGGGGAAAGGAAATGTTTGTCCCTTGGGTTCTGATGACTTGATTGAATAGATGTAGGTTGAAAACTCTGTTAAAAGTGTGGAGTGATGTGGAACAGGAAGAGAAACTCCCTGGGAGATTAGCTGGTCAGAATTGAGAAATAGAAAACTGGTCATTTACCTTCTTATCAGTACATACTTGGTACGACTATAAAGTAATGAGACTGTTTTTAAACAAACATACCAGAACTACCAGAACATGCTGTTTAATGCAGATGTCTCATTAAAAGTAATCATCTTGGGAAGCCAAGTCAACAAATACCTATTGGTTGACTTAATAAATGTTTGTTTATGTGCTACACACTGCAGAAGCTGCAAAGATGGAGCAGACAGTCAGCCTAGAAGGAGTGATAAATACCTTCTCTGTGTAATGGGAGCACTGTGTCTGTTATCTCATTTGATCCTCAAGTAACCCTGTGAGCTTAGGTTGGGGTTTTACCCTGATGGGAGGGATTTCCATTTTTCTAGCCACATGTTTCCCTGTGGTGAGATCTCAGCTGCTGTGGTTCTCTTGCTTTCTATTGCCATGCCTCGTCCCCCTTTGTTCAGGGAGGGAGGAGTAACTTGCGTGACTGGTGAGTTTCGGAGAAGGTTGGGCCCAGTGCCCTCCAGTTCTCTCTTCAGGAACCACCCTGCCCACAGGGAGCATGTTTCTCGCTTCTTCCTGCCACAAGCTGTAGGGGCCACCTTGCCTGCGTTTGTCCAGCAGTGCCAGTGGGCAGGCCTACTTGGCTGAGATCTGAAACCTAACTCTTTAATAAGAAAACCAATATTTTGATCTCCATCTGTCTGACTCCTGTTTTGATTTCCAAATTGATACATGACTTGGGAGCGGAAAAAGAAAAATTGAGTGTCATGCAAGTGTGAACACTGCAGCCAGGGGCTGAAAGTCTTCTCTTTAGGGCCGTGTAGTGCCTCTCCTGACCTCAGCCCCAGCCCCTGAAAGTAGTACAGGGGAAAGAAGGTGAGTCAGCGCAGTCCTGAACATTCTCACTAACACTCTCCAATTTGGAGAGCAGCAGACCCAGGGAAAAGTTAGGGCAAAAACACTCAAAAGCAGACCTTCACAGAGGCAGAAATCCTGGTGCTGTCCAGAGCACCGTGTGGACCCAAAGCTCCCGGGACAGAAGTGAGCTTGTGATCTGGGACACTCATCCACGCAACCCCAGACAGGTTTTCAGCTTTCTTTACCTTGTTTCCTCATATATGGATTGAAAGGAACATCCATCTGTCAAACTCCTCCTCTGATCGGAGAAGACAAACAAGGTACAAATGGGATCAGGGCAATCAGCCTGGAGCCCCTCTGAGAAGAGTAGGTTGGTAGAGAGTGAAGCACAGGAAAGCTTAAAGGAAATGACCTGGCAACTCTTAAGTACTGCGTCCAAAAAGAGAAAGAAGGAAAGAAAGGTGAGGGGAAAGATAGCATGTAAAAGACAGATGAAAAATCAAGATGTTAGTTGTCACAACTGGGGCAATAAATAAATAAATTTTAAAAAATCAAGACTGGATAAAAAGGTAAACTATGAATCAGAAGTAGATTGCCCAAGAGCACTGTATAAGAATAATAAGCATATTGATTATATAAAACAAGAGCTCAAGGATATGAGAAAACAATAACATGAGATAAAAAGGGAAATTGCAGAGTTAATGAGATAAATTGCAAACCCAGATAGCACCATTGTAGATCTCATAAAGAAGTCAGAGGCAGGCAGGAGCTGAATAGACATAAATGAATAGTAAATTAGTAATGAAATGGGGCGATGTGCCAAAATCCAAGCTCTCCACGACGTCCCCCATAGCTGTAGTGAGGCGTCAGAGAGATGACAGAACTCCTTCAGCTGTTTGCCTGTAAGACATACCTAAAACCTCAACGCAAAAAGTCTTAGTGTTTTCTTATCTGTCCCTGCAGAAGGAAGTAAATGTGTATATTTGCCAGTTCTAAGGCTACTGTATCCTCTCATCTCTCTGATTTTAAACTGCTTAGGGTAGGACTGTTTATCAGGGACTGCAAGTGCCCTTTTGTGCTGTTCGCCTCTCTCTGTTCTCACTGCTGTGTGTCCTTCATACTTCATTAAAAGGAACAGACCATTTTAGTGGGTTTATCCACTAAAGAAGGATCTATTTGAGTAGAGGGAAAGTTATGTCTTTGGCAAGCTGCTAAACTGAGGTCCTCAAGAGCAAGAATAGTTTTTTTGTTTGTTTTTGTTGCTGGTGTTTAATGTTGTGCCTACACGTAATAGGGGTAGAAGACTTGGGGGCAGCACCTATGACAAGTTTGTTAAGCAACTCTTGGGTTTTTCTCCCTGCTGCCTCTTTGGTGCACCACATAACAACACTGAAAACTTTTGCATGTGTGTGGCTTTACAGTTTCCAAAACTCCTTTCCCAAAATTATCTTTTTGTTGACTGTGGTAGCTTCACAGTAACTGGAAAAAGACATTGAGGTTCTATTTCAGATAAGAAACTGAGGTGGTTGACCCTTTGTGACATTTGACTTTGCCTATTGGGAAGTTGGTGACAGTGGACTATGTTGATTTAGTTAGGTTCAATCTTCTTAAAAAATGGAAATATTGCATAAATGGTGATAATGTTTCCAGCAGTAGTTTATAGATTTTTCTCTACTCCGAGGTGAATAGTAGATTTGGGAACTAGCACATTGTAATAATTGCCACAAGTGAATGTAACCATGACTGAATCTCATGCAGTGTAAAACTCAGAGGGAAACACGCTCACATATGACCACACTTACACACTTGCACACTCACACACACCCCCAGGTACTACAAAATAGTTCATATGCTATGATCCTGTTGTAAAAATATATGTAACCATACCTAGAAGAAATATCACAAGAATAACAAAATATTAAGTATTTATTTCTATGATACAATTATGGATGTGTTTCTTTTTAATGTATTTTCTAGAATAAATATTATTTTAGAAACTGCATTGGTAGTAGCAATATTATAATATACATCCTTAGGACTACAAGTTAATTGTTCAGTAGCAATTATTTAAAGCCTTTTCTCCCTGTGTTAATTCCTCTGCAGTTTTCAGGAAGTTTTCATTTTGAATTGTAGGTGTTTTAACTTAATTTCTGGCTTGAATCTTGCTTTAGAATTTTTGTAATCTTGAATATTTTCAGAATGTGTAAATATTTGCTGAGGAGACCACAGAATCTTCAGCATTTTTTTTTAATTGGAAACTTGTCTTGCTTCTTAATTTTTGGTAACTTCAGTAAAGAGCCACCAACTTGTTTGAGCTCTCTTTCCTACTATCTGGTACAAAATAAAACTCTTCCATTAAAGTAAATTGCCCTTTTCTAGTCTTTGATTAATTTAAAAAAAATAGTAACATGAAAAATGAAATACTGGGGATAAGGAGAATGTTTTAAATATAGGTGTTTTTAAAGTAGATTAAAAGACTTAAATCTGGAAATGAGCCTTCTAAAACATTTTGTCCAATGTTTCTATATTAATAGCTAATTAGCAATACATTATAATAAACATGTATATTTATTTTCTTTGGTATGTTTTTATAATTAATACTCAGGTGATTCTTTCCTTGAATATGACTTCTTTTTCTGGGTAGTTTTGTCATTGATCCTGTCATCTGCCCTGTTTTACATAAAGTCCTGGTGACTCCACACCCTGCAGCTGACAGGGAGGGCCCCCCTCCAACCTTGTGCAGTAGCGCCCAGTGGGCCCCTGGTGGGAGTTGGTTGGTGGTGGTTCTCCCGGTTTACGTGCGTTAAAGCGGGACAATGTTTGAATTTCTATGGGACATCAAAGAACCAGCTAAAGTTGCTTTAATAGGACCTTTTTGGTTTTACTCTGCTATTTTAAATAATTCTGGTAAAACTCACATAATATAAAATTCATCATTTAAAGTATACATTTAATGACATTTAGTAGATTCACTATGTTGTTCAACCACCACTTCTATCAATTTCCAAAACATTCTCATCACCCCAAAAGAAGACCTGGACTCATTGAGCAATCAATCCCCAGGGCCCTTCCCCCAGCCCCTGGCAACCACTACTCTGTTTTCTGTCTCTGTGAATTTACCTATTCTGGATATTTCATGTAAATAGACTCATACAATATGTAACCTCTTGTGTCTGGCTTCTTTCACTTTTTTTTTTTTTTTATAAATAGCTTTATCTTTTAGAGCAATTTTAGGTTTACAGAAAAACTAAGCAGAACATACAGAAAGTTCCCACAAATCCCTTGTCTCCTCCACCCCAAGTTTCCCCTATTACTAGCAGCTTGCATTAGTGTGGTACATTTGTTGTAACTGATGAACTAATATTGATATATTATTATTAACTAAAGTCCATAGTTTACATTAGTGTTCTGAACCTCTTTGTGTTACATAGTTCTATGGTAGATTTTGACAGATGTATCCACCATTACAGTATTATACAGGATAGTTTCACCACCCTAAAAATCCCTTGTGTTCTACCTATTCATCCCTCCTTCCTTCCCTTCCCCCAGCCCCCAACCACTGATCTTTTACTGTGTCCATAGTTCGGCCTTTCCAGAATGTCATATAGTTGGAATCACACAATATGTAGCCATTTCAGATTGGCTTCTTTCACTTAGCAATATGTATTTAAGATTCCTCTGTGTCTTTTTGTTTCTTTCCAATGAGGAATCATATACCTTTGTATGGATGTACCACAATTTGTTTATTCATTTACTTGTTGAAGGATATCTTGGTTGCTTCCAAGTTTGGGCAATTATGAATAAATACTTAAGACACTTGTGTGCCGGTTTTTGTGCAGACATACATCTTCAACTCATGTGAAGCATGATTACTGGATCATATGGTAAGAGTTATGTTTAGTTTTGTAAGAAACTGCCAAACTGTTTTCCAAATTGTGCATTCCCAGCAGCAATAAATGAGAGTTCCTCTTGCTCCCTATCCTTGTCAGCATTTGGCATTGTCAGTGTTTTGGATTTTAGCCATTCTAGTAGGTATGTAGTGGTATCTCATTGTTGTTTTAATTTGCAATGCCCTACTACTATATGGTGCTAAACATCTCTTCATATCTTTATTTGCCACTTTTGTATCTTCTTTGGTGAGGTGTCTGTTCAGATCTTTTGCCACTTGTTTGAGTTGTTTGTTTTCTTATTGTTGAATTTTAAGAGTTCTTTGTATGTTTTGGTCACAAGTTCTTTTTTTTTTTTCCCCAGCTCTATGAGAAGTTCTTCATTAGATACGTGTTTTGCAAATATTTTCTCCCAGTCTTTGGCTTATCTGATTCTCTTAAGCATAATGTTTTCGGGGTTCATCTGTGTTGTAGCATGTATCAGTGCTTCATTTCTTTTTATGGCAGAATAATATTCCACCGTATGTGTATACCACATTTTACTTATCCATTTATCAGTTGATGGACATTTAGGTCATTTCCACTTTTTTACTATTATGACTAATGCTGCTATGAACATTTATACATGGACATGTGTTTTGTGCGAACAGATGTTTTCGTTCCCTTGGATATATACCTAGGAGTGGAATCACTGAAACATATGGTAACCCTGTGTTTAACATTTTGAGGAACTGCCAATCTGTTTTCCAAAGCAGCTGCATCATTTTACATTCACCCCAGTGATGAATGAGGGTTCTAATTTCTCCACATCCTCACCAACACTTGCTATTGTCCGTCTTTATTGTTATAGCCATTGTGGTTTCGATTAGCATTTCCCTGTTGATGTTGACGATACTTTCATATGCTTGTTTGTTTTGTTCTGTGTTTGACTGACTCTTCTTTTTGACTTCTTGACTTTTACTTCTTCCTATTTAATCAAACCTCTGTTTGATTCATTATATTTTTATGATGATCATGTATATTTGAGAGCTAATGACTATTTTGGACACTCAGATACCAAAGAATAGGAACTATCCAGTAATTTAAAAGAGTTTTATTATTATTATTTTGAAGAGAATGTTGGGAATGTAGAATTGGAATGAAAGCACTTCAAAGACTAGTTCTTTCCAGCTGTCTTAATTGCTTCAGGCCTGCATTTCCACAGCAGCCCTCTTGCTGATTTCTCTGCTTCCCTTGGTGTCCTATACATGACTGCCAGCATAAGCTTTCTCAGATATTTTTCATGAGGCTGTTTTCCTGCTTTAGAAATTATAGCAGCCCTTAACTTCCCATCAGATCAAATATTTTCCAAGCCAGAGATGCCCACAGTAGCTGTGCATCTGCACAGATGTGCTCCCCGCTTGCAGAGATGTCTGCCTTCTTCCCTACTCCACACTTTCTTCATGAGGTGGCTTAATGTTATCACATCAAATGAAAACACTCCCATTTGGGGGAAAGGGAAAAAGCTTCCTCATGTACTCCTGGGGGAGCACATGCTGGGAGCTTCCACTTGCCCCCCCCCCCAAGCATATGGGTCAGTCCCCATGGGGAGCCTACCTGTATAGATTTCAGCAGCAAGTTGTGTGCTTTCTGGCTTGTGGGGGGCCAGTGGGGTGTGCTGACAAGAGACCAGAGGGAGGAAGGAAACAGAGTGAGATCAGGGTATTTATTGCCCCCTAAATTTCCTTCCTGTACTATTTTTTGTGGTATACCCACACCTTTGTAAATTAATCACTAATTTGTGCATTTGTTTCTGCTGGGTGCCTGGATTGATTTAGGGTGCAAATTGGCACAGCCTCTCTTTTGAGGGCAATTTGATGATTAAAGTTGGTCATGAAGACTTGTGTACTACCCAGGGCCAGGTCTTGGGTAAGGCAAGTCAGGTATCTGTCTACTCTCAGGCGCAGATGTCACCCTCGAATGGCCTGAGAGGGAGAGGAGCCTCCTTAGTCTGACAGTGCTTCTTAAACTTTCATGTGCGTATAATCACCTGGCAGTCCTGTTAAAGTGCAGATTCTAATAAGCCTAGGGTAGGGCCTGGGATTCTGTGTTTCTGTAAGCTCCTAGGTGACATTGGTGCTGCTGCTGGTCCTCAGCTATGCTTTGAGTACCAAGGATATTCATTGCAGTGTAGTTCACAGTATTAAAAACCCAGAACAACCTAACTGCCAACAGTTGGAGATAGTTATAGCATGTAATGGTACCACACAGTCATTGATAAGTCATCTAACCCAGAGGTCCCCAACCTTTTTGGCAGCAGGGCCCAGTTTCATGGAAGACAACTTTTCCATGGACCAGGGGTAGGAGATGGTTTTGGGATGATTCAAATGCATTACATTTATCGTGCAGTCAGACCTCTCTGCTAATGATAATCGGTATTTGCAGCCGCTCCCCAGCACTAGCATCACCGCCTCAGCTCCACCTCAGATCATCAGGCATTAGATTCTCATAAGGAGCACGCAACCTAGATCCCTCGCATGTGCATGCGCAGCTTACAGTAGGATTTGCACTCCTACAAGAACCTAATGCTGCTGCTGATCTGACAGGAGGAGGAGCTCAGGTGGCGATGTGAGTGATGGGGAGTGGCTGTAAATACAGATTAAGCTTCACCTCCTGCTGTGCAGCCCAGTTCCTAACAGGCCACGGACCCATACCGGTCCATTCCCTGGGGGTTGGGGACTGCAGATCTAACCAACTGGTATTTATTGAGCACCTTCTAAGTGTCAGGTGCTTCAGGTACATTATTGGAAAAAAACAAAAAACAAATCCTTGCTTCACAGAGCTTACGTTTTAGGGTGGGAAACAGACAATTAACACAATAAGCAGATATATCTTATAAAATGTTAGAAGGCAACAAGTGCTATGGGCAAAAGCAAGGACAGGGCGAGGGAGTTTCAGGGGAGCCACCCAGGAGAGCATGGACCTAGAGATCCTGTGTGGCAGGTGTGGAGTGAGAGGAAACCCCAGCACGGGGGGGAGGGAGGGCAGTGGTGGCAGAGGCGGGTACAGGCCGTTGGAAGGATGTGGCTTCAACGCTGAGTGGCACGGGGCTCCTTTTGAGGGTTTCTGCAGAGGAGTGACAGGATCTGACCTGGACAGTCACAGGGTCACTCTGGCTGCCATCACTGAGGGAGATGAGGGTGACGCCAGCGTATTGAGTGGAGATGCTGGGAAGGGGTCTGATTCTGGAAATGTGAAAGTGCTGATGTTGAAAATAACATTTTTGAGACATGGAAACATGGTTGTGATCTATTTGGGAAAAGGAATGAAATATTTTTGAATGTAAAAAAATAAATGATGGTGGTAGGGTATATAGGAAATGACATTCACCAAATATAATGAGTGTTTATAATTAAAAGGGATTCATTTTTATTTTTGCTTACCTCTATTTTCTAGAATACACATTACTTTTATTGAAAATAAAAACTTACAAAAAGGATTTTGCTTCTTTCTGTACCTAATTTTACTGGCTGTCCTTTATTCCATCGAGATTACTCACTCGCATCGCATTTTAGAGATATTTTTTGGTTTTGGTTTTTATACACCTGCCCACCCCCCATTTTGTAGATATTGACATATAGTTTCTACTTTATTATGTCTGCAACGTGCTTTCTTAATTTTTATTTTAGTTTTGTTTGTCTAGCCATCTAGAATTTAAGATCTTTTGAAGTTCAGGATTGCATTTTGATTTTCTCTGTATTCCAACTTGTAACAGATTCTTCCTAAATGCTTATTGAATGAATTATTCTAATTCTTTTGAGCAATAACTGGCTTCATCCAAAACAGTTTTATTTTTCTAAATCTGCAGAGGTCTATTATTAGCGTGCTTGAAAGACCCAAGAATGATTGTCTAATTCTTTCAGGTTCTCATTCCTTCTTCCTCATGTTCTCTGTTCCTGTTTCCTTCCAAGTGTTCTCCCTACATGCCAACAAAAAGTTCTTAATTGGAGCCACAGTAGAGTTGCGGTGTCAAGGTACGCTTTTGCCCTTACTGCTATCAGTTCTTCAGTTAAAACCTTTTTATAGAAATAGTTCTTCTTGTCTATGTGTAGTTGTGGGAAGTGGGTCCCTTGGGTTATTTGTGTATTATATGAAGTGGGGAGGAGGCTCCCAGGGAAGGGGGCTGTCTCTGGACTACACAAGGAAGTGTGGAAAAGGCCCCTCCAACAAAGCCTGCCATAGATGCCACAGACCCAACTTTTTTGGTTACAAATAGTATATGAACAGTTACTGAGAATTAAAACCATTTTTTTCAAGGCCATAGTAGTGGTTGGTAAATAGTGTTCCTGAAAGACTTACTGTCTTTAATCTCTTAAACAGTATTGAATTCCAGTAAATGTGAGATCAGGAAATGGGCAGAGGGACTCTGATGATAAATTCATGTGGCAACGTTTAACTACTGTTCTTAGGAGTGCACTTAAGCAGACTGTCTTAGGGATTGGGAGTTTGAAAATATTTGTCTTGTTCAACTCTTTTGTAAGTCACTATCTTTGAATCTTTATTAGGTTTTGAGAAAGGGACTCGCTTAAGTTATATCTTATATTTGGGAGGTAAGAGTGTGCCAAATCTCAGGCCCACATAATTCAGAATTATCACTCTTGGTTACTGGACAGTCTACAGATACTATTTCCAATAGGTGGGTCTTTGAATTCTGAAGAAATTGCCCCAGTGAAGCCTTAGACGTGAAACAAAGAAACAGAAAAACCTACAGAGAAGAACATCTCAAAGGAAGCTAGCTTTTTATTGTAGTTCAGAATTTGCAAGTTTAAATAAAAAGTTACAAAACAGAATAAGAAGGCTGAGTAAATACATAGGAATATTTTTTAGCTAGGTTTATCCATAAATTTTGATGTTAATCTGAATCATCTTTGTTTATGTGCATGTTACATTTTACATAGTTCTAGTTGGTGTATCCTGGAACATGGGTCCTGAGCAGACATTCAGGGACCTGCTCTAGTTCCCCATGTCCCTGGGGCCTGGCACAGTGCCAACACCTAGTAGGCATTCAAATACTTGTTAGATATATGACTAAATACTTTTAGAGGAAAAAAGTCTGAAGTTACTTGAAAACCAAATTTTAATACTGATGATCTTATAAACACAATAGTTTTCATGTTTAGTAACACGAAGTCGGGATTCTACTGAGCAGGAATATAGTGTAACTTGATGTTTCCTGGCAACTAGCCCTTTGCTGGTAGACTTGCCAGCCAGGAAGAAAAATCTCTTACCTGGTATTTCTAGCTCTCTTGCTAAAGTAGAGGGCAAAGTAGAGTGGGGAGCTCAGAAAACAGAATAGCTAGAGGAGTTTCTATTGTCTGCTGGGGAAATTGTTCAGGGGTGAATTATTTTGCTTGGGGCCACCCAGTCAGTCTGGAGTTACAAGCCTCATTTCCTTATATAGAGTCATTCATACAATTTGGGAGTTTCATGAGTAGACAATAAAAGCAATTCTCTATTCATTATTCTCTGTAACTGACAACATGTGGGTATAATTTCTCTGCCTCAGCTGGAGACTGACATCCATTTTCTCACACTGTCTCTATATACTACCGAAGGGAACGCTGGTTGGTTAGTTCATTCCCATGGTCTTTCTGCATGGGTCAGCACCAAGGCAGTCAGCTAGCTGCAGGAAGTGGCCTGCCCCCTCTGTTAAAGGAGAGGGAGTCTCTTCTCAGGATATAGCTGCAGTGATTGGACTGATTGTGTTTCTCAGCCTGTCGTCTTAGAACATCTGTAATCTAAGCATCATCACAAAAATTCTTAACCCTAGAATAAGCAGAGCGTTAATCAGAAAATCATTGATTATTAGCATCTTTCACTTAGACGATATTTTTGTTTTGTTTTTTTTGTATAATGAAATAAGAGTGATTCCTGTGTTTTGTCTGTGTTGATTAAATGTGGTTGCAATTTCATTTTTAGAAGATTCTAAGGCAGGGGCGATGATGGCCGGTTATCCAGGAGGGGCTTGCCGGTTGTGGGGAGCAGGCCTGGAAAACAGGCTGCTGGCAGCTCTGGTGTCATTCCCACACTCAGTGCTTTACAGAGAACTTTCAAACACACACACACACACACACACACACACACACACATATCACATTATTGAGATATAACCCACAGCATATTGTACTATTTACCCATTTAAAATCTACAATTCAGTGGCTTTTAGTATATTCACAGAGTTGTGCAACCATCACCACAATCAATTTTAGAACATTTTCATCACCCCCAAAAGAAACCTATACCCATTGTCAATCACTCCCCATTTCCTTTCCTCAGCCCCGGGCAACCACCACTCTATTTTCTGTCTCCACTGTTTTGTGTTTTCTGAACGTGTCATATAAATAGAATCATACAATATGTTGTCTTTTGTGACTTCTTTCACTTAGCATGATTTTCTCAAAGTTCATCCGTGTCGTAGCATGGTATCATCATTCCTCTATATGGCTGAATATTATTTCATTTTGATCTACCACATTTTGTTTCTCCATTCCTTAGTCAGTGGCCATTTGGGTTGTTTCCATCTTTGGGCTATTATGAATGATATTGCTATAAACATTGTGTACACGTTTTTGTGTGAACATGTTTTCATTTCTCTTGGGTATATACCTAGTTAGGAGTGGAATTGCTGGGTCACATGGTCACACGAGGTTTAACATTTTGAGGAACTACCAGGCTCTTTTCCAAATTGGCTACATCATTGGTGGTGCAGTAACGTATCAGGGTTCTAATAGCACATGTTTTTCTCTGTCCTTTTGATTCTGGCCTCCCTAGTGATTTGAGGTGGTATCTCATTGTGGTTTGATTTACATTTCCCTAATGGCTAATGTGGAGGAACTTTTCATCGGCTTATTGGGCATTTGGATATCTTCTTCGGAGAAATATCTGTATAGATCCTTTGTCTGCTTTTTATTTGAATTATTCATCTTTTTATTATGGATACTGGGGGATTTTTTAAAGGAGACTGTTTTTGATTAGTGTTTCTCACTTATAATCTCACTTTTTAGTAATCGCACATACACCTCCACAGCTGTTTTAGTTTTTTATTGCTGCTGTAACAAAAATCTCTCGCATACTGAGAGACTTAAAGCAGCTGTTAGTTCACAGTTTCTTGGGCCAGAAGTTTAGGCAGTTGGTTGCTCTGGTCTCATGAGGCTGAGGTGAAGGTGACAGCCAAACTGCTTTCTCTTGTAGAGACTGTGGGGACAAATTGGCTGCCAACCTCATTCAGGTTGTGGCAGAATTCAGTTCCTTACAGTTGTAGGACTGAGGTCCCGTTTCCTTCCTGGCTGCCAGCGAAGAGCCTCCCTCAGCTCCTCAGGGCCTCCGCCTGGTCCTGCACGTGGCCCCGCGTCTCAGAGCTGGCCCAGCACCTGGAGGGATCCTGTGCACACTTGGAATCTGCCTGACTTTTCCATCTTCCCTGCTTGTGAGGACTCATGTGATTACATTAGGCCCACGAGATAATCCAGGATGAGCTCATTTTAAGGTCAGCTGGTAACCTTGATTACATCTGCAAAGTTCTTTCACAACAGATTAGGGATTGATTGAATAACCAGAGACATCTTTAGAATTCTGTCTACCTGGACAGCTCTCCGCTGCCCTGTGGCCCTGAGGCCATATGGTGAGGAGGCCAGAAATGGGTTGTGAGGGTTGTAAGTCCTGTCAGGGAGAATAGAAACAGAAAATAAAACCTACAAGAAAGGCTAGTTTGATCCACCTCCCTGGTTTTTTTCTTTGTTTTTATTATAAATTAGTGTTTTCCTTATTATAAGCTGTCGTTAGTTTATCTACCTTCTAGATCCGTGGTTCTCAGTTGGGGTGGTTTTTCCCCCTGGGGGGGGGACATTTTTTGTTGTCACTAGTGGTGGGTGCTGCTGTCATCTAATGGGCGGAGATGCTGCTAAACGTCCTACAGTGCACAAGACAGCCCTCCAAACAATTTCAGCCCAAAACGTCAGTCGTGCTGAGATTGACAAACCCTGTTCTATGACAAGTGACCAGTTTTTTAGTGGCAGAATTACACTGTTAACATATGTTTGTTGAATTGATTTTAACATGTTGCATTGAATTTTAGTCCCATTTGAAACATTAAGAGTAATGTAGAGTAAACATTAAGAGTAATTTTACTGTGTTTTAGTGCATTTTAAACTATTTAATAGTAATTCATGTGTAGTGTAATTATGGAGACTTGAAAATAAAACTAAAAAAAGTAGGAGAGAAAGAAAAAAGGGAAGAAAGGAGGGACAATAATAAACACCCAAGTATTCATTACCCACAGTTAAGAGGTGGTAACATTTGTCATTTACTATAGGTATTTCTCCCCCTTTATTTGCTTCCAATATTTCTCCTATCTTCCTCTCCTTCCCAGTTGATACTGGAACAGACTGCTTGGGCTAGAATCCTGAATTCACCCTTCTCCAGTGCTGTGACCTTGAATAAGTTGCTTTCAGTCATTTATTCCACAAATGTCTGAGTGCCAGGTGCTGTTTTCAGCATTAGGAACACAGCAACGGCCAAAACAGAGTCCTTGCTGCTGTGGAACTTACATTCTGGGAGGTGGGCAGGTTAGGGACAAATAATGAATAAGTAAAGATATATATAATGTCCGGTGACAAGTGGTCTGCAGAAAACTAAGGCAGTGTAAGGGAGGTGAAAACTGCCTGGGGTGGGCAGTGGCTGTGCGGTTTGAGAGGGATGGCCTCTCTGGTTAGGTGACGTGGGAGCAAGACTTGCAGAGGAGGCAAGCCGTGCTGATGTCCGGGGACAGCGTGCTCCGGGCAGAGTAAACAGTGCCTGCAAAGGCCCAGAGCCTGGGCAAGGGGAGAGAAGTGGGCATGGAGTGGTGGGACAGGGAAGAACATACAGTCCTGAAGGCCATGGCAAGGAGTTTTCATTTAAGATGGAGTGTGGGCTGGGCGTGGTGGCTCATGCCTGTAATCCTAGCACTCTGGGAGGCCGAGGCGGGCGGATCGTTTGAGCTCAGGAGTTCGAAACCAGCCTGAGCAAGAGCGAGACCCCGTCTCTACTAAAAATAGAAAGAAATTAATCGGACAACTAAAAATATATAGAAAAAATTAGCCAGGCATGGTGGCGCATGCCTGTAGTCCCAGCTACTCGGGAGGCTGAGGCAGAAGGATCGCCTGAGCCCAGGAGTCTGAGGTTGCTGTGAGCTAGGCTGATGCCACAGCACTCTAGCCAGGGCAACAGAGTGAGACTCTGTCTCAAAAAAAAAAAAAAGATGAAGTGTGGAGGGGAAGCCATTGGAAAGCATAAGTAAAGAAGAGAAATGATCTACGTTTTCGTAAAGACCACTCTGTGTGCTCAGTGGGGAATGTAGACAGGGGTGGGAGGTGGGTGGTGGGTGAGAAGGAAGGCAGGGACATCGCCTGGAGGGCTGCTGTGGTCCAGACTGTTCAATTAGGTGGGAGCAGTGGATGGTAAGAGGTCATGGGAATGCATTTCACATCTTTTGTCATTTCACTAGCCTCGGCTTCTGTGAAATGGGGATAGTAATTGTAGCTATCTCATGGCTGCTTTAAGAGTCGAACGAGTTACTGCTTGCTAGACTCGTGCCTAGACACAGTAAGCGTTCAATTAATGTTAGCTTTGTTATTGTTCTTGCTGCTGCTGCTGCGCTTCTCCCCAGAGGAGACACTGTCATGAATTGGATATCTATTCAATATTCATAGTTTTAGATTAGTATTACCTATAAGCAAATCCATAATCAATATTTTTTGTTTTTAAGAATTTATATAAATGGTATCATTTTGTATATGTCATTTAAAATATTGATTTGCTCAGCCTTATGTTTGTATTCTGTCCCTGTTGGTACATACAGATCTAGTTTGTTCATTTTAGCCATCATGTTAATTTTATTGTGTACCGTAATTTTATTGTACCATAATTTATAATCTATTATAAATCTATTTATAATCTATTCCCCTACTAAAGCATATTTAGGTTGTTTACAGTTTTCTCTGCTACCAACAATGCTGCCCTCTGTGTCTGTGTCCACGTCTCCCAGGACACTGTGGCCATGGTTTCCCCGGGATGTATGCTTAGAGGAGGAATTGCTGGGTCAGAGTTATGTGCAGTTCCTGCCTGCTGGGTCCTGTCAACTGTTGCTTCTTATGGAAAGTCTTAGTTAACAAGGCTCTTAAATGAACTTGAAGACTGTATTCTTGATTTTAGATAAATGAAAACTCCACTGTGTTTGGGTAGCTAGATTATTGAGACTTAATGCTGAGAAACATGAAATCCCTTGTTTTTTTTTCAGCAAGCCTGTTGTCCGTCTGGTTTCGCCTTACAGCAGTTGGGACAGTAGAATCACTTGAGGGGCTCTTGGAGGTGCTCAGCTTGGGCTCCATCCCCAGAGACCCTGATTTAACTGGTCTGGGGTGCAGCCTGTAGTCGGGAGCTGTAAAAATTCACCAGGCGGTTCTCAGGTGCACCTCAGGCTGAGAAGCACTGATCTGGGAAGAGGATTCAGATGTTAACTTGAAGTAGACTCACCTGGGGAGGAGGGCGCCAAAGCCCTAGGCTTTTCTTTCTGAAAAGACCAGCAGTGGATATTTTAGGCTTTGCACGCCAGGGGCCAATATCAAGGGTATCATGTGGGTATCCATACAATAGGAGAGAAAACAAATTCCTGCAAATTTTTTATTAATGAAATTCAAAATATAGTAATGATAATAGGGTACAATTTTTTGTAATACAGGTATACTAATGAGAAGCATGGAATTCTTTTGGGGAGCGGGAATTCTTTTGGGGCATAACATTTCACTTAATTGGGATTCAAAGTCAGTGTTACGTACCATCAAATCAATTACAAATATTCATCTGAAAAAACCATTCCTAGCTCACAGGCCAGACGAAAACAGAAGGCATGGATTTGGCCCACCTGCGCTGCTAGAGACAAACAGAGAGAAGTGTCTGTCCTGTTCTGAACTAGGGTCATGAGTCCCGGCCTCTCTGTCTTATTTCTGTGCAACAAGCAGAACAGCATTTCCTCCAGCTCCTTGGACTGGGCAGTATGGGGAGAAAGTAATTCAGACTGGATTCTGGGCTGCTTAACAAAGCTCAGCTCTGAAGAATATGAGTCTCAGATGATCTCAGAATAACGGTGAATGCCAGAGCTTTGAATTTGCTAGTACACATAAAAACAATTTCCTAGAGCCCCTGCTCTCCCCTAATTCTGGTGCTGTGTGATGAGGGAATATGTAAGTAGAATCCTCAGTTTTATCATCCTCTTGACCGATTGTGGAAAAATCTGAACATGCCTTCACCTTTCATAAATGGGTAAATGAATAACCC
>NW_012137969.1:5855392-5882488 GCF_000956105.1 Propithecus coquereli
ATTTTTTCTATATATTTTTAGTTGTCCAGCTAATTTCTTTCTATTTTTAGTAGAGATGGGGTCTTGCTCTTGCTCAGGCTGGTCTCAAACTCCTGAGCTCCAACGATCCACCCGCCTCGGCCTCAGGTTATTGGAATTCTTAAGGATAACTTGCATGGCTGACTTGCATGGTTCTGGAACCACATGGGATGGAAACTGAAAAGGCTGCCATGTTGAGCACAGACTGATTGCAAACCCCGGGTCCAGGGTTGAGTCTTGCTTGGAGTAAGGCAGAGTGGCCTTGATCTCTGTATCAGTCAGGGCTCTCCAGAGAAACAGAACCAACAGGGCATAAGATTTATAAAAGGAGATTTATTTTGGGAATTGGCTCACGTGATTATGGAGGCTGAGAAGTCCCGCGATGTGTGCCCACATGCTGGAGGCGCAGGGAAGCCAGTGGTGTCATTCATTTTAAGTCCAAAGGCCTGAGAGCAGGTGTGGTTCTACCGATGGTAAAAATCCCAGTCCCCAGGAGAGAAGATGAGATGTCCCAGCTCAAGCACAGAGGCAGGAAAAAAGCTGTGGATTCCTCCTTCCTCTGCCTTTTGTTCTATTGATGTCCCCAGGGGGCTGGAAGATGCCCACCCACAGTCCACTTCAGTGAGCCCACCAATCCCGATGCTAATGTCATCGGGAACACCCTCACAGACACACCGAGAAACAATGTTTAATCAGGGCATCTCATCGCTCAGTCCTGTTCACACATGAAATAAACGATCACAATCTCTGAGTTCCCCATCTTGTAGACAAGGAGTCCTTGCAGATTGGCAGACATAGGCGTGACCTCTAATTCCAAAATCTCATAACTCATGGGAATGTTTCCTGCTTGTCCAGTTCCAGTGTAACACCTCATACGCTGATTGCTCCGTTTCCATCTTTTATTTCCTTGACAGATTGGTCTGCTCACCATTGGGCATGTGTGGATTTTCCCATCTGAGAACTCTCCTGGAATGACTGTCATTTTGTCCCCAGCTTTTTCCTCCTGAGGTGTAGTGGATATTGGCATTGCTTCCTACAAGATGTCCTTTGCTTGAGTCAGACAGTGACTCCTTGGTGTCTAACCCCTTATGTAAACTCCACTGCCTGGGAACTTCTATTTCCTCTGGGGAGGGGGAGTTAGGAGAATGGGGTAGGAGGAAAACTCTTCCCTGCATACCCTTTTGTACCCAATGAAATTTGTACTATGGGCATGTATTCATCTATTTTTTTAAATAATATAAAAAATAAAAGCATCACTCTACTGAGGAAGAGCATTCTGTTTCATCAAAGCTTATAAATATTTATAATTTTGAAACTTTGTTTCATCTTAGAGCAAGAAAACAAACCATAACCTCTTGCTGTTGGAGGTGAAGCAGTTACATTTTAAAGGTCACTAAGTTCTTTTGATGTTATATATGTATTTATCCTTAAACCAATCAAAAAAAGGCCAAATGACTGTACTTTGTTTACCAGCTTTATCATTACAGGAGAGTTTTCTAGACATGTAGACAGACTTGAGGTTTGTGATAAATGTCTGCATTCAAGTGGCTCTGGGAGAGCACAGTCACAGAAGGTGGCAATGACTGAACGGGAGCACAAAGGCCCCTGATTTTAGCAAAGCACCAAGGTCTAGTGATTTCTGCAAGTGTCTTAGCAGCTTTAGAAGGAAAAGTAAGCCAAGAAAAATATCGAATGATTTATCATAATTTTGAGGAAAAGCAAGTGTGAGTCCTTAAGGGTAGAATTCTTACTTTCTTGAAAACTGAAATTAGTTTTTTCATAGAATTAGCAACAAAAGGATTCACTCACTCAGTTTTCAGGTTTCTGATGAAGAGTAGGCTGAAATACTGGTTCTGTTTAGCACTTGGAATCCTTTCTGACTGCCCCTTAGTAAGTTGTAGTGCTGCCTTACTAGGGGAACTTTCTGGAAGCTTCCCTCTACACTCAAATAACTAATGCTTTGTGTGTTAAAAAACAGATTTCCTTTTCATATGGAAGTGAAATGGGACTTTTTGCCTGGTTCTTAATGGAAGATGCTTTTTGAGAAGTGGGTACTGGTGTCCAGTGTGGCCTGAGGGACTGTTTTTTCAATAGTCAGCAGAATCCATCCTAAGGGATCCTGTATTTCAGCAGGATGTGTGCTGCTGGAAGGACTTGGTTGACCATGAGAAACCAGCATGGCTACTAGTCAGACTGGCACAGCAGCGTTGATCAGTGTTGGCTGATAGAATTTAATGGAGTGTTGCTGATTGGGAGCCTATCAATAAAAATAATTCTTGTTTTACAATCCTTCTTTACTACTTTATAACCTTGTTAAATATGAGCAGTGCACATTCAGGAAAATTGATTTTCCTTTGATGTCTCTTCTCAAATGATTTTTTAAGAAGTCTACATAGTTAACAAAAATTAGATAAAAATTTTTTTTAATGGTCATGGCATAAAATTTATCTGAGTAATAATAAGAGGCAAACTTACTCTCCTACACCTTTAAAACATGCTAACACTTCTAGTTGTCCCAGGCTCTCTCAGCCACAGCTGAGAAACCAGAGTTTATTTTTTTTTAAGACAGAGTCTCACCTTGTCACTCTGGGTAGAGTGCAGTGGCGTCATCGTAGCTGACAGCAACCTCAAACTCCTGGGCTCAAGGGATCCTCCTGCCTCAGCCTCCCAAGTAGCTGGGACTATAGGCGCATGCCATGGCACCTGGCTAATTTTTCTATTTTTGGTAGAGATAGGGTCTCATTCTTGCTCAGGCTGGTCTTGAACTCCTCAGCTCAAGCATTCCTCCCGCCTCAGCCTCCCAGAATGCTAACCAGAGTTCTTACAGCTTTTTTGCTCTTTCATCTTGCATGTAAGTTGGCGTAACATCAGCCAGTTCACTTCTGAGTACGAGGTAGTCACTGTGCCCTGAGGACTGGTAGAAGGTAAAGCACTGGTTATATGCAGAGAGCCAGGTGTTGTAAATGTGATAAAGAGAAATCAGCCCTACCCAGTTTAGGAGCTGAGCCAACCTTTCGGGACCTCAGCTTCCTCCCCTGCACCCTATCTTGCCCAGCCCAGGGGCTTTGGGCCTGAGTTTCCTATAAGTCTGTATTTACTTTCATATTCTGATCTCCTTTTGCTGTTGGAAGATGAAATCCCCTCACTTGACTACTCTAGGAGCATCTGTTTCTTCTGATTCTCTGGACCTGCTGTCTCTAAAGGCCAGGCTGCTGGCATGGGTGTCCCTGTTGAATTAGAGCATTCTGGGGCCTACTTCCACATCTTTTCTCATTATCTTGCCAGTTACTACTGGGATCCATCATTTGAGACCCAACTTTTTTTTTTTAATATTCCTGATAGGACATAGAGCTAAATTCCTCCTAAAGGGTATGACATGGTTATTATTAGGAGTATTAATAATACTGTTATTATTTTACCCATTTGTAGTGCTATGGTCTGAATATTTGTGTCCCTTCAAAATTCATATGTTGAAATCCCGACGCCTTAGGTGATGATATTAGGAGGTGGGGCCTCTGGAGGGTGATTAGGTATGAGGGCAGAGCCCTCAAGAATGGGATTAGTGCCCTTATAAAAGGGACCGCAGAGAGCTCCATCACACTTTCTACCATGTGAGGACACAGTTGGAAGGTACCATCTATGAACCAGAAAGTGTCCCTCACCAGACACCAAATCTACAGGCACTTTGGCCTTCGACTTCCAGCCTCCAGAACTGTGAGTGATAAACTTCTGTTGCTTATAAGCTACCCAATCTATAGTATTTTGTTACAGTGGCCTGACCAGATTAAGACATGCACAGCAAACCCTGAAAAATTAAGCCAGATACTTCGTAAGAGATCCTCTCCCCTCTTGGGGTTGATTCTTTCTAATGTCAAAGCATTTCCCTGCAAGACAGTGATTATGATTATAGCATCTGTTGACTGGGAGAAGGTATTATAATGGAAAGCTGTTCTGAATTCATTAATGCTTTTCAAAGATTATTTGTAGTTTATTAATCATAGTAGTATCTGTATATTTTGGAAAAAGTCACACACAGAGGTACTACTGTGAAAATTGCTTCTTTTAGGTAAATTCTGTCGGTCAGTTTGCAGTTTTAATTTACCCACAAATAGTAAATTAAACTTTCTTCTTTCTGATTGAACTTTTCCTGCCCACAGGCTTTTTTCTTTTATCTTTGGCGTATGAAAAGGGGATTGTTTTAAAAGAAATTTCCAGAACCATTACACAACTAACCTTTTTTTCAAATAAAGTATGGGCCAATATTTGTTAGCCTCAACGATGAGCAGTAGTCATATGGTGAGATTGCCTATAAAAAATAAATTGAAATACTAATGGTGTTTGGTTTGTATACTTTTTGACTGATTTTGGTATACGGCAAATCTAGTATAAATGATATAAAATATCTATTACTTCAAATATTCCTTGCTGCAGTCTATGAGATAGAAAGGCTTGTTGCCCTTATATTGCAGATAGGGGACCTGAGGTTCTTTCATTCATCCAGTCAACAAGGAGAGATCTACTATGTGCCAGGCCCTGGGAACACGGGAGTAGATAAAACAGAAACTCTGTCCTCGTGAGGCTTGCCTGCCAGTCTGCCAGTTCGGGGGAAAGATCATAAACAAGACGGGTGAGCTGTGAAGCATGTCAGCAGTAATCGCTAAAGAGAAAAGTGAAGAAGGAGGGAGCTGGGGAGGGATGGGCTTGCAGTGCAGGAAGGTTGCGACTTTGGATGAGGTGGCCAAGGGATGCTCACTGAGAAGCTGCTTTTGGGTGAGGACTGGAGGGAAGTCGAGGGACTAAGCCTGTGGCTATCTGGGGCAAAAGGGTTTCATTTCTCAGGAACCAGAAGTGCAAAGGCCTGAGGCAGAAACAAGGAGTCCAGTTCTGGGCCTTTCTGAGGACCTGGGCTTTGCTCTGAATGAGATGGGGGCCTTGTAGAGTTTTACGCAAAGTTGGGGTGAGAACTTACGTTTAACCGGCTGACTTGGCCACTGGTTTTGAGAATGGACTGAAGGGAATAAGTGTAGACATGAAGAGATTGGTTAGAAGACGTGTAATAATCCAGGTGAGAGATAGTGGTGGCTGGACCAAAGCAATAGCTATAGGAGTGGCAGAAAAATTCTAGATATAGCTCGAAGATAGAGCCACAGCATTTGCCGACAGGCTAGTGACGAGGGAGGAGTGAGATGCATTACTCCCAGCTGGTGGAGGCCAGAGGGGACTAGGGTCCTCCTGTGCAGCACAGGCCCTCTCTCGATCCCATCTGAATTCAGGCCAGCAGGGATGGCTGACTCAGAGTACCTGGGCACTTTCCTCCTTGGGCCAGCCGCCAGCCTGCAGGGGAGGCACAGGCTCCAAGGGCACAGTTGGTGATCTGCAGAGGGTACTGAAGTAACTTTTCCAGTGACATAATGGTAGCAGGGCCCATGTACTGCCAGTTATAGCTTATCCTGAGCCCAGGCTGTTCATTACTGAAGCGTCCTGCTATAGGTGGAGTGTTGGAAGTCACTGTACATGATGCTCGCTGTTTCAAGAAGGGAGCTAGGTATGAGTGAGAAGGAAACATATTAACGGAATCCTGAAAGAGATATTGAAAATTGCAGAGACCAACTCTTTGCTCTTTTATAAGTGCTAATAAAGTATGAATTAAGACTTTTGGTTTTAGCTATGTAAACTATTACCCGTCCAGTCCCCAGAAGAAAGACAGCTGCCTAGGGAGCAGGCCTTCCTCACATAGTAGCCCAAGCCCTAAGATAACAGAAGCACCCAAAATAATAATAAAGTTTTTAGGCAATTTCACCTAATAATTTACCATAGCTCCTCCATGGGGCAAAGAGCAGAGTTTATGTTCTCAAGAGTTCTTTTTAACACGCTGGGTAGCTGCTCCCTCCTAGTTCTGTTTATGCGTAAGACTGGCCACTTATTTTGAAATGCTGTGCTGTCTTTACAGTTTAGTGAGTCTGCCTAATGCTGATATTTAATTTATTGCCGTGTCCTAGTGCATTTTTGGTGTCGTTTATGTTACCATCGAGATATTTTCTACAGTAGTAATTTTATCTTCTTTAAACTTTTCTCCAGTCAGTCTTGTCACCAGCTTCGAACTTTCCACCAGATAGTTGCAGAGGTGAGGAGTGAGAACAGTGAGCAAACTGGTGTGTTATCCTGGCTATTACTTTTCTCTTACACCTTATTTTAATGCCTCATTAATTCAAGGGGATTTCTGTTTATATAGACAGTAATTGACATTAACTCTGCAACCAAATTCAAGGCTCTCCTGATTTTGAAACTTCTAAGAACTCAGGCTAAGTGTTTGAAATTGTTTTTTATGCCTTGATATGGAAAGTTTTACTGGAAGTGTTGACTGAGCCTGGTTTTCTAGTTTGAAACAAGAGACTTTAGAAATTCAGACATGGTTGGGAAATTTAACTTGTTGGATTCTATACTTCAGATAAGCCAAATGTCTATTAATTTTCTATTTTTTCCAATTTTGGGTTATCAGTGTACATATATTAAATTTGCTTCATTTTCAATTGCTAATTATTGTGATTTCTCTTTGAGGTGTATGGTTTAAGAATGTGACTGCGTAAATATTATTGGAGGACAATTTTTGTGAAGCAAATAGATCAATTAAAAAAACAATTTGGGAGAAATTAAAGGTAAAAGTTACCAAATATAAATGTGTAAATTGGTAAACCTTTCTGAAGAGCAGTTTAGTAATATTTATTGAAAGCCTCAAAAATATGTGCATGCTTTTTGACCTGGCAGTTTCCTAATTCAACATGTAGGAATTTATCACAAGAAAGTAGCCATATATATGAAAATCCATATGTATCAAGGAGTTCCTTACATTGTTGTTTATACTTTCCATCCATTGCAAATATTTCAGATGGTCAGCAATAGGGGATTAGTTTAATTATAGCATATCCCATATGTTGGACTACTGTACAGCTATTACAAATCTTGAAATTGTATAATATTTAATGACATGGGAAATATTGCTAGAACTGTTTTTAAAGGGTTATAAAATGTTCATTAATATATACCCACATGAAGATAAAAAGAATGAGACAGATAACATTCTAAGACATTAATAACAGTTACTTCTATGTAGTGATATTTTTGAGGATTTAATTTTCTTTATGTATTTCTATATTTCCTCTATTTTCTACACTAAAAATACATTCTTTTTGTAATCAGAAAGACAAATTCCATTTTTAGAAATGTTACTTACTGTGCAACATTGCTGTGCAGCGGAAATATATGTGAGCCACATGTACACTTTACATTTTCTAGTAGCCACATTAAGAAAAGTAAAAAGGAAGTAAAATTGATTTTAATAATATATTTTATTTAACCCATATCCAAAATATAATTCCAACATGTAATCAATGTAAAAAAAAATTAAAAGTTTACCTTTTCTTTTCATACTAAATCTTTGAACTCTAGTACGTATTTATAATACATCTCACTTCAGGTGGACCACATTCCCACCACTTGGTAGCCACTTGTGACCAGGACAGAGCAGTAGCTTAGGATGTTCTAATTCTGGGCTGCTGAGATAGTGTAGATGAATTAAGTTTTTTTAACTCTTCAGAGATTAGACTAAAGTAGGATCTGAACTCATGAAATTTCTTCTAATTTAGCCAGATTTAAAGTATATCCTATACTTCTAGATTTTAGTTACTATTTTTAAAAAATATTCTGGAGAATACCAGCAATGTTGGGTCCTCAAAGGTCAACTTAGATCTCGTTCTAGTCTCTGTGCCTGCTGCTCGCTATGTGCAAGCAGACAGCAGATGAGACATCTGCTTCCTGCCTCTTTCTGTGTCCTTATCTCCCCAGATACACCCATAGCCGTAGAGAAGAGAATTTAAAAATCTCTCACTTTAGAATTGCTAAATCACGCTTGATAGCTGTGTAACTTTGAGCTTGTTTTCTCATCTGTAAAATGGGCACAATAATATTCACCCCACAGAGTTAGAAAGATTAAATGAGCTAATGGTGGTAAGCACTTAATACAGTATTGTTCATATGGCAGGCACTTAGTATGATGAATGATGCATATGGTTACAGCTTCTCTGAAACAGCCTTGTGGTTCATAGACCAGCTTGACATTGATGCATGTCTGCCTCTGCTCGTTCATTTGACACCTCAGTCAGTATTTAAAGGCTTTGTGGAAAGGCACGGGGTCACTTTTGTGACCTCTTAGCCTTTATTTATCACAATATGCCGAGACTCCAAGCTTGATCAGGTTGAAAACGGTAGCAGTTATTCAGGAAGAGGGTTTTAATGAACAACTGCCACCACACACTACACACATCATGTTGGGGTAAGTTGGAAGGCAGTCTTTCTAAAGTGAACGTTAACTGTGTGTCCTCTTCAGTGTCTTTAGTGGTAGATAAATGTTGTGTGGTCACTCTGTGGTTCTCAAGACCACACCTTGCAATCCAAGGTGGCCCTGACAAACGGGCCAAGAATGTGTTTCATCAAAACCAACCAAGTGACACTGCCCCCAAAGGACAAAGATTTCACAAAGATGTTCTCACGCCTCCTCACACAGTTTCTTTCCACTTTGTTATCAGTTCTTTACAAAAGCCAGCTCATGACTATTTGGACTTCTGACAGTCAGCCCCGTTCTGTTAGGTTCGGAGAAAGGGCCAGCGTGAGAAAGGGCCAGCCTCAGAGCGGCTCATCTGTGAGGGTCCAGCCCAGTGGCACTCAGACTGCAGTCCAGAGAAAAAATATGTTTTACCATTGGAACCCAGTCCACATACGTGTGTGTGTTTATACATGCACACACATGTACGTATCCATTCATGTATATCTCTCTGTGTAGATGAGTCTATTTTACCTAAAACAAAAATTCCATGAAACACGTACCTTTATTATTTATAATTTACTCAGATATTTACCATTTTATTCTATCTCCTTTTTTGAAAAATGCCCACTAAATTATTTCACAGTATGGATCCTAACTTGAATTTTGAAAATACTGAATTAGCACGTTAAGCCGTGTTTGTAGTGTTTGTAGGCTTTTTCCCCCTTGGAATAATATTTAGTATTTATTTACTCTCAAATTTCTTTAAAACTTTCTTTACTTAAGAGAAAGATTTCATTTCCTCACATACCAGTGTTGGTCAGTTAGTGAAATGTTTCATGAAAGAAGATTCCGAGGCTGACAGCCTGACACCTGGAAGCATAGAAGAGAAAAGAGTTGGTTTGTACCTGGCTCCAGGAGGTGATTTCAGAAGTCTCCAGCCTGCTGGATCTTGAGTTGTGAAATGTAGCATTGGTTTTCACATTCCAGTTTAGGAGCTCTGAGGAAATCTGGACTGACGTCATATTCCTTTTTTTTTTCTTTTGACTTTCGGGAAAACCTTTTCTAGACGACCACAAAAAGCTGGTGATAGTTTGCTTCTCCTGTGCCCTTCCTACACCTAGAGTTTTTCCTATAGTTCCATCTATTTCCGGAAAAGTCTTTTCCCATTGGCCTATGCAATTAAATTTGCCAAAAATTTACCCAAATGCCACCCCTCCCAAGCCATCGCCCCTCTGGATTTAACTTGGGAGAACCTGGTTGGGGTTCTGCTTGCACACACTGGGCTCACTGCTTTCCTTGCTCTGCACATCTGAGTGAACTCAGGTCTCTTGGTTTTAGATCTCATCATCTTGTGGTGGGCTCCTCCAGGGAGGGCACTCGCAGTCGCCTTCTGCTGGCTCTCCTGCCTTCAGCAGCTGCTTGCCTGCTGCCTGCCCCACTCACCACGGGGGCTTCAGGCAGGCTGTAGCCCAGTCGTGCTTGTTTTCCAAAACTTTTGATTGTCTCCTGTTTCTTACAGAATCAATTCCAGATTTCTTAGCTTGCCATAGTCTGCCTTTAGGCTGCACCTCTCACCAACGGTGACGCTTCTGGTTGTGCCTGCATGTGCCTTCTACCTCCATCATGGGGTTTATCTGTGGACTCTATGTCTGATGCTCTTGGTTGCTTCTCTGCTCATGCTCTGTCCTGCTGGAGTGTTCTGAAAGCTCTCAGAGCAGGAGCCAAGTTCACCACGGTTCAGATCTTTTCCCCATTGCCTGGCACTCTTCCTTGCGTTAGGCGAGGCCTCGCTAGAGTTGCTGGTAGAACTGTGGTGGTGGCTTTCTTAGAGAGAGAGTGTGTTTGTCCCACTGGAACAGCGCATTTATTACAGAAAGCAAACACGAAGAGTCATGGTGGGGGATGGGCTGGACGAGGAGGCTGTTCCGCTCTGCACTGGAAAATAGTAGAAGCTCTGGTGACTGGCATGTCTGCTCACTGCTGCCCTTTGTCACTTTTCCTGTGACCTTTAAATTAGAAGCTATCCTGCACTTCAGTTTTAGAGGGAAATGAAGAGGCGCTGTTTGCTCTCTGGATTCATCAACTTAAAGACATGCATCCTGTTTACATTTCTGGCAGCATTTCTTTTATTTGGATGATGGCCAAAGGCAAACAACTCAGCCAAGTGGGTTTTTAAAAAACAGCTTTCCAAGTACATATGCTGTTGTTATCTGAGTGAACATCCCAAACCTTAAAATTTTCTTAACGTAACTGTTTCATCCTATACTAAAGCTAATATTACCTACTAGCATTTTATGTCTTAGGTTTAGTATTTATTGTGGGAAGATTTTAGTAAGGAATGACTAATCTAAATAGATTTGGTTTGATTAGGGACTAAACTAACAAAATCTATTTTGAAATGAGATAACAGGATTTGCAATTTTTGGTCTTCATCCAGTAAAACCTAAAACCCCCCAAATCTACATCCCAGCAGACAATCTATTCTTTGACTAGAAGTTTAAATTGCTGAATTTATAAATTGTCTTAAAAATGTGATCTTTGAACAGTTTGAAGTGTTACATTGTATTGAGATGAAGTCATCAAATTGCTTGAGACCTTAACTGTTTATATTTGGGTAACTGAATAACATACATGGTTATTAAAAAAATTAACACTTCAGTAACATCATTTACTGAAAGAAGGACTTTCCTCAGAGTCATTAAAGAGACTTAAGTAAATTGTCTTCTATTTTTTTTTATTTCTTCCTAAGTGTATGTGAGTTTTAGGATTTTATTGGCTTTTGTGTTTTAGGAAATTGGTCTTTCATTGGAAGAGGATAGGGGCAAGGTGTTTTATTTTTATAGTATGCCTCCTATACTAGTATTTTAAGACATTAGCAACTCTATGTAATGATGGCAAAATGTATAACAGTTCTGCAAAAGTACAGTAAATACAGTATTGCCACATACCTTAAGCTCCAATGAGAGCTTACATTTCTCTCTAAAAAGGGAAAAAAAAAGTGAACTCAGAATTTAAGCAGATGTCCTAAAGTAGAAAACTTCCCTAGAACTCAGTTTTGGATTTTTTCAGAATAAAGTTGACAGACAGCAGTTTTTGACTAGAATAATTTAAAAAGGCAAAAGAGAGACATTTTTTTCTTGGTGCCTTTTTCCTCCATGTGAAGTGAAAAAGATAACAAAAATGGGCTTTAAACTGTTTTAATTCAAAGTTCGTCAGCAGTTTTGCCATCTTCCTTAGATGTCGAAAAAGAGAAATAAGGAATATTTTCTTTGTGGTTGGGTGCAGTTAATTTGGACCAGTTCCAGCTTGCTTGGGTGGCATTGTGCAGTGGGAATACTGCTGTTGGAGGGGCCAGTTTTGTGTGTTTTTTGAGGCAAACCTGTGTTCACCCCAATAACTGAAAAAGGCCTTATGTGTGCAGTGTTCAAAACAGTCTTTGTAAATGACCTTCAGGTTTCTGAGTCTATTTGGCCCCCTGCCTTCATCTCCAATAGGTAACAATGAAACTTCCCAGGGGTTATAGATTGGATTTGACTTGTGAGTGAGGTCATACTCTTTGTGAAGCTAAACTTATTAATGTATAAAAATAGCACCTGAAAAGATGTTTTGTGGATCAGACCCAATTTGCTGTCCTTGAATTGTATGAGCAGGGCCTTTGCAGATGATGGGTGGGGTGGTGACCTGACTGGGAGGGGAGAGGGTGGGAGGCTGAAATCCTGTCCAAGCCCCGTTGCCAGGCTGGGGGCCACATCTGCCTTGACGACAGGAGGCTTTGTCTGATTTATACAAAGGTGCTGAGACCCTTTGACAGAGACCTCTCCAGAGAAATCTGTGCTACCTTCTACATGCTCAGATAATTTTTGCTGTGTGTAATGTGGAAAATAGGAATCATCTTTGTTTCCTTGGATTCTTGAACTGCTTTGGTTTTGTCCCTTTAGGAAGGCAGGAGTTTGGTGTGATGTAGTCAAAGAAAGTAGGGAGATGGGCAGGATCCAGAGGCAGGAATCAGAAGAGAAGAGGGAGGATTTATTTAAATCACATTTGCCCTCTAGATAGGTTCTGATCCACTGTTGTCACATGTTTAAATGAACCCACACTTCAAAAAGCTCAATTTGGGACCCGTCTCCAGTTAGGATTTTACCATGCCACACCTTTTCCTACTCATAATCTCTTTTCCTTTGGCCTCTGGTAACCTTCCGTCTCCACTCCACGTAGTTGGAACATACATTGCCATGATTGCTAGTTAACTTTAAAAAAACTTTTTATTTTGAAATAATTATAGGTTCACAGGAAGCTGCAAAGATAGTACAGAGTGGTATCACCGAGTTTTCCCCAATAGTTATGACTTACATAATTACAGTACACCATCAAACCAGGAAATTGACATTGGCAAGATGTGCATGTGGGTCTGTGCCCTTTTATCACCTGTAGGTTTGTATAAGCACCACCACGATCAAAGCCACACAGATCACCTTGTGCCGCCCCTTTCTAGTTACCCCTCCCCTTCCTCGCTATCTCTAACTTCTGGCAACCACTAATGTCTCGTCTAACTCTATAATTTTGTCATTTCAAGAATGTTATATAAAGGGAATCACATAGTATGTGACTGCTTGAGATTGGCTTTTTTCAGTTAGCATCATGTCCTTAAGGTCCATCTAGGTTGTTGGGTGTCATTAATCCATTCCTTTTTATTGCTGAATAACATTCCATGGTATGGCTGTACCACAGTTTTTTGCCAATTTTTGGCCGTAATGAATAAAGTTGCTATGAACATCACTGTACAGGTTTTTGTGCAGACATCAGTTTTCATTTCTCTGGGATAAATGCCTGAGAGTGAGATTGCTGGGTTGTATGATAAGCATTTATTTAGTTTTTTAAAAAACTGAAAAATATTTTTCAGAGTGGCAGTACCATTTTACATTCCTACCAGCAATACACAAGAGATCCAGTTTCTCTGCATCCTTACCACCACTTGGTATTGTCAGTATTTTTTATTTTAGCTGATTTAGTGGGTATATAGTGATAACTCATCAAAGTCTTGATCTGATTTTCCCTGATGTCTAAGTGATCTTGAACATTTTCACCTGCTTATTTGCTATCTGTATGTGTTCTCTGGTGAAATATCCCTTCATGTCTGCCCATTTCTAACTGTATTGTTTGCTTTTTAACTGTTGAGTTTTGAGTGTTCTTGGCATATTCTAAATGAGTCCTTTGTCAGATAGGTGGTTGGCAAATATTTTCTCCCAGTCCGTAGCTTGTCTTTTCAGCCTTTTAAGAAGGTATTTTGCTGAGCAAAAGTTCTTAGGTTTTTTTTTTTTGTTTTTTTTTTTGTCTTTTTTTGAGACAGAGTCTCACTGTGTTGCCCGGGCTAGAGTGCCATGGCATCATCCTAGCTCACAGCAACCTCAAACTCCTGGGCTCAAGTGATCCTCCTGCCTCAGCCTCCCAAGTAGCTGGGACTACAGGCATGCGCCACCATGCCTGGCTAATTTTTTTCTATATATTTTTAGTTGTCCAATTAATTTCTTTCTAATTTTAGTAGAGACGGGGTCTCGCTCTTGCTCAGGCTGGTCTCGAACTCCTGAGCTCAAACAATCCGCCCGCCTTGGCCTCCCAGAGTGCTAGGATTACAGGCGTGAGCCACCGTGCCCGGCCAAAGTTCTTAGTTTTGATAAAGTCCAATTTATTGGTATTTTTCTCTTATGAATCATGAATTAGAGTCACATCTAAGAACTTTTACCAAGCCTTGGGTCCTAATGATAGTCTTCTACGTTATAGTTTTACATTTTGAGTTAGTTTTATATAAGCTCTGAGGTTTAGGTCAAGGTTCTTTTTTATTTTCTTTGCCTATGAATGTCCAGTTGCTACAACACCATTTGATGAAAAGGCTCTCCTTCCTCTATTTAATTGCTTTTGCACCTTTACAAAAATTAGTTGGCTGCATTTGTGAGGGGCTATCTCTGGGTTCTCTATTACGTTCCATTGATCTGTGTTTCTCACTTCACCAGTACCACACAGTCTTGATACCTTAGCTATATACTGAATCAGAGAGAATGATTCTTCCAACTTAATTTTTCCTTTTCAGATTTGCTTTAGCTAATCTAGTGCTTTTCTGTGTAAATTTTGGAATAATCATGTCTCTATCCACAAAAGATCTTGCTGAGATTTTATAGAAATTGTGTTAAATGTCAATTTAGGGATATTGTTACTATGTTGAATCTTTCAATCCACGAATGTGGTATATCTATTTATTAGATCTTTGATTTCTTTCATCAGCATTTTATAGTTTTCAGCATAAAAGTCCTACACATATTTTGTTAGAGTTATACCTATTTTTTAGTGACTTGATAGTATTGCATTTTTAATTTCAGTTTCCACACGTTCATAGCTAGTTTCTAAAAAAAAAAAAAAAAAAAAAAGAAAAAAATTCCCACTGCTTCACTTGACTAGCCTTAAAAAAATTTTTTTTAAATTGACTTTTATGTGTTGATTTTTTATATACTGCATCCTTGCTGGATTCATTTGTTTTCCTGGTAGAATTTCTTGGGATTTTCTACATAGATCATCATTTCATCTGCAAATAGGTTTACCTTTTTTTTTTTCTATCTGATCTTTTATTTCTTTTTCTTTCCTTATCACACTGGCTAGAACTTTTAGTACCATGTTGAATAGCAGTGGTAAAAGTAGGCACCTTTGTCTTGTTCCTGGTCTTAGAAGGAAAGCATTCAATCTTTCATCATTAATTATGAGGTTAGCTGTACATTTTTGTCAGTGTTGTTTTTCAAGTTGAAGACATTCTATTCTCTATTCCTAGTTTGCTGAGAGTTTTTATTATGAATGGGTGTTAACTTTTTTTTAACCCATATATCTGTCTCCCTAGCCAAGTTCTGAGTTTTTGGAGATCAGACACCGCTTCTTAAACATTTTGTTTTCTCCACAGTGCCGAGCTCAGTGCTTTGCCCTAAGTCAGCATTGAACAGATGTTTGTGTATTGGTAGAACTGAGCATGGTCACCAGTGACAGACAGACACGGTCCTGAGGAGGGAATTCATAGGAACATTTCTAGCCAGACAGTTCTGGTCAGCTAGGTCTGGAGAAGAGTTTGTAACTGCTCTCTTTGGTCATCGTTACATTCGACTTAGTGGTTCAAGACAGAAGCAGAAGTTATAGACACCAAACTGATGCTGCAGCAGAAATAGGAAAAAGGCAGAATTGATTCATCTCCTCTGCTGTGTTGAAAATGAAACTTTTTAGGATAAGTGCTAACTAAAAATCATTGAGTTGTATACTCTAAGTGGGTGAATTGTATGGTGTGTGAATTATATCACGATAAAGCTGTTATTTAACAGATTGACTGCCACACTAGCAAAAATTTTTTTTCTTTGGGGCCATGGTATTTTATTACAAAAATAGAAAAAAACTTCAAAAACAAAATGATCCTTTCTAATTTAATGAAAAATTTGTTATATTTTATTGTTTTCTGTGTGTGAGTTATATGCAACTTGAAAAATAGTTCTCAAGGCTCCCTAGGTGAAGAGACGTGTGAGTTACATATGCTTCACAAGGCCCCGGGCTCAATACTAGCGTGAGTTAAATACAACTCACATGGCAGTAAGTGGCAGGTGGGAAGCTGGCCCGGGTATTGTCTGTCCTGGAGGATAGGGTGCTGATCTCAGTCAGTTCTGAGTCCCCCAGGCAGAAAGACACTCACTTGACAGCCTTCTCAGGGCCCTCTGCTACTCTGCACACACCTGGTATTGATCACGCGAGAGTATTTGGTGTGTCCCCTCAGAACTCAGAAACTGTCGTGGATCCTGTGTTGCTAATTTTGAAGCATTAATCTAAGAGTGGTGAAGTATAACTTGCACAGCGAGGCAGCTTCTGCTGAGACGGAGCATTTTTCCCGAGCTGGACGCTTTCACTAATACTATTTTAGTTTGGGCTATTTCTTCATCCCCTTGACCCTGTCTGTGAGGTAAGAAAAGGGCAGAAATACTAACTTTATTTTTAACAGTGAGGAAATAAGCAAAAGAATGAAAAATAGTTTCTCATCATCACAAACAATGGTGACGTTAAATCTAGAAATGATCCCCTGGCTTCTGTTTGAGTGGGCGGTCTTCTTGGCTTGTGTTACATTTTCGTCTTTTCCTGTCTCATGACTGTTGACTGCCTGATTTGTGTGTTTTCCCACCCGTTTTGAGTTAGAACAAGCAGTTGTATCCTTCTGGCATCAAGGAGCTGCCAGATCTCAGTGATGATGAAAGTAGTAACACCAAGAGTGCTTATAGTAGTACGTAGTCCCCCCGTCTGCAGTTGTGCTTTCCATAGTTTCAGTTACCCACCAAGGTCCTGAAATAGGTGAGTACAGTACAGTAAGATATTCTGAGAGAGAAAGACCATATTTACATAACTTTTATTACAATGTATTGTTATAATTGTTCCATGTTGCTTTGTTAATCTCTTATTAACTTATAAATTAAACTTCGTCATAGATGTGAATATATAGGAAAAAACATAGCACATGTTGGCTTCGGTACTATCTGTGGTTTCAGAGTGGGGTCTTGGAACATATCCTGCAGATAAGAGGGGACTACTGTAGTTGTTGTTGTATGTAGTTGTTTTTAAAACGTTATCTTTTTTGCTGATGTGGTTCATTTTCCAGTGAGACTTGCTGAATTTGTTGCCACTTCTTTCCCCCTGTCAGTTGTCTCCTTTCCAGTAGCTTTTCAAATGAGTGACAGCAAAAGGCAGACTGTTTGTGTGGTACAAATGTACATCTGTGTTGATAAGGTTATGTTCCTAGGAGTTAAGACATTTCACACCACACCAAAACAAACCAAGAGACAAATTCTTGCAAATTGAGAGCTTGTGAGTTTTCTGTTTTGTGACAATTGGTGCCCTCTCTGTTGGAACCACAATAGAGAATTGTGGTTCTCTATTATGATTTAGTATTTGAAATACAATTAAATCCTCTTCTATTTCTTTTATTTCCTAGGGCTCAAAGGTTCTTGTTGATGCACGAGACAAGCTTGGCATTCCTTGGCAGTATTCTGAGAATGAAAAGCATGGGATGTTCTTGATGGCCTTTGAGAACAAGGCGGGGCTGCCTGTGGAGCCTGCCACCTTTCAGCTGTACGTCCCTGCTCTGAGCGCACTCTGGAGGGATTCTGGCATCAGGGAAGCTTTCAGCCGGAGGAGCGAGTTTCAGCTGGTGAGTGGGCCCTTCTCCTGGGCTACGTGATTGTGGGTTTTTATAGGACCGTTTTTGACCTTTAGTAGAATTTCCTTAAAAACTATATGACAGTACAGGCAAGCTGTAAATTGCCATAAATCCTAATATTCAATGACAAAAACACATGATGGAGACAAATTAAGCTACCTAAATGGTTCAAGAGGGAGTAGAATTCACTCAGGCTAGATAAATGTTTTTGTTCAAGGATTAAGAAGGAATTTTTTATTAAAGATTGGTGCAATCAAGGAACTAAATTTTTTTACAAGATCTCGTGCATAGTAGGAAATAAATGCCCCCTTAAAACAACTTTCCAGCCTGAGATGTGTGGATACAGGCAAATGAAGAATGTTTCCAGATCAGTGCCTTGGAAACCAATCTGGCCCCCGCCTGGAGTTCCCTGCAGATTTGTCCTTTCACTTTAAGGTCTGAAAGTTTCAAAAAGGCTCGTCCTTTTAGTCATTTAGACTCATTTAGGATACGGGTCTATAATCAGAAAATTGTGGGTATTTTACCTGTTGGCATTTTGGTTTTTTCCTGACAACCTTTCAGCTTTAACTGTGTATAAAGAAAAGTATCCGATTTCTCCTATAACCAGAATAGATGTGCACAGCTAATACTAATGCACACCCAGGGTATCCAGAAATATATTGACTTTCACATGCCTGTGCCCCCTGAGTACCCAGAATCTTAAATTTTAAATCATTAGTCCTGTATCTTTCTTTATGCTTTTGTCATAGCATATATTTATTTTTAAACAATACAGTCTTGAGTTTTACTGGTTTTCAAATTTCATATATATGGTTTCTTAGTGTATATACTCTTCTATGACTTACCTTTTTCAATCAATGTGTTGAAATTTATTCACATGATACATGTAGCTGTGGTTCTTTCATTTTTACTGGTGTCTGATACTCCATTGCACAGAGACACTAGGATTCATCCCTTCTGTCATCAGTGCACTTTTGAATTGTTTTCATACTTTGCTATTATAAACATACTGCTGTGACCTTTCTTGGTTGTCTCTAGATGCTCATGTTCAAGGGTTTCTCTAGGATTTAAACCTTGAAATAGAATTACTGGGTCATAGGGCATATATATCTTCAAATAGACAAGGCAATGCCAAATTATTTTCCAGAATTGTACCAATTGTGCTTCTACCAGCAGTGGAAAAGCATTCCTGTTGTTCTGCATCCATGCCAATATTTAGTGTTATTGGACTTAAAAAGTTTTAACTATATCTCATTGTGGTTTAATTGAAATTTCCCTGAGTATATTTATTGACTATAGGTGTTTTCTCTTCCAGCAAATGCCTATTCATGTCTTTTGCCCATTTTTTTCTACTGAGTTATTTTTTTCTCATTTCATCTGAGAGGTACTGCATATAGTTTACTAATAATCCTTTCAGTTCAGTTTCCATATACTCTTTACTGACTTTCCCCAATGTTAACATCTTACACAACCATAGTTACAATATCAAAACCAGAAATCTGACACTGGTACAAAACTATTAATTAAACTATAGACCCTATTGAAATTTAGCATTTTCTGTCTCCTGTTCTTGTATGCCAGGATCCCCTGCATTTATTGTCACATCCCCCCTTAGCCACCTGTGATCTGTGACAGCTTCTCAGTCTTTCCTTGTCTTTCATGGCCTTGACACATAAAGAGCACTGGCCAGTTATTTTGGAGAATTTCCCTATTTGAGTTTGTCTGGTGTTTTCTCATCATTAGAATGAGGTGATTCATTTTTGGGCAAGAAAACCACAGAAGCAACATTGCACCCTGCTCAGAGCATCCTATCAGGACGTGCATAATATTGATATGCCTAGTTACAGGTGATGTGAGCCTCAGTTGCTTGGTTAATGCAGTGTTTACCAGCTTTCTCCAGTGGAAAGTTACTGTTTTTCTCTATGTTGTTAATATATATCTTGAGGAGATACTTTGAGACTGTGCAAATTCCCTGTTTGCCTTCAAGCTTTTGTCTACTAATTTTAATGTCCATTGAAGGATCTGTAGGATGACCTTTTTACTAAGCCTTTTTCATCTGCACCTTCTTTCACCAGTTAACTTTAAAAGTTAAAGTGAAAGAGTCAAAAGAAGTAGATGATGTGGTTGCCATAGAAAGGACATTTTAATCTCCTAAAGGGCAGGAATGTAAGAAACAACTGGGTAATGCAAGTTAATATCTGAGAGTATCTTCAGTCTTTGTCCCCCATAAACTCACATGGTCTGGGAGAGGAGATTTTAGTCTATTCAGAACTTGAATGGAAATTACTACTATCAATTGAGGATTTACCAAAGGAGGAAATATAAACACCAGAGCTGATTATTTACAACGAATATTTAGTAAGTATTGCATCTAGGATATCAATGTGGTGGAATGGCTTTGCCAGACTTTTGTCCTTTGCCTTATTCCATTGGATACCGTGTTTCAGAGCTGGAAGGGCCCTCCGAGCTTGGTAAGTCAAGCCCTTGTCTTGGCACAGACGTGGAAATGAGCCCAGAGAGGTTATAGCTTGCCCAAGGGTACATCTTCTTGGTAATCACTGTGAGAAATTTGGGCCTGAAAGTCCAGTCTGCTTATTTCTCTCTATAGTCATTAATTCACTCAACACTTCACGTAGTACCTATGTGTGTGCCTGTCCCCAGAGAGCTTTTAATCTAGACATAAACTTAGCGTGTGATTACGGTAAGGTGGCTGCAAGGTGAGTTGGTAGACGTCCCTTTGTTTTGATATTGGTGCTTCAAACAACAAGACTTTTTGAAGATATGACTACTTGGAAAACTTATTGTTCAAGTCAATTACGTATTTTTAAAGACTATAATAACCAAATGCAAGTATGACAGTGTTAAATTCTTGTTTATTGGGTAGTAGGTAAGATGGGTGTTTGTTATGTCTATACATTGTACATTTCTGTATTTTTATTTTTCAAAAAATATTTACAGAGCATTTTATTTAAAAAGCTAGATAGTAGGTCCTTAACAGTCATTGTTGTCAAGATGTACATTCACAGCAAAATTTAAAGAACGTAATCATCTTAATTCACTGTCATTAGGGCCCCTGCCCTGCCCCTTCAGGAGGCACTCGTTTCTCTTCTTGACTCCTTTTCTTAGTGTCAGAAACCTTCCCAGAGTGATGTTTTGGTGACTTGTTTTTTGCTTTTCTTTCCCCTCCCTGGCTGACACTCTTATAGCCTTTGACAGTCTCGCGCAGAGACCTAGCCACTTTGAGCATCGCTGTCTGCCATGTGTTAGGCTTCTCCCTGTTTCCTCTGCCCTCTCAGTTTTTCTTGCCATTCCAGTCAGAGACAGAAGCAAAAAGAGGAAGAAAAAGGGCTGTGTCTGGCCATTACCTTGTGATGGCCCTTTCTCCTCTGAGGGGAGAGCTTGGGGGCATGGGGGGAGCGGAGTCTTCCCTTTCCAAAGAGGAGACAGCCTGGCCTTCTACTGATCCCTTGGTGTGTGTGTTCACTGCTGTCCACTGCCATTTACTCACATTGGGTACCCTCTGGACATCACTTTTGTGGCCCAACAGAAAAGAAGAGGACCTTGCCCTGTTAGACCTTAACTTTTAAAACACAGTTAAGTAAGACACAGCAAGACACTCACCAGAGAGGTTTTTGTCATAAGTATAGCTAATACAAACATTATCTTCGTGTATGCCTTTTTTTTTTTTTTTTTGAGACACGATCTTACTCTGTCACCAAGGCTGGAGTGGAGTGCAGTGGAGCAATCATAGCTCATTGTAACCTGAAACTCCTGGGCTTAAGTGATCCTCTGCCTCAACCTCCCAAGTAGCTGGAACTACAGGCATGCACCACCACACCCAGCTAGTTTTTTAATTTTTTGTAGAGATGGAGTCTCATTTGTTGCCCAGGCTATGACCCTCTTTTTTTTTTTTTTTTAATAAAAAGACGTTAGAATTTTTGAAACATAACTTGCAAATTATCAGTAACTGATGTGCTTATAATACACATACAGATGATATTGCTATGAATTATCTGTTTTCTACGACACCTTTTAATTTGGGGATCTAGTTAATTAGAATGGTACAACATGGGTATATCAGTGTCTTTGGTGTATAATTCCTACACTCAGAGTGACCTGAATTTGTACATCATAGTCCTCCTGCCATGCCACGTGGTGGAGTTTTTTCCAGTGAGTCCTTTCCGTGTGCCAGGTACTGTGCTGAGGACGTCTCATTTCCTCGAAGAGCTTGTAGGACAGACAGACATAGAAGCAAGTAACTACAATAAAATATGATAAGAAATATAGTTGAGGAACATATAGGCTACATTAGGCTTAAAGGTAAAAAAGTAGACAATGCTACCTGGCGGGAAGAGGTCAGGGAGACGCTTTTAGAGATTTTTCTAAAGGTAGGTAGGGGTGAGCCAGGGGAGGGTTGGGATGAGGTGGCAGAGGTGGGGCCCAGGAAGCACCCGGCAGCTGCAGAAGTTCCCTCGGCCCGAGAGCAGCAGGGGCTGGCCCTGCAGTCGGGCAGGATCGTGTCCCAATTTACATGCTTACGGATACAAGTTTGGAAATCCCAACCCAAACTGGCATAAACCATAAAGAGATTTTGTTGGCTCAAAACTGACAGAGTGTGGGGGATGGAGGGTGAGACAGGAGCTTCCTGTGTGTTTGAGCTGTTTCTCTGCTCTTTCCGTGGCTCTGCTGTGCTTCTGCATGCTGCCTTGTCTTGGGCCTGGCCTGCTCTGTGTGTACAAAATGGTAGCAGCAGCAGGAGGCCTCACACCCGCACATCCAGCAGGGGCCCAGGCACGTGGCCAGGGCATGCTGTGTGTGGGATGGAACCCTCCATCCCTGCACTCAGCGCTGAGGAAGAGGGAGCAGCCTGCCCGGAGTGGTGGTGAGTGATCCCACTCAGCCCGCAGCCCAGTGGGGAGGAGGTGGCTTTCGGGAGGTAATGACATGCTCACTAAGGCCACATGTGCTACGCCGAGCAGTTTGGACTTACCTGTAGGCAGGGGGGCACCACTGAGGTATTTAAAGCAGAGAACAACAGATCTGAGTTGCAGTTTTTCCACAAATTGCCAGGAGTCCACCTGGAGAGCTCTCTTAGACTCCTGTCAAGAGGCAGTGAGATCTGAGCCAGGGTAGAGATGGTTTGGATGTCTTAGGGTTGTTTCCTTGCTAATCTTTGGCACAGCGCTTTGCTTCCCATCTAGTTAATCGTAATCTTCATCATCATTTTCCCTCCAGACATGCTGTGTTGAGCAGGCTGGGAAGATCTCTAGGACCAGGTACAGAATTGCCTGAATAAATGAACCAGTTTTTGTTTTCATCACATACTCTTGAAATTGTGTTCCGTCAGCTAAATGTGACAACTGAATTGTCAGTGTAGGTTAGGTGTGTCTTTTCTTGCTCAGAGCATTGGATAACTGTGCTGGGAGTTTGATGCATTCCTTAGAGTCCTTGCATGACTTCCTGTTGTCCAGTTATGAGCTGAACATTTGCTTGCTACACAGATGGGTCTGCTGTTCGCAGAGGCTGATCTCTTTTTCTGTCCTCTGATACTTCATGCCTCACATTTTGTGAATGTTAAGAAAATTCATGGAATTATGAATCATTTTCTTATATCCTTTCACTTATTTTAAAGTGGCAGAGCCTTGTCCTTTCCTGAAAATGTCTTCATTCACTCTTTGGCCTAGGAAGATGGAGTTTGGGACTTCATGTGGAAGAGTCAGTTTATGTTGTTTTTACAGCACTTCTTGGTTTCTGGGAATCAGGTGACAGTGCATATTGCAGAGATTGTTTTTCTGTCATATTTAAAGGAATCAAATCTTCGTAACATTAGTAGAGATTGGTAGAAAAGACTGAATGTATAGGATGGATTTTAGATGTAGAGAGAAAACAAGAGGAAAAATACCCATGGTGGTGGTGTGTGGATGCTGGTGCTATAAAACCAAATGAGTATGAAGTTTTAAGAGGAGATTATCCTGCGGGCTTAGCGAGTAACATGCTAAGTATAAAAAGAATCACTGGAATCACCAGCCTTGTTCCTACCCTAATATCCACATGTGTCGCACTTAATTCTGGGGGCATCTGGCCCTCAGGTTAATTGCGTAGCACACATAGTCACAAGCTGGTTGTCAGCATGGCCTTCTCTCCCGCCCCCTCCTGCCCCTCACCCAGATGTATGGGCTCTTTAAGGGCCAAGGGCTGTGGAAACATGGTTTACAAGTTCTCAGGCTTGGAATGCTTTTTTGGTAAAGCTCTGGGATAAAGTAGTGCACAGAATTCTCCTTTGCATTCCTGGAACAACTATCAGTTTATGCTGTGTGGTAGTTGTGTCTTTTTAGGAAAGAATAAACTAATCACTTGACACCACAGGTTAACCTTTCTCTGGAAACTTGCCTATGCTTTTGCTGATATTATTTTAATTGACTTTGAAAATGCTTTCCTCAGGCTTTCTTAATAAGTTTTTGAGACACTAGAGGGCTGGACTGCATGGAAGAGGAGGTGATTTGTAGCTACAGTAGCTTTTTGTAATCTTCTCTGAGACCCTCAGAAGGAAAATGACTTATATGAACTATGAACAGCGCTACACATTTTCTGTGAATACCGTGTCCTTCTAGGAAAGAAATCTATGTAGTTATTGGTGGTTACTGTCAGATACTCAGGGAACAGTTTCATTGTAGCTGGTCGATTTGGAATAAGACCTGAAGTAGCAGCAGTGCTTAAATGACAGGTTATGTTCCTGGGTTGTTTGGGGACAGCACATAAGTGTTTTCCTTGTGTCCCTGCAGACTCTGTTATTAGTCATCTCTTTGCCCATCTAACTAGGCCCACCCAGGATTAGATAATGATCCTTTTGCAAGTATGGTTTTTTTTTTTTTTTTGCCTTTTCCTTATTCTTTCCCATTCTCTGCTATTAAGATATCTGATAGACTTGATTTTTTTAAAGCTGTAATCCAAGGTTTTAGACGAGAGGGGTAAAAGGAAAAACCCCAGGAAATGCTGATGAGGACAGTGCTTTTAGCCTCCCATGTTTCTTGTGGTAAAGTTTGGACATTTCAAAGTATCTTTCTACTTTGGAACTATGTTATAGCAGATGGCAGGTGTTCCCAAGTATCTCTACTGCATGTGATAGAAAACCCAAAATAGCAGTGGGACTTAAAGTGGTAAATTTTTCCCCCCCTCTAATACGAAAGAAGTTCAGAGACAGCCAGTCCAAGGATGCTGTGGTAGGTCTATGTCCAGACTTGCCCAGGGTCCTGCTGCATGGCTTCTGCTCCCAGGCTGGGCCATCAGACTACAGTGCAGCCAGACAGAAGGAGGGTGTGGAAGAAGAGTCTACCCTCTTCGTTTAGGGTGACTTCCCAGCAGTTAGGAAATATCATTGGCTGGAATTTAGTCATATGATCACACCAATGCGGGAAGCTCACAGTGCCGGCTCTTAGTTAGCAAATTGTTGCAAAGGAGGAGGGGCAGGATGGGATGGGAAGAAGCCTCCAGCAGCCTAGGAGAGCCTGGATGAGTAAGTAGGGTGGCCATGGGAGGTTTCTTCTGCAGATTCTAAGTCCAGTGTTCCCCGCCAACACTTTCATGGTAACAGAGTTAAGAATATGGCTGCAAATCCAGATTACATTGTTCGCTTTCTCTATGGTTTAGAGTAGCCGTAGGACTAAGTTCTGGGTTTGGTCTTGAAATAACATTTGCCCCCAGCCTCTCTCCCCCTCCCCTATGGCTGATCAGTGTCATGAATCTGGTCTGGAACCCACAATTGGAAGTGGCACACGCCGCAGAGGCACCCAGCCCGTCTCATTTAAGCCTCCTTGTCTTGGCTTGTAGCCCTAACTACAGTAGCTTCCTGGAGTGGCATTTCCTGGAAAGCGGGGAAGGAGGTGTGTGTCTGGTGTAAGGGAGAAGAGTGTTCTAGCCAGAAGAATAATGAATACAAAGGCCCTGAGGTGGGCTGGGTGGCAGGAGGCTGATGTGACATGGAACCGAGGGAGCAGTTGGGATGAGCAGTGCTTATGAGAGGGCCCGTGAGGGCTGCTCGGAGGACGTGGGATTTGGGCAGAGGCGTGATATGGTTTGGTTTACATTTTGATGGGATTGCTCTGGCGGCTGTATAGATAATAAAAACAAGACCTGTTCGGAGGCTCTTGTGATAATCCAGGTGACAAATGATAGAGACGACAAGATGCCATCAGGGTCTGGACACCTTAGAACTGGAGAGGCATTTGGGGGCCAGTCTAGCTGCTCATCTGGCTTTCAGGCTCCCTGTGCATCGATCAGCCCTGTTGGAGACTGAGCCCATTGTTTTAGTGTTTAGATTGGGACACTTGATGTAGAGTCCACTGCTTGTCTTTGTGAGCAGCTCCCAGGCTGCCTCTGTGTGTCTGGAACTTGCCCCTGGAATGCAGAGCGTAGGTGGTGCCAAAGCCTGTGCTCACAGTGTCACCCATAAGTGCGTCTCGTGTCCTACCTCCTGAAGGCCTTGCTCCGCCAGGAGACCCGGCGTCTCTGGGAAGGCCCATTACCCTTCATTTCCTTCAGGTCTCAGGATGGACGTGTAGAGTTAGCAGTGCTCAGAGTAAAGATGCGGGGGGGAGGGAAAGGTTACAGCAGCCTAGAGACCCCCACCCCCCCAGGTAAAGCATCAGTCCCAGTCTGTGATGGTCAGGGTTGGATTTGTATTTAATTAGAGTTTAATTAGTAAAAATTGATTGAAGTCAGCAAATAGTACCAATTTGCACCACTACCAGCTATACCCTGTCACACAGCGTATGAGAGGATTTTCCCCCACGTTCCAACCATGTGGTTTTATTCTTCTTAAATCTTTGCCAGCTCGGTAAGTAAAACTTACCATGATTATTGGTTCTTGTCATGTGTTTATTGGCCATTCATGTTTATTCTTTTGTGAGTTGGCTATTGACATTTTTTGCTTCTATATTCTGTTGGGAGCAAGTTTCTTTTCATTTGTACTAGTCTATGACTAGGTGCTCATTTTTTCTAACTCATTTTTCTTTTTTTCAACTTTTTATTTTGAAGTAATTATAGATTCATAGGAAGTTGCAAAGACAGTCCCTTGTATCCTTCACCCAGTCTCCGCCCATGGTTACATCATACAATTACATGACTGCAGTATAATATGGAAACAAGGACGTCGGCATTGGTTACAATGTGTGTGGGGGGTTCTGTGTCATTCTATTACATGTGTAGGTTCACATACCAGCACCTCAGTCAAGATACAGAACTGTCCGTCACCACAGCCTCCCTCAGTACTGCCCCTTTATAGTGCACCGTTTTATTTCTGAGTAGTGTTCCACGGTACAGAGGTACCATAGTTTGTTTATCTAAAGAAAAAAAATTATATATATATACACACACACTACTTCAAAGCCAAATTTGAGCGTTTACTCACATCAATTTTGGCAATAGAGATAAGTCAAAATGTTTCTAATTAGTGAATAATTTCTAGAAAAAATGGAGTTATATTAATTATTTCAGATACTAAAATATCTGAAATTACTTTCTTAGTTTTGGTTTGGTACTA
>NW_012137969.1:5882538-5957797 GCF_000956105.1 Propithecus coquereli
ACGGTACAGAGGTACCATAGTTTGTTTATCTAAAGAAAAAAAATTATATATATATACACACACACTCACACACAATATACATATATATGAAGAATGCATCAATTTTATGTTCTAGGATAAGTCAAAATGTCAGAAATTAGTGAATAATTTCTAGAAAAAATGGAGTTATATTAATTATTTCAGATACTAAAATATCTGAAATTACTTTCTTAGTTTTGGTTTGGTACTATGTATATGTGTGGCAATTTTTAACCTTTCAAACTAAATTAACTTTCATAGTGTGATTCATATCTTCCTTTAAACTTACTGTTAAAGTCAGAAGGACTTGAGAAATTCTCTAACCAAATCCTACTTGATATTGAGACCACCTGAGGCCTGAGAGTTGAAGAAATGTGCCTGACATGACAAAACTAATGAGTGGCCTGGCCAAGATTAGAGTGCAGAGAACTAGAGTAGCCTAAGTAGTTTAATGCTTATCTGGGTCCTGATCCCAGCTCTGGAGGGGGTGGGACACTTAGTTTTCCTCCGGGATGGTTCTTGCCTGAGGACACAGAAGCAGGAAGCTGAGGTATTTGCTATTCTTGGATCATGTACTGGTGAGAAACTTTCGTGTTCCTGCTTATGATGGTGGCCTTTCCCCTTCATTTCATTAATCATGAATAGTATTGTACACGTATAAACCTCTAAAAATCTACCCCTTTAGGAGAAAAAATGAAATGTTATGTATTTTAACATAGATCCTTAAGCTGGTGACAGCGAGGCCCAGGGTAGAAATGTGATATATAATAGAATTAATAATGAAATATTTTTACATGATAGCAAGGCCCTAAGGAAACCCTAAAGGAAAACAACGGATTTGATTACATAAACATTTTTAACCCTCGTGTGGCAAAAGTCAGTGTAAAGAAAATTAAGAGGCAAAAATTACAACATATAAAAAGAAGTGTTTTTTATATGTTAAAAGGTATGTAAAACAACTGCAGGCTGCATGAAAGAGCTCTTGGGAATCAGCCAATGAGGGATTTATCCCCAGTGGAAAACAGTGAAGGAAGAAATATCACCAATCTTATTACTAATCGTGGAAGTACAAATTAGAGCAATAATGAGATAACTTTTTGTCAGTTAGATTGGTAGTGATTTTAAAGAATAATACTTTGGGCTGATTGGGTCACAGAAAATAGATACTGTCATGCATAATGGTAGGAATATAAAGTGACGAAGTTTCACAGTGTGTCAAACACAAAATGCTTTATCCTTTGGCAGTAACTCATCATCCAAGGAAGTTATCCTAAAGCAATAAATGTAAGATTTCTGGCTTCTAGTTATAGTGGACTAGTTATCCAAAGACCTGCTGACAATAATTTAAAATGCTAGATAAAGTGTTAAAAATAACTTTACAAAAGCTTCTAAGTGCAAACAAGATTATAAAGAATTGCCAGGCCAAACCCTAAGAGAGAGAGAGAGAGCGAGCAAGAACCTTGAAGGAGAAACAGAGCCCTTGCGGCTGGTTTCCCTGAGTTCCAAACTCTGAACCTGAGCTGTGGCTTCTGACAGATCTTCTGGGATCTCGAAAGAGCGGGTGGAAATTTAATTTTTGTCAGATTTGCGGGATCTGGTAGGAGATTCCCCTGTAATGAGCTGGGACCTCAGAGGGTAAGGATGAACGGAAAGGTGCCCACAAAGAGGGTGGTAAAGCGGCAGGGAAGGGGGAAAAGACAAGACAGAACCACCTATGGGCTGGCTCCCCGGGGAATCGTCATCCCAACTCACAGCACTAGAGCAGTCTGGCAACCTCTATGCTGCGGATTTAGTTTAAAGTGACAGCAAATAGGTAATGTACCCAAATGCCTGTTAGAAAACAGAAATCCTCTTTGAAAAAGACACTTTCATCCTATAGCTTGGAGATTCCCCACAGATGGTGTTTTTTTTTAAAGGCAAGGGCATCACGGAGATGACCAAACTCACAAGGAAACAAGGTACAATGCCTAGAATCAGAAGATATAACAGACAACTGAATCAGATCCATCCACAGTCTTCAGATATTGGACTTATCAGACACAGATTTTAAAACAACTGCACTTGATGTGTTTAAAGAAATAAAAGTTAGAAAATATCTGCAGGGGAAAAACTGGACACTATTAAAAGTGACATAGCATATTTTATTATTTTTTTTTTAAGAGATGGGGTCTCTCTGTCACCCATGCTGGAGTGCAGTGGCATGATCATAGCTCACTGCAGTCTTGAACTCCTGGGCTCAAGCGATGCTCAGCCTCCTGAGTAGCTGGGACTATAGGCGTGAGCCATTGTGTCCAGCTGACATAGCGTATTTTAAAGGAATAAACTAGAACTTCTAGAATTGAACAATATAAAACTAAAAATTCAGTGAATATGTTAGACAGCGGAGTATTAGTAAACTAGAAGAAATAATGGAAGAAAGTATCAAGAATATAGAACAGGGCCGGGCGTGGTGGCCCATGCCTATAATCCCAGCACTTTGGGAGGCTGAGGCAAGAGGATTGCTTATGGCCAGGAGTTCAAGACCAGCCTGAGCAACATAGCAAGACTTCTTCTCTACAAAAAAATAGAAAAATTAGCCAGGCAGGGTGGCATATGCCTGTAGTCCCAGCTACTCAGCAGCAGCTAGAAAAAGCAAAGTGTCCCCTAAGGAAAGCTTTTCTGAGAATTTTGCACTTAAGCCAAAATGAAACGGCTGATTTATTAACCTGTTATGACCTTTTTCTTTCTTCCTTTTTAAAAAAATTGTGGTGAAACGTGCTTTTCTTCTTTTTTAAGACTCTTGTCACTAAACCTTTCTAACAGAACAAGTGTATCCCAGTGAGCCTTTGGAAAAGTTCAGGTTAAGGTGGCGTAGCTAAGTTTGTGTGTGAGCATTTCCTGCGAGGGATTCCTTGCAAATGCGGATGCAGTTGTAATTTACCATTCGATAAACAGGCCTTTGCACCAGGGAGTCTGGCCATAGCTATCGGCAGTCTCTGTCTCTCTTGCTGCCAGAAAAAACAGTTGCCATCAAGCTTAGCTGTACAGACCCTTTCCACAGTTCAGATCTGGGACGTCTACTCCTGAATAATCTGATCCAGCTAGTCCCGGGGAGGTGGTTGCAAGGGGGTGCTCAGCTGTCTGTCTGGGAAGCTCCTTAGGGAGTTATGATACACAATCAGTATGGAGAGGCATCGACGAATCTCTGATGTCTCTTCCACTCCTGATGTCATTTGGAGCCTCGTTCCTTCTACTTTACCCTTCATAGGCAGAGTTTGATGATAGACATACTTTCCTAAGAAAACCCACCACTTTAGAATAGGCTGTTTGTCTGTGACACAGCCAGTTAGTGTCCAAGGTTCTCCCAATGCCCATAGACAGGCAGTTCTGTTTCCTGCTGCATTTGTGAATAGAGCTGGCAGAGAGCGGCGGCCCTCGCTCTTGTTGAGACACTGGGCACCGTGGTCCTCCTGAGCTCTGGTGACTAAGACAGAAGGGATTGGGAATCAAGTCTTTATTTTCAGATTATTTTTCTCCTCTCTGTTATTTTTTTTACCACTCTTTATCTTCCAGGACATGTGTAAAATGCAGAAATCTTCAGTGTGTACAGCACAGTGAATTTTTACCTGTGTATGTATACTAATATAACCACCACCCATATCAAGATAAAGGACATTTTCAGCATCTCAGAAAGTCCCTCCTGCTTCTTCCCAGTTGATAATCATTCCTCCAGTGATTAAGCTATTTTGACTTTCATCACTATAGTGTTTTACCTGTTTCTGAGGTTCCTTTAAATGGAATAGTTTAGTATGTGCTCTTATGTCTGGCTTCTTTGCTCAACATGACATCCATGAGATTCATCTCTGTTGCTACATATATTGGTGGTTTGTTCTGTTTTCTGTATAGCCTTCCATTAAATGAATACACCATAATTTATTTATTCCTTCTGTTGATGGACATTTTGTTTGTTTCTAGTTTTTGGCTATTGTGAATAAAGCTGCCTTGAACATCCTTGTACATATGTTTTAATGGGTATATGCACTCATTTCTCTTGGGAATATACCTAGGAGTGGGATTGCTGGGTTTGTGGAAATGCTGCCAAATACTTCTCCAAACTAGCCATACTAGTTTATACTCTCTACAGCAACGTGTGGGAGTTACTCCATGTCTAGCCAATATTCGGCATTGTCCTAGTTTTAAGCATTCTGGTGGGTATCCCATTGATATTTCACTTTGCATTTCTAAGTACTTTGCTGACTAAATAAATTCGACACCTTTTCATATATCTATTGACCAATGGAGTATCCTGTAACAGGTTTGTGAAAATCATTTGTCCTTTTTTCTATTGGGTTGTCTGTCGTTTTCTTGGGAATTCTTGATATGAGTCCTGTCACATCGTGAGAATATTTTCACCTATACTGGATTTCCTTTTTCCTTTTAACAGCACTACTGAGGTGTAATTTATATACCATAAAATTCACTTGTTTTAAGCATACAGTTCAATGGTTTTTGGTAACTTTACAAGGTTGTGTAACCATCACTAATACAGAGTTGTCAACCATTGCCTCAGATATTGCTAACAGATGAGAACTAGAAGCACAGATAGAGCCAGCAGAGGCATTTCCCTAGCTTTCTCCTTGCTGTTCAGTCTGTACTCAAAAGACTTCTCTTGGCTTCTGGCCAGGATAGATCACAAGGGACTGGATTTACCCACTTTGCCTGAAACAACCAAAAAACTGGACAAAATATATGAAACAACAGTGTTCGTAACACTGAGCCTCAAGCAGTGGAAGACAATGATTCCTGAGAGATGGAAACAAAGTGACCCACATAGTTGGCCCCCCCCCCCGCTTGCTGCCTCAAAAGAGTTCCCAAGGAGTCGCACAAAGAAGAGGACCCCAGATGGACTCCAGCAGACTTCTGAGTTGAAGAGATGAAGCTGAGGTGCAGAGAGACCTCGGCAGCTAGAATTTGTAGGACAGATACCAGAGAAGAGACTGCTGCCCATAGAGAACTCCAGAGATTTGCAGAGACTTTCCTCCAATAGTACAGTACTAATTGTAGCATTCAGTGGGAAAGATAACCCAGGGCCAACCTGAAAGGACTAGTGGGAACAGTACCCAGTGCCATATGCCATACAGGGTTGGGAATAATGCCTAATATACAGAAAAAATATTTGAAACATGTTGGCCAAAATTTGTCCAGATGTGCTGAAAACTATAAGACAGTAGATCCAAGAAACCTCAACAAACCCCAAGCACAAGGAACATTGACAAAAACTGCACTATGGCATGTAATAATTAAATTGTTTAAAACCACTAGTAAAAAGAAAATCTTAAAAGCATCCACGAAAAAAAAAAAAAGGAGCAAAGACAAGGATAAGGGCAGATTTCTTACAAGTGAGAAGGCAGTGGCCAGTGGAGCAACATCTTTCAGGACCAAAGGGAAAAAAACCCTTTCAACCTAGAAATCTAAAAAATATTTTTCAAAAATGAAGGTGAAATAAAGACTTTTTGTTTTAGACATGCAAAAAGTGAATGAGTTTATCACCAGCACTCCTGCCTTATAAGAAATGCTAAAGGAAATCCTTCAAGCAGAAGGACTATGATACCAGGTCAGAATATGGATCTATACAAAGGGATACAGAGCATCAGAAATGGTAACTATTAAATACATGGGCAAGTGTACAATTTTTTCTTATTTAAATATTTTAAAGACTAAACAAAAATAACAACGTAAAAGTAAAATGTGTAATGACAGCTGGGAGGGGAAAAATGGAAATACACTATTGTAAAGGTCCTATATTAACATGAAATGGTATAATATTACTTAAAGGAATACTGTGGTAATAAGTTAAAGAGGTATAATATAAACCCTAAAGCAACAACTAAAATAAGAAAACAAAAATACATAGCCAATAAGCCAACAAAGGAAATAAAGTGGAATCATAAAAAAATTCTCAATCTAAAAGAAGGCAGGAGAAGACAAAGAATAGAAGAGACAAATAAAAAACAAATACTGAGAGGATAGACTTTAAACTAATCATATCAAAGCACATTAAATGGTCTTTACACCCAATTAAAAAGTAGAGATTCTCAAACTGGATACAAAAGCAAGACCCAACTGTATGCTACTCTTGAAAAATGCACTTTAGATACAAAGACACAGATGGACTCAATGTAATGGGTGGGAAAAGATTATCAGGCTAACACCAAAAGGAAGTGTAATGACTATGTTAATATCAGACAAAGTAGATTTCAGAGCAAAGAATATTACCAGAGATAATGAGGGTCATTTCATAATGATAAAGGGGTCAGTTATCAAGAAGACATTAGCAGTTCTGAATATTTATGTGGCTAATAACAAAGCTTCAGAATACATGAAGCAAAAACTGATAGAACCACAGCAGGGAAAATACAAGAGCCTGGAGTATCCTGAAGTATCAGAACATAAGGAAGTGCTCCTACACCAAAAGGATGGGAATATGTCAGAAGGACACAGGAGGCAATCTGAAAAGAGTTCCCAGTAGCCAAAGCTGGAAATACTTAAGCATCAAAATAAATAATGTAGTATTGGATTATAACCTAAGTATAAAGTAAATATACATGAGTCCATACTGATATAAGTAAATGACTGAATAAATAAATAAGTTGGGGGTGGGGTGGAGAATGGGGATACATCTATCTTGCTTATAAAAGAATTCCAAATAATATATGTAGATAATCTTCCCTCCAGGAGCTATAGATTAATTCCCTCCAACCCCCCTTGGGTACAGGCTGAATAACTTCCAAGAATGGAAAGGGGAAAGTAGGAACTTTATAGTAGCAAAACTTGGCAAAGGCTGCCTTAACCACGTGATAGTAGCTTTACGATATTCCATACCCCCTAAGGATGTGGTGCGAGTGGCACTTCATCCCTGTGGTGTTCTTCCCAGAAAACACAGAGACCCCCGTCTGATCATGAGAAAAAGAATTAGACAAACCCAAATCAGGGGGCGTTCTGCAAAGTATTTGACCAGTACTTTTCAAAACTGTCAAGGTCATGAAAAAGAAGGGAAGATAGACACTCACAGAACAGAGCACAGAGACATGAGCACTAAGTGTAGTGTGGAGTCCCCGATCATGGTGGTGGCTGCACAGCTGCGTGAATGTACTTAATGCCACTGAAATGTACACTCAAAATGGCTAGAATGATAAATTTCTCTTACATATATTTTACCACAATAAATAGAATTAGAAAATGCAAACAAAAAATGGAATTATAAGGAAAAACAGGCAAATCCATATCATAGTTGGAGATTTCAAATAAGTGATAGAACAAATAAGCCAAAAATCAGTAAGCCTATAGAAGATTTGAACATTATCAACCAACTTGACCTAATTGACCCAAAAACAACAGAACAGAAATCCATTTTCAAGTCACACAGAATATTTCATAAGAGACTATTTTCTGAGGCCATTAAAAAAAAAACAAATTTAAAAGGATTCTAGTCACAAAAAGTATTCTCTGACCAAAATTTGATTAAATTAGAAATCAATAACAGAATTTCTGGAAAACTCCCAAATATCTGAAAATAAAGTAGCATGTTTATAAATAACTCATGGGTCAGAGAAGAAATCAAAAGGGAAATTAGAAAATATTTTGATGTGGATGAGAATAAACATACAACACCTCGACATTTGCGGTATGCTACTAACACAGTGCTTAGGAATACCTTTATGGCACTAAATGAACATATTATAAAAGAAGAAAAGCCTCAGACTTCTCTGATCTCAGATTCTACCTTAAGAAACTAGAAAAAGAAGGAAAACAACCCAAAATAAGCAGAAGAAAAGAAGTATGAAAGGTCAGAGCAGAAATCAATGAAATAGAAATAGAAAAATTAGATAATCAATGAAACCAAAACTACTTCTTTAAGAAAATCAGTAAAATTGATCAACTTTTAGCTAGACGGATCAGGAACAAAGAGAGAAGATAAAAAGTTACCAGTGTCAAGGAGAGAAGTGATGTCACTGCAGACCCTACAGTTATTGATAGGATAATCAGGGAAGATTATGAACAACTGTATGCCAGTATAATTCAACTTAAATAATAGAGACAAATTCCTTTTTTTTGTTGTTTTTTTTTTTTTGAGACAGAGTCTCACTCTGTTGCCCGGGCTAGAGTAAGTGCCGTGGCGTCATCCTAGCTCACAGCAACCTCACACTCCTGGGCTCAAGCGATCCTACTGCCTCAGCCTCCCAAGTAGCTGGGACTACAGGCATGCGCCACCATGCCCGGCTAATTTTTTCTATATATTTTTTGTTGTCTGATTAATTTCTTTCTCTTAATAGATACAGGTTGCCAACACTCAAGAAAAATATAACTTGAATAGTATTATAACAAAGAAATTAAATATGTTAAATATGCTTGAAACCTTCCCTCAGAGAAACATGAGGCCCAGATGGATTTACTGGCAAACTCTACCACAGATTTAAGGAAGAAATCATAGCAATTCTATACAAACTCTTCTGGAAGTTTGAAGAGGAAGGAATGCTTCCTAACTCACTTTATGAGGCCAGAGTTACGCTGATACCAAAACCAGACAAAGACATTACAAGAGAAGAAAACTACAGTCCAATACCCCTCAGATATTGATACAAAATTTCTGAACAACCCAGAAACAGTCTATTGTGTCTCTTCTTCCCAGTTGATCTCCATATTCAACACAATCCCAATCAAAATCACAGCAGGCTTTTTTGTAGAAATTGACAATTTGGTTCTAAAATATAGAAATGCAAAGAACCTAGAATAGCTACGACTTTGAAAAAGAATAACAAAGTTAGAGTACTAACATTACCTGATTTCAAGACTTATTATAAATCCATGGTAATGAAGACAGTGTGGTATTGGCATAATGATGGACAATTGGATCCATGGGACAGAATAAAGAGTTCAAAATTAAATTTTGTTTAATTATTTTTTACTTTATTTGTTTAAGTAAAATTAAATTAATCCAAATTTTTAAATCTTCTGCCTTCAAAAGACACTGTTAAAAGAGTGAAAATAAAATATTTGCAGTTGTATATCTGATGAAGGATTTTTGTCCAGAATATGTAAAGAACTCTTAAAACTCATTAACAAGAAAATAACTGAATTTTTTTCTGACAGACAGACGCTTTGAACAAAAAGATTCAGATGGCAAAGAAGCACATGAAAACATAGTCAGCATCATTAGTCGTGATGTAAATGCAAATTAAAACCATGGTGAGATACCACTATTCTCTCTTTAGTATGGCTAAAATTTAGAAGGCTGGCCAAAGTGTGTGAGCATGTGGAGGGATTCAAACTCTCATCCTCTCCTGGTGGAAATGTAAAATGGAATCACTGTTTCAGAAAAGTGCATGGCACTTTCCTAAAAGTTAAAGATGTAGTTATCATATGAGCTAGGTATTTACTGAAGAGAAATGAAAATACATATCCATATAAAGACTTTGCACACAAATGTTCATAGCAGCTAAAAGCTGGGAACTTGTTCATCGACAAGTGGTGGATAAACAAGTGGAGGTATATGCCTCCACTGGAATACTACTGAGCAAGAAAGTGGAGGACTATTGAGACATGCAGCAGTACGGGTGAATCTCAGAATAATTATGCTGAGTGAAAGAAACCAAACAAAAAAGGGCACATATTATACAATTTTATTTCCATAGGATTCTAGAAAATGCAGACCAATGTAGAAAAACAGAAGCAGATCAGCAGTTGTCTGGGTAGGAGGGGAGTGCAGGGGCTTATGAGGGGACAGGCAGGAACATTTGAGGAGATGGATATTTATTCACTATCTCGATTGTGGCGATGGTCCCACAGCTGTATGCAGATGTTAAGTCACAAATTGTGCACTTTGAATATGTGTAGTTTCTTACAGTTAAACCTCAATAAAGCTTTTTCTTGAGAAAAGATAATGCTCTTAATTCACTGTGTGTACTTACTGAGTCAGGTTTTAAATGGATTGTTTTCCTGATGCCATGTGAAAGTAACTCATTGAAAGGGGCTTCTCTGAATGTTGCTGTGTTGTTTTATATTAATATATTCAGCTCTACAAGCCTTGGGATATGAATTGATGATTGGGGAGAGGAAGGGAAAGGCTGCCTTTCTCAAAGAGCTCCCATAAGCATCTCCCTTAGAAACAGCTGGGTCCTCCTGAGGGTCTTCCCTTCGCACAGCTCAGGTGGTCCCAGGCCCTGCAGGCCCTGCTCCATCAGCCCCTCCTCCCTAGGCCGAATGGTCCTGTGAGTGCCTGGCCCTGGAAAGCATTTTTGGGCATTTATAGTCTCCATTAGTGTGTGTGTGTGTGTGTGTGTGTGTGTGTGTGTGAGAGAGAGAGAGAGAGAGAGAGAGAGAGACCCACAAATACATGTTACTGTAGAAATATTAGCATTTTGATGAGGTGCTACCCCAGTCCCCAGCTGGTGATATTTTGTAATGCATAGCAAATGTACCATATTACCTATCCAAAATCTGAAAATTTCTGAATTCCACAATACCTCTAGTACTAAGGGTTTTAAGGTAAGGGATTATAATACAAATGAAGAAGTGAAGAATTAAGAATTAAATTTGAAACCGGCCAGCCAAGAGTTGATTTTAACTGCTAAAAAGACTGGGAAATGGTTATTCTTAGGTGTGTGGGATGCTTATATAAAGAGTATTTGTGTCATGATTGTTCATAATAGCAAAACACTGGAAATAGCCCAAATAGCTATCGAAAGGGTCAAATAAATTTTTGTACACTTATTCAGTGGAATGTTGTATAGCTATTTCTTAAAAAGTATCAATCCTTATACTATATATGAAAACTCAAAATGGATTAAAGACCTAAACATAAGAACTAAAACTGTAAAACTCCTAGAAGAAAACATGGAGGAAAGCTTCATGATACTGGACTTGGCAATGATTTCTTGGCTATGACACCGAAAGTACAGGCAACAAGAAAAATAGACCAATGGGACTACATCAAACTTAAAAATTTTGTGTATCAAAGGAGACAATCAACAGAGTAAAAAGGCAACCTACGGAATGAGAGAAAGTATATGCAATTCATGTATCTGACAAGAGGTTAACGTCCAGAATATATAAAGATTCCAATGCAACAAGAAAAAATCAACCTGATTTAAAAATGAGCAAAGTATTGCTTCTCAGCCTTTTGGCTAAGGTATGTGTAAAAATGGGCAAAGTATTCAAACAGACATTTCTCCAAGATGATATACAAACAGCCAACAAGCCTATGAAAAGATGCTGGAGATCACTAATCATCAGAGAAACCCAAATCAAAACCACAATGAGGTATCACCTCACAGCCAGTAAGATGGCTGCTATCAAAAGAGAACAAACACAGTATAGCAAGTATTGGCAAGGATATGGAGAGATTAACCCTTGTACACTGTTGGTGGGAATGTAAAGTGGTGCAACCATGTGAAGGTTCCTTAGAAAATTAAAAATAGAACTACCATATGATCCAGCAATTCCACTTCTGGGGATATACCCAAAAGAATCGAAAGAAGGGTCTCAAAGAGGTATTTGCACACTCATGTTCATAGCATAGCAGCATCATTCACAGTAGCCAGAAGTTGGAAGCAACCCAAGTATTCATTGATAGATGAATGGATAAACACAATGTGGTATATACATGCAATGGAATATTATTCAGCCTTAAAAAGGAAGGAAATTCTGACATATGCTACAGCAGGGATGAACCTTGAGGACATTATGCTAATTGAAATAAGCCAGTCACAAAAGGACAAATACTGTATAATTCCACTTATATATGATATCTGAAGTGGTCAAATTCATAGAAACAGAAAGTAGGATGGTGGTTACTGGGGGATGGGGAGAAGGTATAAAGTTTCAGATTTGCAAGATGAAAAAGTTCTGGAGATGTGTTTCACAACAATGTTATTAATAATATGCTTAACACTACTGAACCGTACACTTAAAAATGGTTAAGATGGTAAATTTTATGTTAATGTGTTTCTACCACAAAACAAAAGCAGATGTGTATTGTGATAATATGGAACAGAACATACAAGATACATTGTTGTGATAAAAACAGGATACAGAACTCCCTGCTTGGTGGTGTTGATTTTTTTTTTTTTACCTTTAATTGAATATTTGAGTCACAAAACTTGGAGTTCTCAAGTTTACAGAGCGCCTGTTATTCTTTGCCCATTCATTCATTTAACACACTCTTACTGTATTGACTTTTGCTATCAGCCTGGCAAAATTGCTAAGTTATTTTTTCCTTAAGTTTTAACGTAAGTGATTATAAATATCAAGGGTTAAAATTTTGGAGAGTTATTTGGGGTTCCTAGGATCCAGATTTTTGGGATTATGTTTCCTTTAAGGAAAGGTTTTCATTTTTTTCGTGATACAGAGAGCAACCAGATTACTTTTCCCCCAGAAAAAATGGGATCAACCTACCTCAACACTTTGGACATTCAGCCTGAACAGAAGCATTTTAAATAACGAAGGTCTCTAAGGATTTCATTCGCTAAGAGGATTGGGCCAAAGTAAGTCCAGCTGTCATTAATCTCTGCATTCCCTGAAGGATCCATTGGCACATGCTGTGAGAAATGAGAGAGGAGAATTCAGATGCTGCCCCAGTTCCCAACTGTGGCTAAAACTACGAGGGTTTACTCAGCTCCCCTCCAGTTTTCAGAGAAACAAAGGAAAACTCAAATGCATTCAGATGGAACCCCAGCTCAGAGGGCAGGCCTTGGCTTTGATTAAACTAGCAGATGGGCACTGGATCCCTAAACCACGGTAGAGAAAACAGTTCCTACATATGTTAGAAACAAAAGGCAAACCTGCCTGGATGCCAACAGAGAAGAGTCTGGATTATGACATGAAACTGAGCTCCACCACGATAATTTTGAAAGCTATTTGTTATTGGGATGGTTTGGAAGACTCAAATAATTGAACAAATAAACATAGCGAATCTCAACTGTAATCTGCTCAGCAAAATCCCGGGAACATAGATGCACGTCTCAGTGAGCAATAAGCCAGGCAGAGGCCACAGTGCAGTAGGCTGAGGAAAACTCTGAGAATGCAGACAAGTGTCCCTTTAGGGCAGTGCTCCGTGCTCTTCTCCCATCATGTGTTTAAGGAAAGTCGGGTACGGGGCCAGGCAGACATGGTTTGGTTTGTCTGTGAGCCCCTAAAGCAGCTGTTCAGCAGAGAGGGCACCGCTGTGTGGTCATCTCACTGCAGAGGCCCTGCCGGGCAGCCCAGAAACTTGCTCCAGGCCTCTGAGCGGGAAGCAGAGACTGTGAGAGAAATTTGGTGTAGGAAAAGTGTCTTAGGAGAAACTTTGGTTTCTCTGGATATTCCCTGGCTTTCTCATTCTTTGTTGTTTTTATTTTAGAGACAGAGTTTTGCTCTGTCACCCAGCCTGGAGAGCAGTGGTATCATCTTAGTTCTGTGCAGCCTCCATCTCCTGGGCTCAACCATCCTGCCACCTCAGCCTCCCTATAGCTGGGACTACAGGTGCCACCACACCCAGCTAATTTTTTTTATTCATTCTTATCTAGTGAAACAGAATTTCATGAAAGAAACTCTCAGTAGGCATTTAATTGGCTGCTGTTTTTTTGCAATTCTACCTTCCTGGTAGAATTTGTGCTCAATTTCATGAATACAAAATGTCTCCAATGATAATTTTTAAATTTGTTTAACTTTTTGTCTTGAGATAATTTCAAACTTATAGAAAAGTTGCCCTAGTCGTTCTGAGAACTTCAGCCTGCCCCTCACCTGACTCATTGCTTCCTCTCTCCGCCCCCAACCCTCTCTTCGTGTGTATAATTTTTTTCTGAATGGTGCCCCTTAATCCTAGCCACCTCTCAACCTCAGAGTTGTAAGATATATACCTCCTGATATACTTCAGTCAGGCGCCAAAATGTTTTAGTAAATTATGCAGATAATGATCTTCCCCCTTTTTCATAAGGGCATATTGTAAAGAGGGCTTTTTTCTAACGCTTAAGAGGGAGTAGAGGAGTTTTAGTCTTACATGAAAAAGGATTTTGACAGTAAATAAATTTGATAAAAATGTGTAAAACCGAGCTAAACAGCCTTCTTGGGCAGAATGTCTCCCGGCCCGTGCTGGCATGGGGCCCCTCCAGGAGGGAGGTGAGATTTCCTCCCTCCAGACCCTCATCCAGGAAGTCATCAGGGATGACTTCGGGAATCCCCAGGCTAGAAGCAATACCATGCCAAGAGTTTGCTTCTGCCTTTCTTCCGAGGGGGTTCTCAGAGGCCAAAACTCTGTATGAGCACAGGAAGGAAGGTGAGCTCAGCCCTGCCAGCATGCCAGAGCTCGCAGGGTCATTTGTGTTCCTGCATTTACTGTGGGAGCACAAGCGTGGGCCTTTGAGGAGAGCACGCAGGAGCCAGTAGCTCCACTTAGGGATGTGTCTTGGTTTCTTAATTGACATTCAGGGTCTGTTTAACTTCCTGCTGCTGTTTTGTTAAATAACTGTGGTTTAATAAAGATGAAAACAGCCCTGTAGCAGACTTTATAATTGGAGCTTTACCTGCCCTGCAAATTTTGAGCCTCTGAAATAGTTCTTAGACCCGAACCAATGTTGAGGTACTTAGGAATTATTAAATGGGAGATGATTAATTCTCAGTGAGGCTGGGCTCAGTGGCTCACGCCTGTAATCTCAGCACTGTGGGAGACCAAGGTGGGAGGATTGTTTGAGGTCAGGAGTTCAAGACCAGCCTGAGCAAGAGTGAGACTCCATCTCTACCAAAAATAGAAAAACTTAGCCAGGCGTGGTGGCTAATGCCTATAGTCCCAGGTGTTTGGAAGGCTGAGGCAGGAGGATTGCTTGAGCCCAGGAGGTGGAGGCTGCAGTGAGCTGTGATGACACCACTGCACTCTACCTGGGGTGATGGAGTGACACTCTCTCTTAAAAAATGAATAAAAATTGTATTTAATAAAAAATAAAACTAAATTCTCTGAGCAAAACAGGAGCATTCTTAAGTAAATACGTTGTGTTTTTTTTATAGTGTACAATTCAATGACTTTTAGTAAATTTACCAAGTTGTACAGCCATCACTAAAACCAGTTTAAAATATTCCCAACATCCAAAGAAGGTCCCTCCTGCCCACTGTCACTAATCCCGGTTCCCAAACCCCAGGTTACCCCTCAGTCTACTTTCTGTCTCTGTAGATTTTCTGGATATATCTTATAAATGGACTCATACTATATGTGGCCTTTTGTGTCTGGCTTTTATCACTAAGTGTGATGTGTTTGAGGTTCATTCATATCCGTGGCATTCACCGTATATCAGGATTTCATTCATTTTTATAGCCAAATAGTATTCCATTGTATGGATAAACCATGTTTTATTTGGTCACCAGTTGTATAATGGACATTTCGGTTGTTTCCACCTTTTGGCCATTAAAAATAATGCTGCCATGAACATTCTTATGCAACTTTTTTTTTTTTTTTTGAGACAAGAGTCTCGCTTTGTTTCCTGGCTAGAGTGCAGTGATGTCATCATAGCTCAATGCAACCTCAAAGTCCTGGGCTCAGGTGATCCTCTTGCCTCAGCCCACACAACATGACGCCCAGCTAATTCTTATGCAACTTTTTTAAAGAGTAGATAACTATATTAATGGCACTTATTAGATAGTTTTGCTCTTTGAAGGGTGATTTTTACAATAAGTAATAATTTATTTCTCCCCCTTTCCTTCTTATCCAACCTTGTATAAGAATCTGGATCTCTTAATGATGGTGAGTTCGATGATCATTTTAGTAAAAGTCACTTTTTGGAGAGGAGGGGGGGGCTCTGTCTTTCCCGGTAAACTTAGTACACAGCATTACGAAGTCAGCGAATGGTGGGCCAGAGAGCGAAGTTTCCTCTGCGGTGTTGCTGTTCCCTCCTCTTTCCCATAGGCCTCACTGCAGACTCAGCTGGGGCTGATCACCAGGAACTGCTTTTTGGTTTGCTTTATTTTTAATCTATACTTTGGCTTCTCAATGAATGTGCTCTTTTAAAAGGGAACTTCTTCATCCACCAATTTTAGTATAACGTGATAAAATATCTTCCCTGACCCGCTAATAACTGAGCTTTAAGAAGCAAAATTTTGTGAAATAACCCTTACTATTTACTGTGTTAAATATCAAGCTCAGAAATACAAGCAAAATCCTGAGAAGGTAGAAAACATGTTGCTTTGAGAAGCAATTTATTGACACCTTTCAAATGTCCCCTTTGTCTGAGAGGTTCCTACTGCTCATGCGGTGGGTGGCTTACGTTTCATTGGCTCAGCTCCTGAACAAATCCCTAATGTTGCTCTAAGGAGGCACCCCAAAAGTAGCGTGAATTTGGATTCCACACATTCATGGGCTGTTCCATATAGAGCACACTGCTATAGGTGACACTTTGCTCACAAAGGTTCGTGTTCCAAATTCTTGCATGGCTGGCACCAGTTCTTGAAGGAAGAAAGCTGATTAGATGTTTATTTCACATTGCCATTTTCTAATGCAGAGAAAACAGACAGGGATTGATCAAGAAATATGGTTACCAATCGAGGTTTGATCTCTAAATGGCTTGGCAAATCAGTTTCACAAAAGTAATTTCATTAAGATTTTCATTTTCTGTCTTGAACTGCACGTTACTTCCACTGATGATTTTGCCAGGCTCTTGTATCGAAGCTGTCTTCTTTGGTGACAAACAAGACTTAAATAAAGATCATTTTGTTTAGCCTGATTTGTTTGGTAAGGTAATTTTTAAAAAATACTGAAGTTAACTAACATCATTTTTTTTTTAGGCTAATTAAGAGTAGTTAGTGAAAATGCCAAATTTTGAAGTGTGATAGCATGATCCAGTAATAATAATAATAAATAATAAACATCACACACAGGTTCTAGGAGATGCCTGCATCCAGAATCTTCTTTTTGATACCTATCATTTGGAAATGCAAATGTTTTCATTGCAGCTCTTTCCAAATATTTCAGACCTTAAAATAATTGTTTTGTTTTGAGCTTGCCTTAGGTTGGAGGGGCATTTAGAGTTGAAGTGCTACTTAGTTCACATGTATCAGAGCTTCATCCTCATGCACAGAACATTACTGTTGCTGGGCTTGAAGGAGTTTGAGTAGCTTTTTCAGACAAGGCATTTACTCAGACAGTTGGCAAGGCCAAAGGAAGGACTCCTTTGTGGGCTACCTCTGCTGGAACTCTGAGTGTTCTCTGCCAGATGAAGCAAACAAACTGGCGAGTGCTTACTGGCATTCATGCTGTGAGCAAGTCATACTGTGTCTAACCCTCACGCCATCCCTCTCGTAGATCATGGGGACATGAGTTTCCCCTCTGAATTACCTTTGGTGTTTATGCCGTTCTGTGTGTGTGTGTTGTGGGGGGTGTCATTTGAAATCCTGCTGACCTTTTGTCCACAGAAGATTCAAGAAGTGATTCTGAGAGGAAGACAACCTGGAGGCTGCTTGTGGGCCTCTCACCCAAGGCCAGGAGAGAGCCCTCTGGCCTCTTGCAGCACCGGTTCTGAGTGTTGGTGGAGGGGTGGGCGTGCTGAGTCAGTGGTCCTATGGCTTGCAGCCCTGTCAGCGATCAGTCACCAAGAGAGATGGCACAGGGTCCCCTAAGAGGAGCAGGAGGGCCCTGGTGTGGGTATCTGGGGCATCCCTGCCTTTGACCTCTTCTCCTGCCAGCCACAGCACAAGTGGTTCCATGATGCAGAGCTTGCCTTTTCTCGCTTCAGAGAGCCAAACTGTCGTGTATCCGGATTACTCAGGAAGGCTGCCTGGGCACTTTTCTTTCCCTTTTGTTCAGCCTGTGCTGGGGGAGGGTGAGGCCTGGCAAACATTCAGCCGGAGGGCACCGCAGCCCCTTCTGGGCACTCCTCCACCATGAGTGGGGTGATTTCCAGGTGATTTATCCTCTCGTCTTGCAGCTCTGTGCGCCACCTCCATGGCATTCAGGTCTTATCAGGAATGGGATTACTACAGATGTTTTACTTTAATTTTTAGAAAATGCAAAGGGACTTAACTCCTAAATAGAAAGCTTGGTTGGTATATGGTCGTTTGTAGTCGACAGTTTCACTGGTCATGTCTCAAGCCCTGCACACAGAGTGCATAAGAGTTTGGACTTTGGATTGAGTAGCTTTTTTGACCTTGGCCAAATTAACTTCTAAGCTGTGGTTTCTTTACCTAGGAAAATGGGAATCACTGTATCATGTTCGGATTAAGTGAGATGATGAATGTCCGGTGTGGTCACACCTTGCCTGACACCTGGTGACTATTACTGGTTTTATCATCCAGCTGAGTGATCAATTTATGCTCGTCCGGCCACATGCCCTTTCTGTGACCTTTCATAAATCAGATATCTGTTGGGCATTTATTAGCAGGGCATAATGCTAAGCCCTTAGAACTTCTCCTAGAAATGAAACCTGTGTTAACCTTCTCAACCTCTAAGGCAGAGCTTTTTGGTGTTTTCAATCAATATTTTTGGCATGTCTTGTTTTCACAAGCTTCTTCGCTGCTTTCACTTTTGTATTGAGGACCTGGAGGTGGAGATGGTAATTGTGGTGAGGAAGGAGCACCTGGCCACCACAGCTGTTGGGACTGTGGTGTTTCGAGTGCCCGTGAGGCTGGGGCGCTAGTTAGACTGGTGGGCAGCTGGGCATCTGCACTGTCCTTATGAGTTTTGGCATTTCGTTTGTGTGACAGGTGGGAAAACATGAGCTAGTTGGGAGCTGAATTTTCAGTTGTGATCTAAAGAGTTGTTTGGTACTAACCACTGCTGAAAGCGTGCATGCAGTATGTTTAGTTGCTATCTCTTCACTTTTTTATTACAAACAGTGCTGATGGCTTTTTCATTTTCCAGTAGCCCATTTTGGCAACTATTCATTTTTTTTTAAGCAAATTCAAGTATTTGGTCCAGGAAGAACAAATAGCTGCAAATTATAAATCAAATGAGATTTTATTTGCATTTAGGACTGAGAGGTTGGTTCTGGAAGCATGTCCTTTGCAAAGTGGGGCTGTTTCTACTTAGAAATTAAGTAGATTAGATACTATTATTCTGGAGAACAAAGCAGTGAGTTTCAGTAGCTGTGGAGGAGTATGTGGCTCTTTAAACTTTCTCCTTCCATTTGACCTGAGTAGCATCAGGTTAAGAAAAGTTTCTGGGTTTTCTTCCTTATATTTACTGTCCTTCTGAAATATCTCAAGTTCTGTCATCATGTCAGCCATCCTTGGATGCCTGTGTGGCAAAGATATCTGGGTTCAGTAAAGTAATAGCTGCAATTCGAGTACTGCCCTATGTCGTGCACGTGCTCAGCCTGAAGACAACTCTGGGAGTCATTTGGACTTTGCAGAAGAGGAAACTGAGGCTCAGAGAGGTGGTCCTGCCACCCACGGCCGTGAAGTGGCAGCGCTGGGGCTTGAACTTCCCGTGAACTTTTGTGCTACTCATTGCTCAGAGTGACTTAAGTGAGGTGGTCATTTTTTTCTTCTGTAAATATAACTCTGAAAGGATCCCCACAATTGAGACCCAGGTGATACAGGAAACTGGTTTTTGTGAGGTATGTGCTGCATTCGTGGCTCTGTTTAAATTTTATCGTTTGGGGTCTAAAACGATCAGCTATCCCAAAATGAGTCAGGAGCGGTGAAGACTGGTACCAGGCCAGCTTTGTTAAACTGCAAAGGATAGAGTGAGCTGGAATTGGGAAGGTTCTGATCAGGAGACCCCCCCCCACCCCATGAAGCCAAACTGCTGAAGGATTTGACAACTGTTCTTCAGCAAGTGTCTGGTGACTCTGTAAAGCCATGTGGCTGGGATGGTCCCCAGCAGTGGGGAACTCAGCGATGTCCCTGGAGGAAAGATTAGAAATGGTAGTAGCTAAACATAGCTCCCTGGATAAGCTGCCTGTAGAAGGAAATGAAGAAGGATTTGGAGGGAGGGTTTGGGAAGTCTTAAAGGGACAGCAACAAGTTTGTCCTGCTTTGGGGGGTGGGGGGCAGTGTGGACATGCCTGCACAAGCTCTTGTGTGGCACCCATCAGGGACGTCCCTGATGTGGCATGATGCCATCGCTGGAATAAAGAATATGCTGTGCCAGAAGAAAGTGAAACCACAGTGTGGCCTTGGCAGGTGGGAGGACACGCTGAGCTCCCGCGTGCTTGGCGATAGCTTGCTCCGATCCTCTGACTTGGCATCCCCCAGGGGTGCTGGTGAAACATGCTGCTGAACCAAAGGACATGTAGAACACAGAAGGTGTGTAGACTTAGGAGAGACGGCACCACTCAGAAGGAGGCCTGAGTGGTGTGTCCCGGTACGTGCCCTCCTACTTAGGATGCTGAGTGCCGTCTTCCCTGAGGCAGAGACACGAGCGACAGGGAAGAGTGGGCAGCAGACTGTCGGGACACGTGTCAGCCACACACGGGCAGCCACATGGAGCCCTTTCTTCATCCACGTACCCAATTTATATAGCAGGGGTTTTTGACCAATAGCAGAGGTTTTTGATCTTTTAACCTTTTAGTTCCTCAACCTTGAGGTACCAGGTGTTTTTCTACCTTTCAAAAATACTTTTAAAATTGGGTGCTTTTGTCATTTTTGTGCATTCATGGTCACGTGACAAAGCCACTGTTTGCTCCAGCCCTAGCAGCCTGCCTGGTGGAGGGCGTGGCAGAACAAGGAGCAGAGCCTTTTATAAAGGACCTCAGGTGGTTGTGGGGCTTTGAGGAAAGGGGCAAGGGTTTTCGCATTTGATTGTGACATCTGCACACGTTTCTGAAAAACTGCCCAGAAAGAGCGGCCTGACCTTAAGGACTGTGTTTTAAATACCATTTACTGCGCGTCTTTTTCCCTCACTTAGTCTATTTTAAAATTATGAAATATATAAATACTTCTCGTATCCTGTATGACTACAGAAGAGGGTCTGAAAATATATATGCACAGTTAAAAAAATAATGAACCAACACATCTGTACCTGCCATTCAGATTAAGAACATCAGTGGTAACTTACAAACCCCTGTGCACCTCCACCACCACCCCAGCGTAACTACCGCACTGAGTTTTGGCTAATTATTCCTTTCCTTTTACTGTATTTTTACCACCTATATATTCCTAAACAGTAATATAACTTAGAACTATATAATTTCACACTTGGGCAAGGTACTTAACCATGTGTCTCGGTTTTATCATCTGTGAAATGGGAATAGCAGTCATACCTACAGAGTGTTTCTGTGAGAGTCGAGTAAATATGTGAAAGGCACTTAGTAAATATTATGTATTAGTTTTTATAACTGTCATTTTCCTTCTGCCTGCTTTTTAACTTCATGTAAATAAAGAATAGTGTAAAAATTGTACTGTGACTTATTTCTTTGGTTCAACATTGTATTTTGAGGTTGATCATGTTGTTACATGTAGTTATAATCCTCTCATATCCATTCTTTGGCATTGTATTATAAGAATAAATTGCAGTTTATTATCCATTGAACTGGAGGTGGACAATGGTCACTTCCAGCTTCAGGCTGTTACGGTCCTGCTGCTGGGGCATTCTGTTGTACACATAGCAGTCTTTCTAGGGCATGGTTCCCTGTGTGTGGTTTGGGGGTCCCCAAGACCCTCTCAAGGGCTCCCCAAGCTTCCTTGGAAGGCTCTCCTGATTAGATGAGGCCCACCAAGATCGCCTCCCTGTCCATGAGCTTGAAGTAACCTAATTGCAGGAGTGATGTCCCATCATCGCAGGTTCCTCCCACACTCCAGGGAAAGAAATTGTACAGGGGCACGTGTCAGCTCGTCTTAGAATTCTGACAGCACAGAAAACTCTTTTTGTAATAATACTGAGATGTTATTTGCCTTTTTCACGCTCTTTCACTTGCCAAGAGTACAGCAGAGCTTTCTAGAAGCCACATGACGTTTGACGATATTGTCACTCAGGTGGATAACTAGATACATGGTTGTATATTCTTATTTTGTTAAATGTTCTCAATTTTCATTTCTAATATAATAATTATTGATAGTGTGGGAGATAATGAGTTTTGGGGGTTTTTGTCTTTGTTTTATTTGAGGATAGGATAGTAAAAATAGAGGGGCTTTCCGCAAAGAGCCTGAAGATACCAGATGCTGACTCATCCCATTTGTTTTGAGTTAACTAATGACTAATGCCTGAGCAAGAGATTTTTCAGACATTTATTAGGTTTTTAGAGCTTGTATTCTGTGTTAACCACGCAGCTCCATTTGTAAGGGGGAGGGGAGAATCATTCCTTATTGTTGCTATTCTGACTTGGGCAAACTTTTCTAGACAGGTCCTAGACAGTGAACAGAAGTCAGGAAATCACTAAGCTATTAAAGGAAAAATGTTTACGCTAGCAGTAAAAGAGTCAGGTTTGAAAAAGTACATATCTTCATTTACTCCGCAAGCCTTCAGTACCTACTAAGGGCAAGAGACTGCTGGGGCTGAGCATATGCAAGGGAAGATCACTTTTCCTTTATGGTTCATGGTTTTGCCCTAAGAAGTTCTAAATGTTTTCTGTTGCCGGATAACAAATTATCACAATGTAGCAACTTGAAACAACACCGATGTAATTATCTCTCTGTGTGCTTGGGCGGGGAGCCCAGGTACCCAGAATTTGCTGGGTCCTCTGCTCAGGGTCTCGCCAGGCTGAAAGCAAGGTGTCACCTGGAGCTGCATTCTCATCCAAGGCTTGCTGCCCTTGGTCACTGGGTATGGGCAGGATTCATTTCCTTGCAATTGTATGACCAATGTTCCCATTTTCTTGCCAGCTGCCAGCCAGGGCCCACTCTCAGCTCCCTTGGGGTGCCCTCAGTTCCTTGCCGTGGAGCCCCTTCCCCACACCTGTTTGCTTTCTTCTAGGCCAGCAGGAGTGTACTTCTTTTAAAGGCTCACCTGATGAGATGAGGCCCACCAAGATCATTGCCCTTTTGATTTGCTCAAAGTAACCTAATTGCAGGAGTGATGTCCCCTCATCACAGGTTCCCCCACACTTCAGGGGAAGAAACTGTTCAGGGCACGTGCCATTGAGGCTCACCTTAGAGTTCTGACAGCACAGAAACCCTTTCCTAACTTGAGAGATTTTCTCCTGTTTTTAAAAGTCCTTAGTTTTAGTTTTTACATTTAGATCTAGGATCCGTTTTTATTTGGTTTTGTATATGATATGCTTAGGGTCAGAGTTCTCCTTTTTTTTTTTTCCATCCATACAGATACCGGTTTTTCAAGCACCATTTTTTTAAAGTCTTTTCTTTCCTCATTGAGTTGCCTTGACAACTCTTCAAAAATGAATTGGCCATATATATGTGGGCCTATTTCTGGACTCTCATTTCTGTTGAGTTTATGTGTCTTTTCTTTTGCCAGTACCATACTCTTTTACTATTACTTTATAGCAAGTCTTGAAATCGGGCATTGTAAAAACTTTGTTCTTCTTTTATAAAATTGTTTGTTATTCTGTGTTGTTTAAAAAAGATAAATTTTAAAATAAGCTTGTCAATTTCTACCCAAAAAATACCTGCTGGGATTTTGATTGGGATTGTATTGAGTCAGTAGATCAATTTGGGGAGAATAGACATCTTAACAATATTGAATCTTTCAATTCATGAACATGACATATTTCTTTCTTTGGTTTTGGATTTTTTTACACAAGTCGTCTACAGTTTTCAGTGAAAAGGCTTTTCACATCAAAAATTTTTGTTTTAGCCAATGAAATAAGGTAAGAAAAGGAAATATAAAGCATACAGATCACACAAGAAGAAATAAGGCTGTTCCTGTTGGCAGGTGACATAGAAAATCCCAAGAAATCCACCATAAAAGTCATAGACTAGTAAATGCATTTAGCAAGGTTACAGGATACAAGATTAATATACAAAAAATAAATTTTATTTCTTTATACTAGTAATTAACACATGGAAACAAATTTAAAATGTAATACCATTAACAGTTGCTAAAAAAATGAAATAATTTGGTGTAAGTTTAACGAAACATATATAGAACTTGTATGACAAAAACTGTAAAATACTCATTAAAGAAATTGGAAGATGTAAACAAATGGAGAAACATAGTATGTTCGTGGACTGGAAATCTCAGCGTCGTAAAGATAGCATTTCTGCCCAAATTGAAATATAGGTTTAATGCAATTTCTATAAAAATCTCAGCAAAGCTGTATGTGGTGGTGTGTGCCTATAGTCTCAGCTGCTGGGGAGGCTAAAGCAGGAGAATCCCTTTACCCCAAGAGTTTGAAGCCAGCCTGAACAACATAGTGAAACCTCATCTCTTGAAAAATATTATTAAGATCTTTTGTAGATACAGATATTATCATTTTAAAATATATCTGGAAAGGCACTGGGATAGTGAAATATTTTTGAAAAAAGAAGTATAAAGTAGGAGGAATCACTTTATCTAACTCTAAGACTTATTACATACCTACAGTGTTCAAGCTGTGTGGTGTTGGAGAAGGGATAGACACACAGGTCAATGGAACAGACCCACAGATAGCTCTACACAAGTATGCCTGACTGATTTTTGACAGAGGGCAAAAGCAATTCAATGAGGGAAGGATAACCTTTTCAACAAATGGTGCTGGAGCAACCATATAAACCATAGGAAAGAAAAACTGAATCTTGACCTGAATCTCACACCTTGTACAAAAATTAATTTAAATGGAATTACAGATTTAAAATCTAAAATGCAGAACGCTAAAACTTAGAGAAGATAACAATGGAAACTCCCTAGGACCTAGAACTTGGTGAAGAGTTCTTAGATATGACACCTGAAGTATGACCCATAAAAGAAAAAAAATCAATTTTGAAAAAAGATTATTTCAGTTTCATCAAAATGTAAAACTTTTGCTCTACAAAAGATCCTCTTAAGAGGTTGAAAAGACAAGCTACAGATTGAGAGAAAATATTTGCCAACCACATATCTGAAAAAGGACTCACATCTAGAATATGTAAAGAACTCTCAAAATAGTACAAAAGCAGTACTCAACAGTACTAAAATAATCCAAGTAGAAAGTAAGCAAAAGATATGAAGAGGATGTACAGATGGCAGATAAGCACATGAAAAGATGTTCAACATCACTCACCATTGAGTCATTGCAAATTAAGGGAAATGCAAATTTAGACCGCCGTGCGATGTCACAGCATACCTATTAGAACAGATAAAATGGAAAATACTAAAAATACTAAATGCTGGCGAGGATGCTGAGAAACTGGATCTCTGATACATTGCTGATGGGAATGTAAGATGGTACAACCATTCTAGAAAATAGTTTGGCAGTTTCTTTTAAAAACCAACATACACTTACATGACCTGGCAGTCACACTCCTGGGCATTTATCCCAGAGAAATAAAAACTTATATCCACACAAAACCTATACAAGAATGATGATAGCAGCTTTATTTGTAATAGCTAAAATATGGAAACAACCAAAATGTCTCTAGATTAGTGAATGCTTAAATAAACTCTGGTGAAATACTGCTCAGCAATAAAAAGGGATTATTAAAGGAACTGTTGACACAGGCAGCAACTTGGGTGGATCTCAGGGGCATTATGCTGTGTGGGAAAAAAAAGCCAATTTCAAAAGGCCACATACTATATGATTCCATTCAAAATACATACTATTAATAGAAAAGGCAAAACTATAGGGATAGAAAACAGATCAGTGACTATAAACTGTTAAGATGGAAATCGGATTAGTGGTTGCCAGGAATTAGGGACTGTGGAGGAAGGAAGGTGGGTGTAACTATAAATTGGTAGCACAAGGGAGACCTTCGCAATGGTGGAGAGCTCTGAATCTCGATTGCAGTGGTGGTTATGTGAATCTGCACAAGGGATAAAGGGCACAGAACTACACACACACACATTGTGCCAATGTCAGTTCCCTAGTTTTGATATTGTTCTATAAGTACATAAGATGCAGCTATTGGGAAAATAGGTGACAGGTACACTAGACCTCTCTACTCTCTTTGCAATTTCCTATTCATCATTTCAAGATACAAAACTTATAGCAAAAAGATTTATTCCTAAATATTTTGTTTCTTGGTACTATTGTAATGAAATTGCTTTTTTAAAATTTTATATCCCAGTTGTTTACTGCTAGTACATAAAAATACACTTAAAATACACTTGATTTTTGTACATTGACCTTGTATCTTATGAATTTGCTAAACTCACTTATTGATTCCATTGTTAACTTTTTTATAGATTCCTTAGGATTTTGCATTCAAACAGTTATGTGAGCTGCAAATCCTGTTGTATTTCTTGCTTTCCAATCCTTATGCCTTACATTTGTTTGCTTTCTTTGCACTGGTAGGCCTTCCAACACAGTGTCAACCAGAAGCAGTAAAATTGGGTATCCTTGCCTTATCCTAAATGTTAGGGTGAAAGTATTCAGCATTTATATGTTGTTGTCAGGTTTGATTTGCTAAGGTTTTGTCGAGGATACTGTATCTATTTTCAAGAGGAATATTGGTCTGCAATTTTTTGGTAATGTCCTTGTCAGTTTTGGTATCAGGGTTATGCTGGCCTCATAAAAGGAGTTGCAAATTATTTCTTCCTCTTTGATTTTATGAAAAAGTTTGCGTAAGATTAGTGTTATTCTTTGAATGGTTATTCTTTGATGGTGAAACCATCTGAGACTAGACTTTTCCTTTGGGGAAGATTTTTTTAATAAATTTGATTTTTTTAAGGTCTATTCAGATTTTCTGTTTTATACTGTGTCACTGTTGGTAAATTGAATTTTTAAAGCAGTTTGTCCATTTCATCGAAAACGTCGGTCTGTTAGCACAGAGTTCGTAGCATTCCCTTCTAAGGTTTGCAGGATTGTAGGACAGTTCTTTCATTCCTGACACTGAGCAGTTGTTCTCTTTTTCTTACTTGATTCCTCTAGCGAAGAGGTTGTTGATATTGTTGACCTTTTTGAAGAACCAACATTTGGCCTTGTTAACTTTTTCCATCACTTGTTAATTTTCTATTTGATTCACAGCTGGTCTTGTTATTATTTTCTAACTTCTACTTACCTTGGGTTTACTTTGCTCTTCTTTTTTAAGCTCTTTGAAGTAGAACTATTGGTCAATGATTTTGGATCATTTTTCTTTTCTAATATAAGCATTTAAAGCTACAGATTTCTCCCGTTAAGTATTGCAGTAGCCACATCTCACAAATTTTGATGTTTTTCTTTTCGTTCTCTTTAAATTCAAAATATTTTCCAATTTATTTTATGAATGAATTCTTCTTGATTTCTAGCATTTCTGGGTATTCTCTCTTGGAGTTCCCATCTTTCCTGCTTGCATCACCCATCTGTTTTTGCATGTTGTCCACTCTTTCCATTATCACTCTTAGCAAATTAATCATAATTATTTTAAATTTTCAATCTGATCATTCCAAAACCTCTGCCATATCTGACTCTGTTCTGATGTTTGCTTTGTCTCTTCCGACTGTGGTTTTCCGGTCTTTTAACATGTCTGTACGGTAGTGCCCCTTATCTGCGGTTTCACTTTCTGTGGTCTCAGTTACCCACAGCCGACTGCTGACCAAAAATAGGTGAGTACAGTACAGTAAGATATTTTGAGAGAGAGAGAGAGACACCACAGTCACAAAACTTTTATGACAGTATAGTTACAATTGTTCTATTTTATTATTGTTCATCTCTTACCGTGCCTAGTTTATAAATCGGTGTGTGTATAATAGGGAAACATAGTATATATGTAGGATTTGGTACTGTTCAAGGTTTCAGGCATTCACTGGGCGGTCTTAGAAGTACCCCCTCCATAAGGGGAGGACTACTGTAATTTTTCTTAAAAGCTGGACATAAATCAGTTGCAGGCTCTAACTGCATCTTCTGTTCCTGGTAAGCTGTGATTCTCTGTATTTGCCTGTCTGTCTCTCCAGTTTGGGGGCAGCAGTTTGCCCTGTGACCTCATTTCTCTGATGGATCTAAGAAGAGTTTTTGATTTTCAGGGTTTTTTTTTTCTCTTGTTGTAAGGAAGAGAGTGACAACTTCCAAACTGTTTACATGTCAGACTAGAATAGTGTGATTTCTTCTTTGATCCATGGATTATTCAGAAGTGTGTTGTTTAATATCCTTGGCATGATTTTCTTCATATTTATGATGTTTGGAATTTGTAGAGCTTCAAGAAATCTGTAAATTTATGTCTATCACCAAATTTGGAAAGTTTTCTGCTTTTTTTTTAAAAAAGTCTCTGCCCCATGCTCCTTGTTCTTTCCTGTGGGATTCCAACTGCTTACCTGCTGGGCCTTTGGAAATTGCCCCACAGAGGCCTGCATCTTATTCTCATTCCTTTTACCTTTTTTCTCTTTTTGAGATTAGATCATTTGTGTTAGTCTGATTTCAAACTTCACTAATTCTTTCCTCTGTCATCCCAGACTGTTAGTAAGTTCATCCACTAAATTTTTTATTTCAGATATTGTATGTTTTAGCTCTATAATTCCCATTTGGTTCTCTTTATATTTTATGCTTGTCTGCTAAGCTTTTCTATGTCTTTATTCATTACAAGCATTTTTAACCTAATTGAGTGTAATCATAATAGCTGCTTTGAAGTCTCTGTCTAATAATTCCAGTATCCGGGTTATCTGAGTTGGTAACTATTAATTTTTTTCCCCTGAGGATGAATGCTCCCCATATACTGAATAATTTTAGATTCAATCCTGGACATTGTGAATGTTGTTTTAGGACTCCAGATTCCATTATATTCATCCAACTAATGTTGATTATTTTGCTTTGGCAGTTAACTTGGTAAGACCAAAACTACCAACTTGGTCACACCTGCATGGGCAGTAGTTCAGATCTTAGTTGAACTGCTTTTGGTTTGCCCCACACGTGTGATTATGGGGCCAACCAGAGTCTTGGGTGGAATTTACACACAGAATTTGAGGTTTCCCTCTCTGTCTTCCTTTTAGTTTCCCTTCTCACCTCCAGCAGCTCCTTCCTCTTGTTCTTGTGGCCAGAAAGATGGTAGGCTTTCCCCTAGAACATCTGTTGTCGCCACACACCACCGTGACCACGGTTCAGGGATGATACGATTGAGTCAGCAAAAGCAGAATAAACTCTCCTGCAGGGTATAAGCTTGGTTGAGCATAAAGTCCCAGCAACACAAATGCCATAGCCAATGTTCGTGTCACCACAAGATACCGAGTGTGTGTGTGGCGTTGCTTGTTATTTTTAGTATATGATAATTTTAAAATTTGTCTTTGTAATTTATGTTGAAGCAAGCAAACTAAATTTTAGAATCCTCTAGCTCACCATTGACAAGCCCTGTTCTCAGTCACAGTGCGAGTGACCCTTTTATAGAGTTTTTTTAGAGCTAACCTCACTAAGTACAGAAATTGTGAGACAGCTTGTGATGGGTAGACAGGATTTGAAACTGGAAGGCCACCTGGCCAGAGCTGGAAGTTAGTGTGTGTTTTCCTTAGGACCTCTCTGTGGTCTTTGATCTTGCCCCACCTCACCTGACGCCTTAGACCAGGCCACATTCACTTTGTCCTTTCTCACTCCCAGGGGGACCCAGACCAGCGGTTCTTGAACCAGAGGGGCTCTCTTTCATGCACACCCTCCACTGCACAAACCCATCAGCCTGTGGCATTGACAGAGGACCCCGATTTAAACCACGTGGGTACAAGGGCTCAGATGACTGGCAGGAGCACGGTGGAACCAAGCCAACCCCTAGCATGTTGACGTCAAGGGCCTGGTCTTGTACCATATTGAAAGATTTGAGGCTCTTTCCTCATGGTCCTAAATTAGCAGAAGGAGCTGCCTGAGGCCAGCAGATGTCCGTGAAGGGGCAGCCTCACTAATGCAGATTTGTCAGAGCGTGGACGGATGGGTCTGCAGCAGGGCAGGCCTGGCAGCAGTCTTGAGCAGCAGCAAGCCCATTGTGTGGGTGACAGGTGCTTCCAAAGAAGATTTGGTGAAGGATGTGGCCGGTTTGCTGAAATGCAGGTCTCTTTACTGGTCTGTGTTGGCCTAGGCCCTGCCACTCTCTTAATGTCACATCCACCTCTCTGTGCCTAGCACAGCTACACAGGCCCCAAAATCAACCTGCTGCTGTTTCTTGAAACAGACAACCCCCTTTTGCTCATCCATGAGCCCCACCTCAGACTCATCCCTTCTGCTCCCAAGGAGAAGACAGTGCCATCCTGGGAACATCAAGGCAGGAGCAGACCTGTGTCAGGCATGTGCTCGGTGGGCTCCCATCCCACCCTAATAAATTCGCTTTGTTTCATTTAATCCACAAGTCCATGTTCTTACTAATCTTAAGTGATTTCAATTTTTCAAACCAAGAAAGGTTATGAAAAGCCCATTTTGGATTTATTCTTTTTTATTGGACCATGTTCCTTCAGCAGCTGTCAAGAGAGGACCCTGGGATTCTTTTGGCATCCTGATACTGTCTTTTTGTAATTTTACTAAGCAGCCAATTTCATGTTGCCATCTTAGTTTCTGCCACATGCTATTTCTTTGAAGAAATGGCTGAATTCTCCTAGTGTTGAAAATACATTGCAATTTTAAACCTATACTTTTCAATGAGCTGATGCCTTGGAAATTGAGGAATCCGTTGCAAATGACTGTCCTGTAGGCTACATGCCACATCAAGTGGTGTGTCATTCAGTGTCTGAAGCTAAGCCACAGTGCACTAAACCCTAGCTCTAGCCCAGCCTAGTAGGATAGCCAAGAGCGCGAACGTCAGTGATGGTTTCTGGTTTGCACAGGCTGCTGTGTCCCCGCTTCCCTCTTTTCCACCGCACTCTCAGTAGGGAGCTTTGTGTGCAGGTCAGAGGCAGCTTCAGCACCAGCCCCTGAGGCTTTTCATGAGACGAGGCCAGCCTGGCGTGAAACTGGCTTTGACTTCTCTCCTCTCTGTGGTCCTTGCTAGACAGAGGGCTCCCCCAACCATGCAAAATGACTGAAAATCATAAATAAGTTATGTACATTCAATGTAGGGAAACAAACTGCGGAGATAAGTTAAATGAACCATCCTGATATAGAAAGAAATGATAAAGATCTTTTTATATTCTTGGCATTTGTTATGTTTTAAAGTACAATTGGGATGACCCTGATTTCAAACTGGGGGGAAATCTCCTTACTTTTTAAGTACTTTCTGTTTAGCTGTCCCCTGAGGCAATTTTCATTTCATGCCAAAACTGGGTAAATCCAAGTCTCAGTGTTTTGTGGCAACAAGAACATTGGCTGTGGCATTTGCATTGCCGTGACTTTTTATGCCCAACCAAGCTAAAACCCCAGTAGGAGAGCTTATTCTGCCTTCTCTGTGCCTGGGGCCACCACGCGTTTCAGAAACGGGCAGGAGTGGCCCCGGCTGCAAGCTGCTGCCACTGCGCAGCCTTTCGAGGACTATGGCGGGTGCCACTGTGGTTCAGACGTGGCAGAGGTGACAGAGAGACAACACACCTCCCAAGCCTTGGGTGAGAGGCAGGAGGAGCACGTAGGAGGGAGAAGAGGGAAAGAACACGCCATAAATCAGGTGAGGGTGCTGTCACGCCAGCAGCTCTCCCACTGCCCAGCTGTTTCCTGTCCGAGCGTGGGAGGAGGCAGGACATGCAGACAGAGCAGGCGCTCCCAATGCAGCTGGCAGAAGGGACAATGGCCACACACTGTCCTGACTCTGGCTCTCCCACAGCCAAGAGATTTGTCTGGAAGGGCGAGAGAGGGGCACAAGAGCCAGTCAGTCGTGCAGGGAGCTCGGGGTGGTGCGGAAGTGAAGTTTTCATCTTGGAGCTGTGATGCCTCTCCCTGCTCCAGAGCTAGGCCCCTGGCTGCCTGCGGCCTCTGGAAAGCAGACTGTCAGGAAGTCGGCCTGTGCTCGCCGCACGCTGACACTGAGGGAGAGAAGTGTACTTGCTAGTTAGAATCGGTGCTGTGTACGATGGGGAAAATGTGTGTTTCTCTCCCTTAAACAAAATGCTCTCTTTTGAATTATCCAGAAGTCCTTCAGTCTAAAACAGGAAAGTTGATTCTTCACTAAAGGAAATTTACTCTTTGGTTTCTTCCCTGGACCTGTCTTGGGAGTGGAGGGGAAGAGGATGACCTACGCAGGAGCTGGCTGCCCCTGTCACTGTTCAGCCTTTTTTATGAAGTCACAGCTTAAGCTGTAACCTAGTGCCTTTCCAGTGGTCTTTCCTCCTAAAAATCTAGAATGCGAACTTGCCACGTGTATGTGTGACCTCGCCACAGTGCACACTTGTGTGAGAATGTAGAAAGCCGTGGGAGCTGTGCCCACACAGCCCTTCCCACAGAGCCCGATGTGAGGTAGCACGTGAACCTGGGACGGCCTCGGTGGTAGCTGTCTTCCAGAGCAAGGTTCAAAGTGAAATCTCAGAAAGCCACATCCTTTGTGTATACGTGGCAGAATTAATTTTCAACATGCTGCTGTCTAAGGGAGTCTTGTGCGTGCCTGTTCACTGACTACTTCCTCTGTGTTGCTTCGTTTGAGTTAATGTTTAATGCCATCTAAGCCCCTCTCACGCCCTGTGTGTGCCATTGCATTTGAGACTTCCTAAAACAGGATCGTGCGTGATTCTCAAGGTGCACGTCTAGCTACAGAGCACGTCTCGGTTTGTACTGACGTTCAGTCCCGAAGCAGCGTTTGTCATTCCCCCATGGAAATCCAGATTAAAGATTCTCCCTTGTTCTGTACCATAAATCAGGTTGTAAGACTGTGTGAAGTAATAATGGAGTATTTCTAGAAACTAATGCTCCTTCCCTGCAAGATTTACTGTCTTTAAAGATAGTGTCTTGGGTCCATCAGACTGTCTTTGTCAGAAGCAGTACTATGCACTGGAACCGAAATTTAAAATCCCAATTCTTGCCCCGTCCCCCCTTGGCGGCGTGGCCGGAAATGGGCCGGCCAGTCTCCATCTCTGGACAGGAAGAGGTTAGCCTGGCCGGGGGGCCAGTGTCCCGCCAAGCACCAGAATCCAGCAGGGGAACTTTGAAAAACACCATCTGAATTTGAATCTTGGGATTGGAGCTAGAGAAATTGCATTTTCAAAATTTTTTTAAATTGTGTTTTTAATTTTAAAAATACATGTGCATTCTTAGTCTTTTTACTTAGCTTTCCTGTTTACACAGAGGCAAAATAACACTCCTGTTACCCTGTTAAATTCTTCTATTTCCTCAGTCAAGACTGAGTTGTGACTATTTCTTCTTCCTGACAGGGTGAATCAGTGAAGTACTTCTTGGATAACTTGGACCGGATCGGTCAGCTGGTGAGTAAAGACCCCCACCCTGAGAATCTGTGATCCAGCATTAGAAAACATCTGTGTTGAGACCAAAGCAATCCAAGTAGTAAGGGCTTTGGCTGTACTTACAGGCCTTATTTGAGATCCACATGAACAGTATTGTAATGTGCTCTCCCTTGGACCTGGATTTTGTCTCAGGGTGGAGGGGGAAGAAACTGCTCCATAGGAATGCCTTCGCCCAGATCACCACGCAGGAGACAGTGGAGTTCTTCAGTGAAAGCACGGTTTCGTTTCCTTTAACTTTTTCTTATGGCAAATTCGAGCATATACAAAATAAATAGTATAATGAAATCCCAGGTGCAGCAGTTATCATTCATGACCAATTCATGAACAGTTATCATATCACTCATGACCAATCTTGTTCCATCAACCCTACCCCCACCTCTAGCAACAAGGCCATCATATCATTTCATCAGTAACATTACAGAGTATATCTCTAAAAGATAAGACTCTAAACATCATAACCATGATACCATATCGCTCCTAAAAAATGAGCAAATTAGTTTTGAGGTTTTTCCCAATTGTCTCATTAATGTCTTCTTATTGATGTTGGTTCATTTTAGCCATTTGAATCCATGTAAGGTCCTAATAAGCTCCACACATCGCCTTGGTCTATGTCACTCACATTTCTTTTAAGCTATAGCTTTCTCTCTCTACCTTGTATTTTCTTTTAATTTATTTATTGGAGTGACTGAATCATGTATCCTGTGGGGTTTGCTACAGTCTGGATTTTGCTACTCTGCCCATGCAGTGTTACTGAAGATGTTTCTCTATCCCTGCACACCCAGCACACCCTGTGCTTGGTAGTTAGCCCTGTAGACTGAGGCCTGGTCATATCCCTGCTTGGTTCTTGATGAGACTGCCAACCGAGTGGCTGTGTGCACTAGTCAGTGGTGGTTTGTAATAGTGCAAAATCAGAGTGGTGTAAGAGTTACTGCAGTTGCCTGTGTGTTGCTAAAGACTTTAAGAGTTTTCCAAGAATAACATATTAAGTATATTGCAGACTAAATTTAAATAGCATTGCAAAACCTAAATTAGTTCATAGTAAGGTTTTGGAATACATATGCTCTGGAAGCTAGAAAAGTGAAAAGATATGTGTCTATGATATTGAAACAAAAAGATGATAAATTTCCCTGAAGAAGAAAATTGATGCAGTTTTACATTGGGGACTGACAGTGACCATTCTGATCATTCTTCCTCAGACTAAGGAGTCTCCATTCATTTTGAAATGAAGTATTTAATTCTTTTACTTTCTTTTTCATGGTAAATTTATAATTTTATAAATGAACTTTGCTTTTGGTATTTGGTTCAACTTCTTACAAAAGTCTAACCCCTTCCCTCCACCCTATCTTTTCGCCATCTTTTTGTTCTTATTTTCTCGTGTTCTTTCTCCCTTATCCTATATTTTACAGAATTACTTTCCTAGTAAGCAAGACATCCTGCTGGCAAGGAAAGCCACCAAGGGAATTGTGGAACATGACTTCGTCATTAAAAAAATCCCTTTTAAGATGGTGGATGTGGGCGGCCAGCGGTCTCAGCGCCAAAAGTGGTTCCAGTGCTTTGATGGGATCACATCGATCCTATTCATGGTGTCCTCCAGTGAGTATGACCAGGTCCTCATGGAGGACAGGCGCACCAACCGGCTGGTGGAGTCGATGAACATCTTTGAGACGATAGTCAACAACAAGCTCTTCTTCAACGTCTCCATAATCCTGTTCCTCAACAAGACGGACCTCCTGGTGGAGAAGGTGAAGACCGTCAGCATCCAGAAGCACTTCCCAGATTTCAGAGGCGACCCACACAGGCTGGAGGACGTCCAGCGCTACTTGGTCCAGTGTTTTGACAGGAAGAGACGGAATCGCAGTAAGCCGCTGTTCCACCACTTCACCACCGCCATAGACACTGAGAACATCCGCTTCGTGTTTCATGCTGTGAAGGACACCATCTTGCAGGAGAACCTGAAAGATATCATGCTGCAGTGAAGGCAAAGCCCTCTGTCGCCGTCCTTGAGCAGCCTCCACGGCTGTTGGTCAGATCTGTTTGGTGTGTCTTACCTGCATGGTTCTGGAGTGGGTTCTCGGATCCACACCACCTGGCTCGAGAATGCTGTAAAACCAGCCAGGCCAACGAGCTCTAGGCAAACAGACACGGAAACTTTGATGTTAGCTACTGAATCCTGGGGACGAGTGAAACTACTGAAAATCCAAGTGCTCACTTTGGTATTAATGTGGAATACCTAATAACACAGCTTCTTTCTTTTTACAGAAATGTCATTCTTTCTGACACAGTTTAATTGAAGAATGTGTGTGCATGTGCACGCACTGCTCTCTTTAATGACAGAAACACAAAAACCAGCCAGTCTTGCAGATGACTTTTCTCTCTAACTTGCATTTTTTCGCTGAGACAAACTAACCTGAAAGCTTTGCCTAACTGTAGCTTGTGGAGATCAAATGCACGCCGATGCTGCTACACTCAGAGTGCCCGGGCCTGGCCCCGCAGCCCCAGCGTCCGAATGCCACTTCCCAAAGTGAACACGTTGCCTTTTAAAACTCTTGTGCCAATTTCCTAAGAGACCCTAATCCGAGCCTATTAGATTGAGCCGAGGAGCCGTGCCAAGGATCCCCCTCCCAGCTTTGAGGACAGGATTGGGAGTTTTGCAGGTGTGAAGTGGCTTTAATGCCCTGATAGCACACTCAGCTCCTCCTGCCCTGCCAGGTTGCCCAGCAGCACAGCGAGGAGTGGACGTGGGATGCTGGCAGTGAATGTGGCTCTGTCTCTCTGCACACAGCGGTGCTTTTTTTCACTTCTTACCTCCCCTCCCCTCGCCCTGCCCAGTGCAAAGACACATAAACCAAGTAGCCTTGCAGATGACTTTGCCATCTTACTTGCGAGTCATCTTCCGACCCTACAGTTGAGAGCACGTAGCTTTTCCTCCTTTTGGAAATAGTCAAGAGTTTCGGCTTCTCTTCTGGGGCTTGTGAAAGCTGGCAAGACTACTAGCAGAGCTTTTGTTAATGCCACAGCTGCTTGGCGAGTTCCTATCAGCTGACCTTTCTGGAAGCCCACCAACTGGAGAAATCTGAGTTTCTCCAAACTGCCGCTACACCAGTGCCTTTGGACAGCCAGTCCCTGTTCTCGGCTCCCCTTTAAGTCTGATTCTTATCAAGGGCTCTTGCTTCTATTACTGTGCACGCAGAACAGTAAACTACCAGATACAGCTCTCGTGGGAGGAACCCGCAGAAGGCTGTGCATGTTGGCGTGAGCTGGTAAATCTTAAGCTCAGTTGACTCATCCAGTTACCTGCCAGGTGTCTTTCACTGTGTTTCAAAATACATTGCATTCCAAACTGGTCCCCTCTGTGCATTACTCTACTAGAAAACCTGTCTAGTATGTTTGGGGACTTCTAGCATTCAAGAGAGAAGGAAAAGCTTCCTCTTAACCAGCACCCAAGTGTTGCTGTGGCTTAATAACACACTCGGGGCCTTGTCCTGAGGCCACACTGTCCCAACCCTGTGCCCTTTTTGCATCTCACTCTCAGCTTGTTTTCAGCAAGCCAGATAAACATGAATCTTGGGGCAGATGTGGAACCAGAAGAGGGAGGACAAAAACCTACTTCTGAGTCATCCTTGTCATCACAGTGTTTTAATCAGGAGACAACATGGAATTCTCTTTCTCTTTTGGTGCTTGGGCGTCTGTGTCTATGTTTGCTGGGCTTTGGGCTCTTTTTTTGGCTGGAAAAAAAAATTGCTGGTTTTGTACTGCTTCCTGGGGCCCTTCACAAACTGAAAGGATGTGACCGGGGATCAGTGCCGATGACCATGTTTTGGAGGAAAAAGCTTGCTCTTGGCAGGGTTCACCAGGCTGGTCTCAGATCACATTTTCAGTTTGCAACAGTGAGAGGCCCCCGGTTCACAGTGAGGTGGGCTTTGCTTGCCCAGGTCAGTTTTCTGTATCACGTTTGTCAGGCTCCGTGGCCCAGAGGAAGGGCAACCACTGTTCCCCACCAGCTTGGAAATCCTCTTCATGGTTCTGTTGGAGGTCACCGCCGCCATGACTGGCTTAACTGGCGGAATCATTTGAAATGCTACCCCAAAGGAATGTAAGGCAGCCTTGTCAACGAGGGCTTTTCTCCCTTAAACAGTTGGGTATATTTCCTAGTCACTTTCAAACCCGGAAGCATGAGAGTAATGAGACACTGCGACTTCTGTGTCAGCAGGAAGCAGGGTGGGATGGCCCCAGAGGCTGGGGCCCAGGACCAGCTCAGCCCCTGACCCCACCGCCTGGTCGCGCACTTGGCTTTGCTGAGCCTGGACTGCCGCCTCTTCCCAGGGACCAGAGCGAATCAGAACACCTTTAAAGACACCCGACTCTAAATTGGGTAATGTGTTGGAATTGGAGACCATAACTACTTGCAAGGCACAACCGAAATCATTGACAACCTTTCTACACGAAGATTATAGTCATTTTTTCCTCCAAAACCTTAGGCTTTTGTATTTTTTTATTTTAATTTCACTGTTAATCCTTGATTGTTGTCTTTTTTTATTGAGATGTTGGAGAAGCAGGAGGTAGTTGTGCCTCATCTATTATTGCAAAAATGTAACAATAAACTTCCTCAAAATAAGATATTTTCCTCATAGTTATACTGTTTACACATAAGAACACATGTAGGTTTTTTACTGAAATATATTTTTAACTCTTCTGTTTGTAGCGAAATTGTTTCAAAGATTTTGAGTCATAGCTCTGTAATTTATAGAGATCTCTAGAGTTCTTATTCTTGTAGTTTTTCTACTCCTTTGGTAAAAGAAAAGTGAGTCAGACTATTTTACCTCCAAGATCCAAGATCAAAAAAATAATCTTGAAACAAGATTATTAGTTATGACTGACTTGGGGGCCCTGGGAACAGACATGTAAGGTAAGGCCTCCTGTTGGGATGACAGTTGCCCGGGTCGGTGGCGCGTGGTTATTACCCTTTGCACACAGCGCTAGCATGGACTGGGAGGGTCTGGTTTGAAGATGTGACCACCTTCAGTCTCTTTATTAAAATAAATCCTTAGTTTTCCTTAATATAAAATATCACTAGGCATTCAAAACCAACACTAATTTTTCATCCCCAAAAATTCAGAGCAAATAACTCTAATCCTAATTTTATTTGAAGGTGGTTCATTATATGTTAATCATGGTTTTTATTCCCACATATCAAACAAAGCCTGCATTAGGCGAACCGTCATAAATGGGTTTTCAGTGAAAGCCGCAGGAACACATCTTCAAAGCATGTATTAGCAGCATATGCACATAGAAGACACCCATGTACGTGTGTGTAAGAGAGCAAGAAGCCCTGCTGCCTAAAGCCAGGGAAAGACCTGGTGGTTGACAATTGACATGGTCCAGAGACCAGAGGAGCCCCAGGGACTGGTGGGTTGGAGGCTCTGTCATTGCAACCCGCAGGGATTATTGGTCCAGCCAGAACATGAGGAGACCGCTCGCACGAAGCATGAACGCCTTCCCGTCATCAGCATGGTTTATGGTCAGAGCTTTCTCGTGCTCAGGATTCTGCCATAACTGGGTCTTCTGCACAACTGGGCATCTCTCTTTCCCAAATGAGCAGGTTTCTAGAAAGAGGAATGTGGATGTCGTTCAGTGCCATTGCCTGTGTGTGGCCGGTGGGGGCTTGAACTGACCACAGGTAGGAAAGGCAGACGCCTCTCCAGGAATAACCAGCCATGAGCACACTGTGTCTCGACTGTCCACGTGGCTGTGGGCTGAGCTCTTTGAGTTTCAATTTCTTCATTTGTCAAAGTTGGACAGCATGGCAAGTCTCAGCTGTGGGGACACAGATCACCTGGGGGGCTTTTATCCAGGTCCTGTGCTGAGCTGCCAGGAACCTAGCAGATATGAACAGAATACACCCAGACCGCCTAATGTCCCAGGTGATTCTTGTGTACAGCCCAGGTTGCAAGCCACTGAAGTAGACATTCTTGGAGGTGCCTCCCAGCTTAGAGGGGTTCTGTGTTCAGCACGGGGAGAACTGTATCTTTCCATGTAAGGAGCCACCAGCTCTTCCCCTCACTGTGACCAGCCACCTGCCTCAAGGAAATGCAGTGACGGTGAGCTTTCTTTGGCTACTTAAGAGGAAGTCCTTGCTAAAATGCCTTTCACAACGTGCATGTCGCCCTTTCAGATCTCTTGGTGCCATTTTCTCTGTAAGGTACATGAGATGTGCTTAGCAGGCTCATTCTGAAGTGATTCCCTGAAATTTAGGAACCTTTGGAGAAAAAGACAGACTATTTTAAGGCTTATTTAATTTGCACACGAGGCCGAGGGAGAAATGTTCCTTAAATATGTGATCCTTGTGTTTCCCTGATGTCTTGGCATGTAGGGGAGCTTGCCCTGGTCTGAGAGCCGTCAGCGGGTCTGCCGCTTGGAGGGCTGGATGCCTGTAAACAGACAGCACCAGAGGAGAGGAGAGTGACGCAACCTGGACTAGAAGGGGATGGTTGTAGTGACTTTGGCCTTTGAATCTCATGCTCCGTGTGTGAGGCATCATGTTGGACTTTGAAGAGGAAGGTGTTGGGTTCCCCAAGAAAGGACCCATTTGGTTCAGTTCTGCCTGTTCAGAAGCTAAAACTGCCATGCGAGCAGGCCTTGGCAGCAGATGACAGGCTGGTTTGCCCTTGTGTCCAGAGAAAGGTACGGTCTGAAGTTTCAGTAGCTTCTTGTGGAGTGAAGGCTGTGGGGTGCGGGTGTGCCAATCCTGCTTCTGGGGTCCCACTTTTCAGGGTCTGTCTGGCACGTTCTCCAGCAGTGTCTGATGCTTGAGTGGACTCCTGTGATGGGTAGGTCCACTGACGGAAGGTTGCGACCACACCTCCAAGCTGTGAGCACCAAGGACCTCAGGGCTCCAGGAAGAGCTGTGCTTGGTGTGCATGGGGTATTGTTTAACCCACTTCTTGCTGAACCAGTCCCTTGGAGAGTTGAATGTTTCTCAGCATTTGAATTTCCTAATCAAAGGATGCAATCCCAAAACACAACAGGAAGAAGCGGGATGTTACTAGAAACAAGTGAGTGGTCAAATGTCCTAGCGAGGTGGATAATCCTGGGAATTGGTGTCCATGTGTGGTGAGGGGTAGGAAGTGGGAGACAACTCAGAAACAGACCACGGCTCCTGCCCAGCAAAGCAGACGACACATTAGGGCCACCGCGCCTCTCTGCTAGCTGACTAGGGTATGGTGTGGCTAAGAACAGGGGGAGAATTGCTCTTGTATTTAACCCTGGCCTTTGGAAACTCATTCCTCTGAACATGCCATCATTGTGAGGCCTTTGCTTTGAGAGACCCGCAGACTTGGCATCTGGTTGATCGCAAGTATTCTAGGAGCTACACTGGAGAGTGGCTCTGTTGCTCACTTCACAGTAAAAGTGGAGACTTAGCCTGAAAATGAGGTGCTCTGTTCTTGAGCTGGCTGTACAAGGTAGTTTTTCTCTTCAGGTGGTTTTGTTTTTACATGTATGTAACTTGAACCAAAGTGGAACACTAGAGCAGCCACTCTGGGGTCCTGGAGAGCCTGAATTTCTAATCAGCCTGGAACAGCCTGGCCTCGGGAGAGCAGGGCAGGCAGGGTGGATGGCGGAAGGGCTGCCTGTCCCTAGCCTGCTCCTGCCATGACAATGAAGGGCTATTGTTCCAGCCTGTCACTTGGGTGCCCTTTTACTAACAATGAATTCACTTCGTTTTGTGTTTTTAAAAGCTGATGTATTTCCCCCAAGCGAGGAGCATGACCCCAGCTATTCATAGTCAAGGTAGAGTTTCCCTGTGGAACCACATTTGCCTAACGAGTTTCAGAGGCCAGCCTTGCCCAGCTTTGTCAGCCTGGGCTGGCTTGGACCCCAGATCTCATCTGTTAAATGTGACCAGAAGTCCAGACAAGGAAAAGTTTATCTCCATAGAATCAGACTCGCAGGCCATCAAGAGCACAGCCCTCTCTGGGTGGGACATAAACGCGTCCTCCAGACCCGGTTCTGGTATTCTCTGGGACCAGCTCCATTCGGGAAGGAGGAGCTGAGAGCAGGGTTGCTAGGAATGGCCCCAGTGCCCGGCCTGCGGGCCCCATCGTTGCTGTCTGAAACTTCAGTCTCTACCCTGAAGTGAGGTTGAAGCTGATCTGAACCGTCCCCAAGAGTCTAGGGGAGCTACAAGGTGGCATGCAGGTTGCTGGGTGTCCCGCCGTGGGCAGTGCCAGCCCCCCCAGACCATGGGGTCCTCTTCTCCATCCAACAACTGGCCCCTGTGGGCCCTCCAAAGCCTTGGGGGGATGCAAGAGGACTTCATCACCTACATCCATCCCATGTGTCCTCACAAGGTCAGTACAAACTGTAGGCAGAGGAAACTCAGTCACCTAAAAGACTTTGGAACGCAGATGTCAAAAATCAAACCAGACTTGCATCTGAAAATCAAACTAATAAAGTCATTTCTTTGCAGCTCTCCTACTCACCCAAGCTGTCTGGACAAACCCGGGTACGTTTTCCACATTCACCTGCACATGGGTGGGCAGAACTTCTTGCCCACTTGATAGTGTCTGTAGAAGGGCCACACGCAGCCCGAGACACCTCGGGCCATTGCTCCGTCACACTTTCCTGTTGAGTCAACCTTTTTTTGTTGTTTTTTGTTTTTTTTTTAAGAGAGTCTCTCTCTGTCACCCAGGCTGGAGTGCAGTGGCATCATCATAGCTTATTGTATGACTCAAGCGATCGCTCAAGCGATCCTCCCACCTCAGCCTCCCAAGTAGGTAGGACTACAGGCACGCACCACCATGCCCAGCTAATCTTTTTTTTTTTTTTTTTGTAAAGATAGATTCTCACTATGTTGCCCAGGCTAGTCTTAAACTCCTAGGCTCAAGCAATCCTCCTGCCTCGGCCTCCCAGATCACTAGGATTACGGGTGTGAGCCACCGTGCCTGGCCCTGTTAGATTCTTTAACAAGCCTATGTATGAAACATTTGAAATAGATCTCTATTGAGTCTGTCAGTCTCTAGAATCTTGAACAATTACTTTTGGACCTATTACGCAAATTGATTTAAAATATTCAAAGTGTCCTTTTCCGTAACTCCATTTGAACTGACCACAATCGAATGGCAAATTACTCTCTGTTGCTGCAAGCGTAGCCAGGAAGTTCAGCGTTCGCATGCTCAGCCCCCGTCCATCATCGCTGTCCTGAACTCGCCCTTCCTGCACTTGCGCTCTGTGCCCACGTAGCGCAGCACAGGCTGCTGGGGCAACTTGGGGGACCGTGCTGCAGGGACGTGGTTGAGGTGGCACCTGAGCATCCACGACAGAAACAGCCTCGACTCCTCCAGGGTCGGAAATACTGAAAGCAAGGGGGAGCTCTGCCACAGGCACCTCCCACGGAGGTGTCACTGCGGCGCCCGAACCACCTGTGGCAGGGCCCGTTGTCCTGTGATCAGTCTCAGTTTATGAATACTGTGTACTAGGTTAAAATACATGGTAAAAGTGTACAAAATGTATTTTATAGCCACAGTGGTTAGTCTAACATGTTCTGTATATATGATTTTTATAAATCTATTAAAATTTGCCTTAAATCACATCCGTCTTCCTGGTGTGTTGTGTCCTGTCAAAGTGCCAGCCCGCCGAGCAGTGTATAGAAGCCTCTGAGTGTGGCCACCCACCTGCCACCTCTGAATGAAGATTGTTGTAACTGGATCCTGGCCTGCGTGTCGCACTCTCAGGCTTCCTGGGTGAAATAACACCTTTAGGGCAGCCGGCTTTGCAGACGCAGAGGCCTCCCTGCTGGCCTCCCTCCCTGCGTGCGGAGTACGCGTGTCAGGTTCGGCCGCCAGGCAGGAAAGTTAGGTAAGTGGCATCGCAGCGCGTGGCTCTGGGCTTTAGACCCTGTCCTCTCCCCTCGGCTCTGCCTCCCTTGCCTCCGTACTCCTGGTGTTGGCCTCCCGGTTGTTCTTCACAGCCGTGATGGGACTCTGCTGTCCAGCGTTTAGGCAGCTGGAGTCAGTTGGTCCTGTAAACTGAGAACCACACAAGCACGGGCTTGTCGCTACCGGGGAGACGCATGCAAGCAGCCGGCGGCCACGCTGCACCCACAGAGCAAAGGGAGAAAAGTGCTGTAAGTAGAAATAATGACACCCCCAGACAAGCAAGCACTAGCCTTGCCTTTTTATGTTTTGCTGCACATCAAAAGCATCAGCCCCGACCCTGGAAATGTGGAACGGAGAGTGAACATTAAGGAAGTAGCGCAGTTTAGTAGATGAGGTTTGTAGAAACCTCAAGCAGAGCAGTAGAGCATAGGTGGTGTCCAGTGAGTGTCCGTGAGCGACGTATGCATGGATAAATGACACCTGTCCACTGCAGCAGAGGAGCAGAGTCTCAACGGAGAGGACATTCTGTCTCTAGAAGCTGTTTCTCAAACGAAAAACTGTCACACAATGAATGGCAGTCGTACAGGTTTTAATCAGGAAGGAGTTGCTTATTAAATGCAAATGATAAATACTCCAGTTTTCACTTAGACTTCTAGAAGTTCATCTTTAAGAATTTTTCCTTAATTTGGGTTTATAGCATTAATTTTGAGAATGAAAATGTAATATGTAAGCATTATAGAAAATCTGAATAACAGAATTCTGTGTATCAAGTCATCTATAATCTCAGGGCTAAAATACCTCCATTTAGGTGTATTTCCACTTGGACTATTAAAAATAAGAACAATGCCGTACAATCACGTGATTAAAGCGCACTTGATCAGGGCAGAGTTGTTAACCTCAGGAGAGGCCTGTTGTGGGGCTAATGCTTTGGGGCTCTGGAGTCTGCCACCAGGGCAGAAGAGGGGGTCCACCTGGGGGGGCTCTCCTTTGCTTTTTTTAGGGATAGCTCCTGCTCGGAGCCCAGGACAAACGTTGGATTGTGCCATCAGGAGCCCCACATAAAACGACTGCTTTCAGGGGACGCAGACAGGCTGGAAGAGCAGCAGGGATGAAGAGGAGACGTTCCACGTCCTGGTCGGTGCCTCCCACGCGGGGCCCCGCGGGCCTCGGCTCTGTTGGAGGAGTTGAGGGGCAGCTGGGCCTCAGTTGTCTTGTCAGAGGAGTTGGGGGACACCGAGGAGAGCTGCTGCCCCCACCCTGCCCTCACGGATGCCCGTGGGACCTGCTACCGGCCATGCAGAGGGGCGTGGGTGAAAGGCGGCCCAGTCGCCTTTGCATGTTTGTCCCTTCCCACTTCTTCCTGCTTGTATGCTCTGCGCCCCTGCCGGCTGCGTTCTCTCCACGCACGTCCTTGCCTCTTCTTCCCAGGCCCCCCGGCCAAGCAGCTCCATCCCCTGGTTCCTGTGCCACTGCCTCTAAGGGAAGCAGGGCGACAGGCCTGTCACTGATACCAAGCTTCTCCCGGGGCATGGCCATGGCTGGGCAGAACACAGGGAGAGGGACCCCCGGGAGCCAGGTGGCAGCTCAGCCCTGCACGGCCTGCCCAGCTGTCCCCAACCGCAGATTGAGCCCGGCTAGCACGGTCCCTCAGGATGAAAAGGGCCGGCCCACTAACGACGGACAGTTCCGCTGCATTTGAAATTGAGCCCTTACTTTAGACAGGTGTTGGAAGCAACCGTGAAAAGTAAATCAGCTTTTGTCACTAAAAGCCTGACTGAGGAGGGGCATCGGCTTCAGCCTGACCGGACGCTGTCCCAGAAGCCTCCCACTGTGCTCAGCCACCTTTGTCCTTGTGACAGGTGAGTCGGGGACGAACAAAACATGACATCCTCATTCCTTCCCCCTGGCCACAGACTGATGCGGGAGGCCTCTTACAGACATGAGCATGTGCTAAATGCCATAAAGACCAGCAGGCGGTACCCAGAGCACCAGGCGACCGTGGCGGGCGGAGCACCCACCCTGAGAAAGGCAGGTGCAGAGGGCCGGAGTGGAGTTGGGAGCGCAGTAGCCTGTGTGGCGGGAACAGGCTGGGGCAGTTTGGTGGAGCCAGTGACGCTGGGCTGGGCCCAGTTTCAACACGACAAATGTGTGTTCGTTACGGTGCCCGGGTGGTGGGCATTTGGAGTGGCCTCATTCGTGGCACCTGGTTGATTTAGTTTCTGGTTAATTTTGTGAGCACGCGGGGTCGTGTCAGGGTGCGAGACTGGACAGGAACTGCTGTCAGCACGGGTGGGCGTGGTCCCTGTGCAGCCCTAGGAAGCGGGGGCGGTTGCGTTCAGTGACGCCGGCGCATACCTTGGATGGTCTCCGTTCTTCACGGGGAACACTGCAGGGGGAGAGCTGGACTGAACGTGTGATGACCCCAGGATGTTTCTTGGAAATTTCTGTTTAAAATAAACCCCTGACATGAGCTTGTTTTCATTTGCCTCTTTACCCAAGAAGCTGAGTTCAAAAATAAACCTCAGTTATTTCGGGTTCTCATTAATCAAGGTGATGCTGTATAATGTTGGAAAAGGAAAGACTTTGTTAGCCATTTCCACCAGTTATTTGCATTTATTTTAACAGCTTTCACAAGCCACAGTTCTTCACAGTAAAGCGGGAGATACTTCCTAGGTTACTCCGCAGTGTTTACCTTTGACAGCCTGTCGTTCTAAGGGCCATAAATTTGCTGTTTCCTTGGGTTTCTTTGGAACCCGGGGGGCTCCTCTGCATGTAGTTGTCCCACAGGGATCAAACCAACCAGCCCGACACGCAGCTGCGGGGAGAGCACCAGGCGCCCGGATCCGGGCTGAGTTGACCCCCAGCCTCCCCCGGAAGGCGCTGGGCTTCAGAAGTTCCGTGGCCCTCGCTTGAGTGGACACAGAAGGACAGCCTTTGTCCCCTCACAGCACAGGCAGGCCCCAGGGCAGGTCTGCGAGCCTCCTCCTGAAGACCTGATTCTGCCGTCTTCCCGAGGATAAAAATATTCCTGTTGGGGACTCACCCTTCTTGCACAAACAAACCAGTGAAGCCCCAGCAACTCCAGGTTTGTTTTAGTTGGCATCTGCACCCAAGAGCACCGGCCACCCACCCAGGCCTCCCCTCAGAGAGCCTGAAAGTGCTGCAGCAGCCAGAATGCTTCCTGGTCGTCAGACACCGCGGGGCAGGCGCTAGGTGGGGCTGCCCAGGGGTCGGGGTGCAGGCCTTCGAGATCCTGGCACCTTCCCTAAGAAAGTCACAGAGCCAGGGAGGAACACAGGGCTCGAGAACAGACGATGTCTGAATTTCAGCTCTACCTCGTCCGAGGCTCAGGCATGTGACCAAACCTGCCTGGGTCTCAGCTTCTGCAGGCACGACAGGGGCACGATGGCATCTGCCTTGCATGGCTGTTTGGACAGTCGAGGATGGTGGGTGGTACTTAGAAGGGACTCATTAGGAGGTAAGTTTATTTGTAAGGGAAGCTTTGCCTTTCTCGAGCAGGTTTGGTTGGGGACAGCAGCCAGTCCCTCCCTCCGAGGCCCGGCTGCCCCTGCCCGTTGGGTCTGGACTGCGGCTCCTCTTGGCACCACACGTAGAACTCCTGTAGTGGGTGTGTCCCCGGAGTGTTTTAGCATCCCCTTTGAACTTGGTGGGATCTAAATTTGGACTCTTAGCTAGACCATTAGCTGCTTGACTAAGCCGTTGCATGTTTGTTTTTTTTAAGCCCTTTGGAGCGTTGTGTCATCAGGGAGGGTCTGACTCAGATGTCCCGCAGGGCGGGGCTAACAGGCCCACATCTCTCCCTCCTGAAACGGGTGGGGCAGAGCTGCATCACCTTCCTGTCCCGTTGGGCTCACACCACGGCAGGAGTCTGATGGGTTTGGGCTTTAGGGAGGAAGAGGGGCATGAATGGGAGGCCAGCAGAGGGGCGTCAGGGCTGCCCGAAGAGGGATTTGCCTCTTAGATGGGGGCCCTGTTTCTCAGTCCCTCCTCAGAATGTGGCTGTGATGGGTGAGTGTTGCAGCTACTTCAGAAGGCGCGTGGTATCTTCCCTCGCCCCATCTCCTGCGCTAGCGGTTATGCAGACAGTACACGTCACGACCCTAACATATTTTTAGCTCCATTCAAGCTCCTCTGACTTGACCTACTGAGATGGGTGAGGTTCTCAGAAGAGGGGCCGTCGTCCAGCTGCAAGACCTGTCCTCACAAACCTCGGACTTTTGACAGACAAGGAAGAAGTAAGTTGACTTTGCATTTTTAAAATTAAAAAGAAAAAAGGCTCCTCGTTTCTTGGAAACCATTATCTCTAGCTCAGTTCAACTCTACAGTGTTCAGCTGTGCCCTGTCTCAGCTCAGAGTGTACAGAGACCCCCGTGCTGTGACGTCACTAGGAGAGTAGCACTCGTTATCCCCCCACCCACAGAGCCGTCTCCCCCTGTGACTGTCCCACATTACTTTCCCCTTCATCATGGACAGGACCTGGGGCTAAGATCTGAGCAGAGAAAGGAAACTTTGATCTCTGTTCCTAAAAGTTTTATTTTTAAAACTTTTATTTTTAAAACTGTTCCTCCCAGAAGCTATCTTAAAAAATTTCACTCCCATCTGCAACTGGTAAAGGCTATGGATAAAAGTTCTATTTTTAGTGGTTTGTTCCCTCTCGCTTCAAAACACTTTTTGAGGGTCCTCATCACAGCTGGGAGCCAAAGGCCATGGGCACAGCGAGACAGGGCTAAGGACTTGGTAACAAGCCCCTGGCACGTGCGGGACCTGGATGAGCAACCACCCTCAGGCTGAGCCGGGCTATTCGGGTTGTGGTTACCTCTGTTTAGTCTTATGGCATTCGGTGATTAGCCTTCTGCAGAAGACAGAAGGAACCTGGAAAACAGGTACGTTTATGTAGCAGGTGTGGGAGCCGAATCCAAGCAGCAAACACTGGGGCAGATTTTTCATAAATGGCCACAACCGTATTTTCCTATCTCACATTCTCTTCCAGAAAATGCTCACGCCACGTCCCCATTCTGAGATGGAATCTGTGTCTGCCCCCCATGAACCTGGGTGGCCTTTTGTGACTGCCTCGATAGAGTGTGACAGAAGCGATGCTCTACAACTTCTGAAGCCAAGTTATGAACGGCCCCAGAGCTTCCATCTGACGTTCGGGATGCCCACCCTGGGACAGCAGCCGCCATATTGTGAGGAAGCCCAGGCCCCACAGAGGGGCTCGTGTGGGCAGGAACCAAGACTCTGGCTGAGCTCCCGGCCCACTTCCACCAGCAGCCACGAGAGCGAACCATCGCTGAGGCAGACCCTCCAGCTGAGCCCCAGGGCAAACCTTCCCCACCAGGCTTTGCCCAAATTACAGATCCATAAGCTAAACAGATTGTTGTGGCTTTAAGCCATCAAGTTTTAGGCGGCCTGTTTGCAGTAATAGACACTGGCATTGGCCTTTGTCTTTTGTTACTATATTGCACTCTCTGCTGGCATCTTCCATGGTCACTCTCGGAAAGGCCTGGCTCTTCTCCTCTGCATTCCGTCACCGTCACCTCCCAGGTCCCAGGAAAGAGAATGGGGCACTGAAGAGGTACAGTACTGTTTCCGAGCTGCATCTTCTCTAAATTCAGTAAGGCCAGGCACAGTGGCTCATGCCTGTAATCCCAGCACTCTGGGAGGCTGAGGCGGGAGGATGGTTGAGCCTGGGAGTTCAAGGCTGCTGTGCGCTATGATTGCACCACTGCACTCCAGCCTGTGTGACGGAGCGAGACTGTTTTTTAAAATTCAGTATGTACTCATCCCTTTGCGTTTTCTGGGACTGAGGGGCTTTTAAATTTGTATTTTAGATTTTCTCAGAAGGCCCCCAAAACTGTGTAAGCTACCCACCCACAAAACCTACAAACTGCCCAGTTCTTGCCTCTTCTCAGATGGGAAAAGAGCCCTGCCCATCCTCCTCATGATGAAGGGCTTCTGCTCTCGGAGCTGGAAGGTTCTCTCCCTGGGACTCTCGCACTGCAGACTGACAGGGACGTTTCACGATGATAAATGGGTCGATTCACCAGGAAACAAATGTATATGACATAAAAGAGCTTTGAAATACAGGAAGCAAAATTTGTCAAATTTAAAGGGAAACAGACAATTCCACGGCCATGGTCGGATATCTTAGCACCCCTCTCTCAGCCACTGACAGAACTAGACGAAGCCAGTAAAGACGCGGATGATCTGAACACCACCCTTACCAGCTGCCTCTGTCAGGAAATGGTCCTGAGAACACCCTGCTATTTACCTTCGCCACCATGAGTGACAACCAACAGCAGCCTGGGACTGAGGTGGCCTCTGTGTCACATACACCGTTAGACACCCGCCTTTCCTGCAGCGTTTGTCAGAAGAGAAGGCAAAGCCCAGTGGGCAAATTCTCCAGAACTTTCAGAGACGCTCATGGACCAGAGCCATTAGTGCTGCAGAAAGTGGCCCTGGGTGTGTGTTTGACACTTTAGAGAGAAACAAAACCCCCTCGCTTTCTCTTTAAGCTGAGACCAACCAGTACCAGCCTTGGCAGCTGGGTGTGCAGTAGCAGAGCCCGCCTGCCCCCAGGCCACCCCTGTGCCAGCACCTGGGACAGCCTCTCCCGCTCTGGCCCGAAATAAGTGAGCAGACTCAGCAGCCCCAACTGCGCCCCCTGGAAGGAGACAGGGAGCACCCTGCTCCCTCAGCAGGCGAGGAGCCACGCACAGCCACGTCCAAGTGCTCGCTGAGAGGCACCAGCGGGGTGCTGGGGCTGCTGGCGCGACACAGGCTGAAAGAGCCGTCTGAAGACAGATCTTCTGCAGCTCCTTGAGAGGACCTTTCCTATTAATCCCCGGTGTGTCCGCACCCTCGGTCACTGGACAGTGACAGCCATGGGACAGCCCATGCTGTGCTAGTTCTCCTCCCCGTCCCGGCGGCAGGGGGAAGACTCCGCCCTGGAGAGTTTGCGAGCACTCAGCCTCCTCCTCAGGGAGGAGAACGTGCCCCCCAGCACCCTGCGCAGCCCCACGCTGTCTCGGCCACGGGGCAGGTCCTGCCTGGTGGCTGGGAGCCGCCCTGTGAACATCTCCCACCGGTCAAGGGCGTCCACAGCTTGGTCCACCTGCGCCAGCTCCTCCTCAGCCCCTTCCCTCTCCAGGGCCCTGATGCACATGGCCAGCCACCCTTCATGCTCCTTGATGGCTTCTGCAGGGCTCCCAAGCAGCGGTGGAGCCTCGGAGGCCACCAGGGAGCTCAGCCCATCCTCGGGCTCCAGCTCTGGCCCCAAGGAGCAGGCGTGGCTGCCGGCGTCGGGCGTGAGAGGCTCTGACAGGCTGCTGCCGGGCTCCGAGTCGCTCTCGCAGCACACGCCTGAGTCGGCGCTGATGGGCAGGGTGTCCTCCGACACAGACGGCTCCCCTGCCTCCTGGCTGGGCCACGTTCCTGCCACCACCCGAGTCCAGGCGTGGAGTCTCTAAGAGGGAGAAACACAGGCTGAGTTCTCTCTGCCCAGGCACTTGTCTAGCCAGGGATGTGCCAGGAGACCCAGCTCCTTACCGAAGGGGACCCAGCGTTGTCAGCTACCCAGGGGACCATGTCAGGTGGGCGATGTGAGGGCTCTTCCAGCCAGCAGTCTCTGGGGACTGGAGTCCGGCTGTGCCGGAGCCAGATATACCTGCTCGCTAGAGCCCCTGTTCACCTTTCAGGAACTTCGAAAGCCAGCTGTTAACCCAGCCACCGTTCAAAGTTAAATTGTATAAAGCTCATAATTAAAAGTTTTTAGAGCAAAGGCACTCAAAACTCACTTCCTGGGTATTTTCTACATTTTACTCTGCTTTAAGGTTACCCTCATCTCCTGGATCTGTGTGGTGGACGTGCTGCATGCCCATGGCCACCGCACACCTCCTCCCACCTGGGCACTCGGTGACACGCTGGCAGCTGGAGATCAGCCATGGTTCACACCACGGGAATGGGTGGACACCACAGACAGGACTCGCTCTGTGAGAGGACATTTCATTGAGTGCTGTTAACGGCGGCAGAGACCTTTTCTGGCCAGGCCCTCTGTCAGCTGTCCAGCGCCTGCCAGAGTCCTCGGGCTGGCCCGACTGCCAGGGACAGCAGGTGACCCCACATCTGCACCTCCCCCAACAGCCAGGAGGGCCCAGGGCGCTCTTGGGTCTCCAGAGCCCTCCACGGCCATGTGAGGTGGTGCTCGCGGAAGAGGAGCCACCTCCCACTCAGATCCCGGATGGATCCAGGGACTAGTCACCAGGTTACGAGTCTGGGGAAGGCACAGTCCTGGTTGGGGTGTGCAAGGGAGCATATAAAGTTACAATAGCTCATGTCAGACAGTTGAACAGTTCCCCAAGGGAAGGACAAAAAGTGAGAAATCTCAACCCATTTTGCAGACTGAGCCATCTGCACAGCCTCGTATGGATGGATACTACGAGCCGCCCTTGATCGGACACGAGGATAGCAGCAGGCAGCTAGCCTTTGCGGGTGAGGAAGGCCCTGCTCCCCGTCCGGCAGATGAGCTGCTGAGACACACACTCGACCCCCAGCCCAGGCTGCCTCTGGCCTTCTAACTAGGGGGGGCATCTCCGAGGTACACCCTTGGTATTCTCCTGACCCCCAGGGTCGTTCAGAGAAGATCCACGTGGGGTAGCTCTGTGACCTGGAGATGCCCGGGCCTCCATTTCAGGGCCCTCAGCTGAGGGGGCCAGACCTGTGAGCCTGTGCAAAGTGCAGACTCTCGGGCCCAGAGGCGGGAATGAAGAGGGCAGGGCCCAGCGCTCCAGGGCGTCCGACCTGCTGGCCTGGGAACCATTGCCCTAACTTACCCCAGAAACCAGCTGTTCTGCAGCCCAGCCCACCCAGCCTTAAAGAGGAGGAGGCAGGAGCTGCCCAGAACTGCACACAATGAGGTTCCTTTAAAACTTTCAGTTTTAAAATTAAGCTGAAGCTATTTCATTGATAGCTCTCGTGCCTTCATTCAATGAAAACTTTTAACTAACTTGTTTTCATCCAAAGGTGGGTTTAAAGAAAAATAAACACCACTGGCCTTTGCAAACTCAGAAACTCTTTGAGTTCAGAGTACAAACAAATCTTCCCCAGAAATGAGGATGAGCCCCTGGTCCTGGGGCCGTCCTTCCACCTGCTGGTCTCCAGGTGGCGCTCTCGGGCTTCTGCTCGCAGCCTCTGGAGCTCGTGTCGGGCCGCAGCAGGTGGCACACTCACCTTGTACCTCTGGAGGAGCCTGAAGCCCAGGATGTGCTGCAGCTTCCGCAGGCAGATGGGGCAGAGGTCCAGGGGCCGCCGCAGCACCTCGTCCAGGCTGAGCGCGCCCTGCATGAGGCAGCGGAGCCAGCGGCAGTTCCCCAGGCCAAGGAGGTGGCAGAGCTCATGGCACGTGACCTGGGGGGAAAGTCACCGCCACCATTGCCTCGGAGCTCAAGCCCTGGGGAGCCTCGGAAGCCTCCCCTAGAAGCCTGACGCCCTGATGCCCGAGTGCCCCCACTGCCCCAGGCTGCGTGGGGCGCTGCTGGCAGCTCTGGCCCAGCTGCACCCAGAGAAAAAGGTGAACTGGTGTGGTTGGCTCTGGGGCAGTCAGACAGACACGGCTCAACCAGCATCCGCACGAGTCCTTCGACTGCATGTCCTCCGTATTCCCAGCCTTTCCCCTCCCCCCCCATCTTCCCGGGCCCCTGGGCAGCGCCCCCAGCCACCGAGCCCACCTTGCAACACTGGACCATCCCCAGGGCACTGAAGCACAAGGCCCAGCCTCTGTCCTGCAGGGGGGCCTCAGGGCCATCTGCTGCTGCCTCCACCAGGGCGCGGTCAGGGGTGCCGGGCCCTGACTGCAAGAATCCCCCCGAGAACCGGGCAAAGCTGCAGACGCCCACTTCTGGGGAGAAGCAGAGAGAAGGGGGCTCAAGGGGCAGCCTGGGCTCTGGGGAACCCACCACCAAACCCATCTCCTTCTCTCCTGCCACCCGGCCACAGCCTGAGGACCCGCAAGGCCTGGGAGGCCCTGCCCTGCCAGCGTGTGTGTCTACATGAGGGCAGGCCTGGGGCAGAAGCCAAGCCTGAGGCATGGCCCCGGCTGTTTCCAGACACACATACGCTTCCCCAGGAGGGTGCCCTGCCCTGTGGGGGCCGCAGAGGCTGAGGAGCCGCGCCAGCTTCCCTCCCAGGCAGGAGGCTCACCGTGCCCTGGAAGGAACTTGCCGAAGGTGTAGCTCCAGGTCTCTCGGGGGTACAGGTCGGACAGCGTGAGGCCCAGCACGCACAGTGCGTCACCCGGCTTGTTGTTCTTCAAGAAGGACAGGATGCCATCTGAGGGGAGAGGGCCGGCAGACAGTCAGGAGTCACCTGGGGAGGGCATGCAGGGCAGAGACTGCCAGCAGAGAAAAGCATTTTCCAAGGGGTTTTGCTATAAAAAGGAACAGATAAATGGGGTGGGAGCCACGGGCACAGGGGGCAAAAGAGGTTTTTATTAATATTAATAAGATGGGGAATGTCAGTGCCCGTGTCTGATGCGGAAGAGGGAAGGGTGTAGGAGCCGGACCTGTGAGCAGGTGGGGTGGGGACCTCGGTGGGGTCTGTGAGCAGGCGGGGTGGCCTTGACAAGGAGCTGGAGGTCTGATGGTAAGAGAAGAGGGAAGGCCGAGTGGCAGCCCAGGTGTGGGCAGGTGGGAGGAAGGTGTGGAAGTTCTCCTTTGTTCGCATTTCCTCAGCGAACAGAATCAGAAAAGAAGACAGAGGAGAAGCGAGTAAAAGAGAAGAGGCAGGAAGGCCAGGGACTGCCAGGCACACCAAGGGCCCTTGGGCTTGTGGTCACGGGTCTGCAAGGAGACCCCTCCTGTCGCGTTCAGCCACGTGGCAGATGGGGTCGGGTGTCGCAAGCGAAGGAGGGTGTACCAGGGCATGATTATAAAGAACCCTGAAGTCACAGCCTGGGGAGGTGACAACTGAGACCCAGGCAGAGAAGGGACAGTGGGCTTCCAGAGGTCAAAGTGCCATCAGAGCCTGTGCTAGCGCAACCGGCCGCAGACTCCGGAGGGGCCTTAGGGTAAACTGTTCAGAATCCGATCGCAGAGACGCCGCAGTCGTTGGTAAAAGCAAAGTGCGTCCCTGGCCTGCAGAAATGCAGCACAAGCCCCACGTGTAACTTGAAATGTTAAATTTCCCTAATTTTAAAGTAAAAAGAAACATTACATTGATTTAATAAATTTGATTTAACCTAATGTATCTAAAATGATATCTTAACATGTAACAAACACTTTTAAATTGGAGGACAGGCCAGGGAATTTTTACTGTGAAGGTGACAACGATGATTGTTACGGATGAAATTATGACCCCCAAAAAGATAGGTTGAAGTCCAACCCCCGGTACCTGTAATGGTGACCCTATTTGAAAACAAGGTCTTTGCAGATGTAATCAAGTTAAGATGAGGTCATTTGTCACAGCAGTCCCAGGAAACTAATACAGTGATCTAAAGCAAGCTAATCTAACCACAGGCATGCAGGTCAGCATAGCCTCTGGGTTCTACCTGCTTCTTGAACCTTCCTGAGCCCAATTCCTTTCTAGCTGTTGTTTTCCCGAGAGCTTCCCGGGGCTCCATGTCTCCTCCGAAGTGTGGGCTTAGCAGTTACTCGCTAAGCGGTGGGGGTGGAGAGCCCAGGAGAGACCCCTATGGGACTCAGTGCTGGGGTCTCTGAGGTACCACAGTCCTCGGCATGGATGGGATGGAGGCATGACGTCCCTGCATCTCTCAGGAGAACCAGTGAGGGAGAAGCGATATTACCTGCGACAGCACCACCTACGGCAGGGAGAATTAGTAAACTAGAGGATGAGAATAAACTGAGACTAAAGCATGAACGTGCAAAAAAGAAATACAGAGGAAATAAAGATACAGAAAAGAAAGTAAAATTGATTAATATACATCCAATTACAGTCCCAGGAGAGGAGAAAGAGAATGGGGCAGAATTGATATTTGAAAGAAAGAGGCAATGGCTGAGAATTTCCCAGATCTGATGAAACATGTCCATCCACTCACTCCCTATCCAATGTCAGCCAAACAAAGGCAGAGCCCCAGCCCCTTCTTGGGGACATCCCTAAACTTGAGCCTGGGTCTCCTTTTCGTCTGAGAACCTTCAATCCATCTACACCTCTCAACCCAGCCTTACTCTCTAGCTGCCAATAATCTTCAGGGAAGGGGCAGGGGTTTGGGGGTGGGGTAGAGATCTTCTAGACACACATAAATTGGTTTACAGAGACAAAAGGCAGGAGAGATGCTGAGTGGCCATAAAAGAGCTTGCTTCACCTGCCCTGAATGCTCTGGAATTTTCCAGAGGATGCTGGGCTGTATGGTCAAGTCCCAGACACTCTTCTGGGTGGGAAAGGAACTCCTTGTTCTAGTCCTCCTTTCCAAAAGACCAGGAAATAGATGTTTCCCGCCAAAAGAAAAAAAAAGTTTCATTTCCTGCCCAGGCTCTGGAAAGGGCCTTTTGCTAAGTGGTAGGGACCCGGCCTCCCTTGGCCTGAGCCGTGCCCCATCCTCACTCACCCGTGTGGAGCTGGAGCCTGCTGGAGTCCCGGCTGGGGCGCGAGGAGCAGTGGATGGACGCGGCTGCCACCGAGGGCAGGCACTTGACCCGCAGGCCCAGGAAGAAGGCCTCCGTGCAGCTGCGCAGGCTGTCCAGCAGGGAGCCCCCCACCGGCCCCTCGCTCAGATCTGGGGGCAGAGCAGCACCGTCAGCCCCACTGGGCCCCCACCCTCCCAGGCCCACCCCCAGGGAGCCCCACCAGCATGGCCAGCAGCTAAAGGATAGCAACGTGGACCTGCCCTCCCAGCCAGAGAGATGGCAAGCATGGCTTTTCCAAAAGGACAAGAAAGGAAGAAAGGCCAATGCCCAGATGAAAGGATGTTAGTCGCAATCACGCATGCACTCAGGGAGGGAGCGGGCGGAGGGGCCCATGGCGGGGCCGGACAATCTCGAGGCAGGGACTCCCGACCAGGCGAGCACAGCTGGCAGAGCAGGCAGGTCAGTCAATGGCTGCGAACCAGCCCGGCTGGAACAGAGAGGACGTGGGGTGCAGGTGCCGCTGGCGTGGCCTCTCAGGGCTGGGAGGAGCCACGGAGGGAGGGACACGCCAGAGCACATGTTGGGAGGACAGATGGACACAGACCAAGGGTGGGGGCAGGAGACCAGCGGAAGTGGTTGCAGCAGCACTGGCCTTGCCAGGAGCCGCTTAGAAATGCACAGCCAGGCCTCGGAGCCCAGACCGGCATTTCGACAAGATGCCACGAGTCTGCGCAGCTCTGAGCTGTCAGCAGGGAGGCAGAGGGAAATGGATGGTTCCGGAGCAATTCAGGAGGCAGAATCTACAGGCAGAGGTGGCAGCTTGGCTGCAGGGTGACGGAGAGTGAGACCAACGGACACCTGCAGGACTCTGTCCCAAGGGGCAGGAAGGGGGCCGTGTGGACCGTGAGGCTAGCGACAAGCCCGTGTAGGATGAGGCTGGCTGAGGTCCTGCCCTCCTCTGGCTCGCTGTGAGATGCAGCCCCCAGGGGGGCAGCGTGGCGCGCCCATGTCTCAAGCTCAACGCCAGCCCTTTGCTCCTCTCCAGCCGAGTGCCACGTGTCCTTCATGCCCTTTCTGCTGGGCCACTGTCACCCTAACCTTGGCACGCTGAGAGGCACAGTGGCCGGCCCAGGCACTCCTGCTCCCTGCACCTGACGGAGCTCTTCCCTGTGGGGCCTCAGCCCTCGGCCCACCCTGTATCCCCCAATCTCTGCCAGACGAAGAGTTCTAGAGGATGGTGACCACACCGGGGCCCCTGGGTCCCCACCGTGCCCATCCCAGCATCTCCCAGCACAGCCTCAGAGTCACACAGACCTGCGCCCAGTGCTGCCTCTACCCGTGACCTCTGTCAGCCTCAGTGTCCTCACCTGCAAAATGGGCTGACCCTACTCTTAGCCCCCAAAGGGAAGTGATCTTACAAGCACATGGCACATTGCCCGACACAGCACTGGTTTCGGCAGATGTGGCCAGGGCCACGCACCTCTGGACAAGGCAGCACCTGCATGGGGAACAGTCCCATGGCCCCGGGGCCTCCCACCTCCAGCCCCAAGTCCTGAACATGTCCAGCACCCTCCCTCTTCCCTGCCTGGAGGCCCTTGCACAAGACACCCCCTGCATAGAGGGGCCCCCCTGTGCTATCTACGAGACTGGTCCCTCCAGGAGGGTCCCGATGCTCCGTCCCTCCCATACCTATTGGCTGCAGGTAAATGTGCTTCCGAGCCAGGCTCTGCTTCCTGTGCTGCAGGGAGGCGTGGAAGGTCTGGAAGTCCTCCGGGGCCTCGGGGTGGCTCAGGAGCCAGTCGAAGGCAGTGCGGATGAGCAGCGTGCAGAAGAGGCTCCGCTGGGGGTTGTAGGCCTCGGACAGGAAGAGCCTCTCGGCGGGGGAGAAGGTGGAGACGTAGAGCCGCTGCAGGGCCGGGTCGGTGGAGACCAGGGCGTCCTTCAGGGCCCGGGGGCCGAAGCTGAACTCCTGGGCTGGTCTGCACTGCAGCATGGTGGGCGGGCAGGCTCCGGCCACTCCTGGGAGCCCCTGCCACTGCCCATGGACCACCCGGGGGATGGCCGCAATCTCTTCCAGAACCTTCCCTCAGGCTGATCAGAGTGGCTGCCTGGGGCACCCTGCCGAGGGCCCGTGTGGCCCGGCTCTGCCTGGCACTGCACCTCCTCAGCAGCAGCGAGGGGAGGCATGGACACCTCCAGGCCCACCAGGACCCTGCAGGGGACGTACAGAGATGCCCTCTGGGCACACACAGGCCATTGTCTCATGCGAGAGAGGAAGGACGGCTTCCTCGGGGATCACAGGTGGCCATCACTGCACACCCCTGAGGAGAAGCCGCACAGGACGGCGCATGAGAGGGCACCTGGTCCACCCACAGGACCGGCACTGCCACCCAGCGGGGGCAGGGTTACACTATTGTGTTTCCTCCTTCTCTAGCAGGCTGGGTCCTCCATCCAGAACTGAGCATGGGGAGTGTTCTCCCCTCAGTGGGATGTTTCCGTGGGACCCCACAGGCAGGGACCCCGATGTCCTCTCCCCCATTCACCCACCCAGCTCTGTCTCGAGCCTCAGAAAGAGGGGACATTCGAGGAGAGACCTCCCACTTTGTGCTGGGTCCCTGCCATGCCAGAGGTGGCCCCCTCTCCTTTGTGGTCAGAGCACACACCATCACCCGGGCCCCTACCACTGGGACCCCCCCATCACCCTGGACCCCATCGCCCAGCCCCCTATCACCCGGGCAGAGTGGGCTGGGCATCCAGGGTTGCCAGTTGCAGGAGGCGATGAGACTTGGCTCCGTGGGGAAGGTGAGAGCTGAGCAGAGACTCAGGGTGGGAGGAAGGCAGGGGAGGGCCCCAGCAGCCCAGGCAGAGGCAAGGTGAGCACAGCCCGAGGCAGACATGGCGGCGGGTTCCAGGGATGACAAAGAGGCCAGTGTGGCCAGCATGAGTGAGGCGGAAAGGGCGGGGGTGGACGGGGCCCCATCGTGCAGGATTCCGGAGGCCCCGCTCAGAAGCAAGGTGGAGAACCGCTGCTTCCAGTCAGTGGGCTGCCAGCCCCCGGCCACCAGGGCCCCCCAGGGCTGGGCACAGAAGAGGTGCCCAGGAAACCCTTGAAGCCTGAATGCCCTCAGTGCCTGCTGGGGCTCTAGCATGAATGTGGCATTTTGACCTTTAACCCCCTGTGCCTCAGTTTCCTCCCAGGTGAAACAGGCACAGTCCCACCTGCCGTCCTTGCCCAGAGCACGGCTGGCCCAAGCAGGAGGTAGAGGAGCTCAGCTGGCGTCTGGAGCACCTGCCACGATACACATCTCACGAGCCTGTTTCTGTTCTAGATGCCAGTCACGCGGGCTGCTCACAGACTCGTCTCCCCTCGAGACCTTCCGCTCACAGATGCTGTCCCCCAGCTACCGCAAGAGGCCTCACCGCTCAGTCACCTCCACGTTACTCCCTCCGTGCTGCAGCCAGCCCGGAACTCTTCTTTTTGTCATTGAACATGGAGCAGCCCGGGAGCCTTCCAGATACCCAGGAGGGTCTGTGTCCAGAGGACGTGAAAATGGGACAGGCACCAGCATTCCAGGGTAGTCTGACCCGGCCCTGACTACCCACCGCCTATCCTCACATCGGCCACCTCTAAAGCTCTCAAGATCACTTTTTGATCCAATACCTCGGCTGACCTCCCTGACGACCGTGAGCTGTAGTGATCAGTAGTCACCCACCTTACAGCCGAGGAAACAGACTCAGAGAGGGAAAGCCACTTGCCCAGGGTAGCACAGCCTGCTAGGATCCTGACTCCCAGTGCAGTGCCCCTCACTCTGGACCTCATTTGCAGACCTACCTGCGTAGGGGCCTTTGGGCCAGCACCCACCCACCTTACATCACCCGAAGACCCTGGTCAGGGGCTTCACTGCCAGCAAAGCCCCCACATCCCAGGAGAAGCCTCAGGAGGGGAGAAACACCTGCTTTTACCCAAAAGTTTATAAGCTCTGTCCTGTTTGTCCCAGGTATGACTAAACCTCAGGCTCGGCCGGGCGCCGTGGCTCACACCTATAATCCTAGCACTCTGGGAGGCTGAGGCAGGAGGATGGCTTGAGCTCAGGAGTTCAAGACCAGCCTGAGCAAGAGCGAGACCCCGTCTTTACTAAAAATAGAAAGATTAGCCAGGCGTGGTGGCACGTGCCTGTAGTCCCAGCTACTCGGGAGGCCGAGGTAGGAGGATCACCTGAGCCCAGGAGTTTGAGGTTGCTGTGAGCTAGGCTGACACCATTATACTCTACCCAGGGCAACCAAGTGAGACTCTGCCTCAAAAAAATAAGTAAGTAAATAAATAAATAAAGCTCAGGCTCATCTCGGTCCTTCAAAGAGGACCAGAGGGTGTGCAAGGAGGAACCCACGAGGACACACCCAGGTCAGCCAGAGCAGCAGAGACGCTCGATCCACATGTCCAAGGGAAGCCAGTGGGGTCCCAGTTTCTCTGTGTTTTGGTCTTAGGGCCCCTGTACACACTTAAAAACTACTGAGGACCCAAAGAGCTTTTGTGTATGTGGGTTGTATCTACCCGTATTTACTGTGCCTGAGCTGGACACTGAGAAATGTACGCTCATGAGAGAAAGAGAAGAAAGGGCGGATCATAGCTCAGTATTGTTGTGATGACTATTTTGACTTCACGGGTCCCCTGTAGAGGTCTGAAGGGTCCCCGGAACACACCTCGAGAACCGCTGTTTCCTCTATGCATCCTCCTCCCCACGGCAGCTGTGTGCCCGCCACAAGCACAGTGGTGAGCACGTGTGTGCTCAGGGCATCCACGTGGGAAGCAGAGCCAGAGAAACAGCACCGGCACCCGCCACAGCACAGAGCCCACCAGGGCCCAGCCAACCCGAGACGCCCAGAGCGTGGAGAGCCAATGGGACGTGAGAGGCAAGGCCTGAAAACAGCCACCTCCCGGCGCAGGCTGGAGGACACCTCGGCAGGCTCCAGGCTGGGCACAAGAGTGCACGAGTCCCTGTCCCTCCACACAGGCCCGGCTCCCTGGGGTCTGGGACACAGATGTCTGTCTGGACAGCATTTCCACTCAAGAAGCCACATGTGGCCACATCTGTCTTCCTGGGTCATTAGGGGAAATCCCCACCCCACTGTCAGCTGCCCCGAGTGCCTCCGTCCTGCCAGTCATTTCTGCACAAGACCACCCTCACGCAGAGCCAGAAGCCAGGGGTGGGCAGAGGCTGACATGTGTCCCTGGCAGAGGGGCAGGGGGTGCTGTGGGAAGGGAGCTGCAGTTAGTGCATGTGCCAACCTGTCCACCTCGGTAAGGGTGACAGTGAGGGCTCCAGCAGGGACACCTCCAAATGGGGGCTCCTCACTGTCCTCTGGGCCCCCACCAGGGTCTGTCGTCCTTACCTGCTATCAGGTTGGTGCAAAAGTAATTGCGGTTTAGCATTGTTGACATTTGCCATTTGCTACTGGAATATATTCTTAAATAAATGTGGTTATGTTATACAACATTTTAATGCACATTTCTCACTTTATGTTTTTTTGCTAATGACTTATTACTTGCTGTTTAGTTTATATTTATTTTAGCCTATGGAAATGACGTTAGACAAAAAGCAAAGTCGAGCGATTTTCTGATTCGAGTTCAAAATGGGTCGTAAAGTAGCGGAGACAACTCGCAACATCCACAACGCATTTGGCCCAGGAACTACTAACGAACGTGCAGTGCAGCGGGGGTTCAAGAAGTTTTGCAAAGGAGACGAGAGCCTTGAAGATGAGGAGCGCAGTGGCCGGCCATCGGAAGCTGACAACGACCAATTGAGAGCCATCATCAAAGCCAATCCTCTTACAACTACAGGAGAAGTTGCCAAAGAACTCAACCATTCTACAGTCATTCGGTACTTGAAGCAAAGTGGAAAGGTGAAAAAGCTCAGTAAGTGGGTGCCTCGTGAGCTGACCAAAAATCAAAAAAATCATCATCTTGAAGTTGCGTCATACAAGAGAAGACGACACAACAACAAACCATTTCTCAATCGGATTGTGACATGCGACAAAAAGTGGATTGTACACAACAACCAGGGACAATCAGCTTGGTGGCTGGACTGAGAAGCAGCTGCAAAGCACTTTCCAAAGCCAACTTGCACCAAAAAAGGGTCATGGTCACTGCTTGGTGGTCTGCTGCCGGTCTGATCCACTACAGCTTTCTGGATCCCAGCGAAACCATTACGTCTCAGAAGTATGCTCAGCAAATCGATGAGATACACCGAAAACTGCAAAACCTGCAGCTGGCATTGGTCAACAGAAAGGGCCCAGTTCTTCTCCATGACAATGGCCCACCGCACATCGCACAACCAACACTTCAAAAGTTGAACGAATTGAGCTACGAAGTTTTGCCTCATCCCCTATATCACCTGACCTCTCGCCATCTGACTGCTACTTCTTCAAGCTTCTTGACAACTTCTTGGAGGAAAACACTTCCACAACCAGCAGGATGCAGAAATTGCTTTCCAAGAGTTCTTTGAATCCTGAAGCACGGATTTTTATGCTACAGGAATAAACAAACTTATTTCTCGTCAGCAAAAATGTGTTGATTGTAATGGTTCCTATTTTGATTAATAAAGATGCGTTTGAGCCTAGTTATAATGATTTAAAATTCGTGGTCCGAAACCGCGATTAATTTTGTACCAACCTGACAATTATTGCCATGACAGCAACTGACACTCACCAATGTCTGCTTGCAGCCTGATGCTCTGCCTGAATCATTCAAGCCTCATGACCTCGTGGGGCTGCAGGTGCCACCATGGTCCCCATGTTTCAGATAGGGAAACTGAGGCTCGGGGATGTTAACTGGCATTGCCATAGTTACACAGCTAGTACGTGGTGGGGCCTGGTTTCAAAGCTATGCCTCATGCTGGAACCCCAACTCTTAGCACGCTGAGAGTGTTCCAGAAGCAGAGACCTTCTAATGGGGAACAGAGGGCGGGACATGAACTCCCTAAAAAGCAATGGCGTTTCTGCCCTGCTGCTGTCAATACCCTGCCAAAATCCTCAGCCGGCTTACCCCACCTGTGGAGCGCCCTCCCCCTCTGCTTGCCTCTTCTTCCTCCAAAGACCGGGAAAGGGCAGGTCCTTGTGTAGGCAACTCCTTCCCCGGAGGGGCTGCCACTCCAGGCGACAGGCACCTGCCCGGCAAGGTAGTCACAGTCAGGCGGCCCCACACCGACCCCACACCAAGGCCCTTGTCCTCCCCCATGACTAGATAGAGGCCCAGCACCCCGGCAAGAAATCAGGCTTCCGTTCTTGTTACTCTGACACTCTGCAAAAGTCCCAGCAGCCACATCACTGGTCATTAGCCGAGGCCAAAGCCCTCAAGGCGCTTCATGGCCCCAGGCGGACAGGGAGGTGCGGGGCTGGAGTTTCACACTTCTGGAAGGCAGAGGCCTCCTTGTCAGACCCCTGGCTTCCAGTTGATCTCCCCTCCCCCCAACCCTACCCACCCCCATCAGCCCCAGCAGGAAAGACCCTCATTACCGCCCCCATCTGGTTGAAAAGTTTGGCCCGTGCAGCCCCTGCCCCTGCTTTTCTGGCTGTGAGATGCTGCCTTGCTCTCCAAGGGGCAGCCTCGGCCAGTCTCCATCAGTCACCTGTGTGGCTGAAGCCTCCTCCTGACAGACGTGGCTGGTTGGAAGGCCCTCCAGAGACTCCTGCTGCTTCACTCCAGTTGCGGAGGGGGCAGGGCGCCTGTCCCTCCCTGGGCCGGCTGGACCCCCTGAGTGGCGCCTCAGCAGACCCTGTCTCCCACCTCACAGGCCATGCCCACCCACCACTTCCTGGACGTCCTCCGGCTTGTGGGGCTGCTGCAGTGCAGCTGGGGGTGGCCGTGTCCCCACTGCCCCACGCCTGAGTCCCCTTGCCCTACCTCGCAGCCACGCGCCCTCCAGAGCCGGCAGAGGCTGCAGGCAGCGTGGTCCAGGAGCCTGAAGAGCTCCCACGTGACTCCAGCACTGCAGGACCCAGCGGGCCAGGAGGGAGGGCCGGGCTGCCACACCCTTCCACACCCTCCCCTGCGCTGTCCCCAACACTGAGACACCGACCTCTGCTGCCTGCGCTCACCGCTCCGGCTTGTCATCACACCTGCTGGTGTGTGGGTGGCCGTCCTCCTCCAGGGCCATGAGGAGCAGAGAGGCAGCCTCAGGAGAAGAAAGCAGGAGGCAGAGCCCCGACACCCAGGCAGGTGGAGACAGGTCCCCCACTTCCTGCCTAGGGTCTGGTAAATGCCCCTCCATCCCCTGTGGCCTGAGTGCATTTTAGTGGATTTCCGCTACTCACCCCGCAAAGCGCCTTGACTGAGGATGCGCCCTGTCTGGGAGGCTTTTGCAAAGATTTCCCATCAAGCCCAGGTTGGTACCAGAAGCACCCTGGGCCACAGGGTCGGTGGCCACCTAAGCTCGGAGCCAGGGATCAAACACCTGGATTCTGGATCTGCTCCTCACAGGCTGCCAGACCTTGAAAAGTCATTTCCCCTCCGCCCCTCTGAAATGAACCCTGTCTCTTCACAGAGCAGGGGTGAGGGGCGGTCACCAGAGTGAGGGGCAGACGGGGCGGCTCCGGTCCAGGCTCCAGGTACTCCCGGCTGGTCAGCGGCCACGAGACAGGCAGCCCGCTCTGTCCAGGCCAGCTGGGAGTGTGGCCCTGGCCCCGTGCCGGCCACCCCCGTGGCAGAAAGAACTGCTAGGGAGGGAGGCAGCCGGCGCCCAGCCCTGCCCTGAAGGCAGCATTATCACGCCAGTCAGAGCCCAAAGGCCTTTCCCCAGGCTGCCCTTTTTCTCTCTGAAACCTTCCTGATTCCGGCTTCCTTCGGGCTTGTGGCCAGCCGCCCACTCCCCTGCCTCACCCTGCAGAAATGCCCCCGCCCCCAGCAGCGCCCCCGCGGATGGCCGAGGGATTCGTCACCATCGTCCCCCAATGCAAAGGAATTTTTCTGGAGCCTTAAGAAAGGATGACACAATAGGTATCCACTGCAGAAAATTTGGAAAATGATGAAAAATAAAAACAAAAAGAAGACCCCGTAATCCAACTGTCAACAGGCAACCACCCTTAACTTCTTGTCAAACGTCCTTCTGATATTTTTTTCCTCCACATTTACATAGATTTTTAAAGGGATTCACACCACACATTCCATCCTGCAGGCAGCATCCTCACTTCACAGCCCATCGGTAGCCAGAAATCAGCATCCTCACCCTGGTGGTCCGAGCGGGATTTTGTTTCACGAATCAGTCACCTGGTGTGGGGCATTTTGGCGCCTCCTGCCAAATGTTACATACGTCACTGGGATAAACGATCTTGCTTCCCCTCATCTCCAGGTATCTGAATTCTTTCCCTCTTGGCATAAATTCCCACAAGTAGATTCTGGCTCAAAATGCTACACTTTTGGCATGTGTAGCTGCGAGGATTTTCCAGTTTACTCTTGTTAGGGACAGAAAACTTAGAAGCTGAGAGAAGACGTGTGTTCTGTTTTACAAAGAAGTAATATCCGCCTGCCCACCAGCCCTCCCTGCTGCAGCTACAGGGGCAGGAGGAACGAGAACATACTTGTACGTCAAGCCTGGGCGCATCTCCTCGGCGGCCCAGTGAGCGAGTGAAGTTGGAAATCCAGATGAGCGAGGCCCCTCCCAGCTGGCCCAAGCCGAGTGCTGCTGTGCCCAGGGCCAGGACCCCAGAGCAAAGAGCAAAGAGGCCTGCTCACAGGCCAGCCATCCCTGCACGCAGGACACGTTGGCTCCAGAGTGCTCCAATTGGAGCTACCTCGTCAGAGTCTATTCCAGGAACGGGTGGGGATATGAGAGCCCCATCCTTTCAGCCAGAGGGACCAAGAATGCCACCCCCACCATCACCCCCATCGCCACCCTCTGAGCTGGGCAGACCTGGGGTTGAAAGAGAGCTGTGGCCTGGGGAAGCTGTTTCCCCTGCTGTGCCTCAGTTTCCCCATAGTGGGTTGAATAGTGGCCCCCAAAAGATGTGCCCACTCACATCCTAAGAATGGAAGCATATTTGGAGTAAGGGTCTTTGCAGATTAAAGGATCTCACGGTGAGAATGTCCTGGATTAGGGTGGGCCTCGATCCCATGGGGCTGCCTTGTGAAAGCAGAAGACACAGAAACACACAGGGAGAAGGCCGCGTGGAGACAGAGACAGACACTTAGAGATCGGGGCGATGCAGCCACAAGCCAAGCAGCATCTGGGGACCCCAGAAGCAGGAAGGACCCTCCCCTAGAGCCTCGGAGGGAGGACAGCCCTGCCCCCACCCGGATTTCGGACTTCTGGCCTCCAGAGCTGACATGAATTTGTGCTGTTTTAAGCCACCCAGTTTGTGGTAACTCATTTTAGCAGCCACAGGAAACTCATACAAGTTAGAAACAGGAAATGCTTCATATAGATCGTTGTAAGGCTTAGAACAAACTACACGAAGGTTCTCGGCACATGGTAGGTGCTTAGTTGCAGCCCCTGTTCACTCAGCAGACACGAACGGGCTGCAGACGGGGTTTGGCTCTGCAGCTGGGTCCTGCCCAGAGGCCAGCAGGTAGGGGTGCCACAGATAGAGCTCCGTGGGACAGCAGGGGACAGAGGGCCCAGGCCAGTCTCACGAGCACGGCCAGGTGAGCCAGGGTAGAGGGGCAGGGACGGGGCCAGCAGAGTGGAGGGAACCGAGTGAGCAAAACCTGGCAGTCAGAAGGCACAGGGCCTCTGGGCAGAGGGAAGTCATTGGGTGGGTCTGGAGTGACAGGCGCAGGGAGGGGGCTGGGCGAGAGGATAGCCAAGGCCGCACCACGGGGGGAGTCAAGGGGCTTTGGAATCACAGGCACCACAGATGTCCCAAGCAGGGGCCTCCACAGCCTGGCACCGAGGCCACCTGGGCACAGTGGGTGGGGAGGGTATGGCAGGTAGCGTTCAGGTGGGAGGCGGTGGGGCTGAGCCCCAACCCAAAAGGGGTACAGACCACCAGCACTGGTCTTCGGTACTTGAGGTCTGCTTGCACGAAGCAGAGTCAAGGCCTCCTATAAGCCAGGGGGCTCTCTGCTTGCACCTCAGTTTCCCCAGGCCTCCCGGCCCCAGAGCTGCAGCTTGACCACTGTAGGCATGCGAAGTACAACTACGGACCCTCCCACCTGCCAGACACTTCCTGGACAGCCATTTTTTGAGGGACCATTTGCTAAGGGCCCACCCCGGCCCCAAGCCCCTGCTGCTCCAGCCCCCTACCCAGGTCCTGGGGTAGCCAAGGGAGAACAGAAGGCCCAAGGGGCACCCTGCAGTGAGGGGCAGAGCAGGGTGGGGCTCCCGGCTGGGTTCAGCAGCCCTGGCCCCATCCCAGCCTCGCTGCACCCAGCCTGTGAGCCGCCCTTTGAGCCGCAAGATTAGTATTCACTCTGGGTCCCAGCTCTGAAAGCCCTTGTTCCCTCCAGAGAACAGCCAGGGTGGCTGGCGTGGGGGGGCTGTCAGTGCAAAGATGCACGCCCAACATGCACACACTGAGGCCTCCCCCGCTGCCCGGGCTGCCCTCGGGCTCAGCCAAGGCTGGGGGAGGGGCACCCAGGGGGCCGTCTGCCCATCTCTTTGTCTGTCTCTCAGCTTATGTCTGTGTCTGTCTCCCTTTCCGAGTTTGTATCTGTTTGTCCCTCCCTCGGTCACCATCTCCCTCCTCCACCCCACTCTCCTACCCTCTTGTGGTTTTGTGCAGTCAGGGACCAGGGAGCGTCCCTGCATGTTGCTTCTCCAACAGAAGAGGATGCTTGGCCAGGCACGTGGGTGACCTGCTGGAGCGAACAGGTTCTCCAGGCAGGGGCCCCGCACCCTACAACATCTGTCCCTGTCGGGGCCCGTCTGGGCTCTGGGCTCCCTGTACATGTCCCTACAGCCCCTGCAACTGGACCCCAGCAACGACAATCACAGTCTGTCCTCTGAGCCTGCGGCAGGGTGCATGCTGCCTGGGCCAGGCCGACTTGGGGCTTTTCAGGCCTGAGCAAGGTCCTGCCCAGTGGCATTGCCTCCAGCCCCTGATGGGACCGGTCACGAGGAGGGTGTCCGTGGGCAGGAACGTAAACAGTCAGCACTCAGGGCCCTTGAAGGGTTCTGACCCTGAGGCAGCCCTGCCTGGAACACATCAATCAGCTCATTTTTGGTGGACACAGGGGTCTTGAAGGCTCTGGTTTGGTGGTCAGGACACAGGGAGCCCACCGAGGCCACGGCAGGGGTCTGGGATGTGCTTGCCCAGGGGAAACACGCTGCCCTGACTTCATCCTACTCCCGGCCTGCCCGGCCCTGGCTCAGCCAGCAGAGGAGGCTCAGGGAGGCCCAGAGTGCACTGGGGTCACGCACCAGGGAGCAGACCCCAGCCATGCCTGGGGGAGTCCCAGTTTTGCAGCCAGCACCAGGCCTCAGACCCATAGTCCAGCAGCTTCATCCAGGCATCGGCGCTTCAGGGGTGGAGGGCAGCCCACGGGAGGAGGTCCTGGGGGCAGCCGGGACCTTCCTGTGCCGTCACCTCCACGTGTCACACACCAGAGCTGGGGGATGTGGAAACGAGGATGGTCCCTCCTCACAGGCCCCCCCCTTCCTGGGCACCCACAGCCATCCAGCCTCACAGGAGACCGCAAGCGCCAGGCTCGCTCCTGAGGCCCTGGGCCCCCCCAGGTGCTGGGGGACATCCTGCAGGGGCTGGGCTCTTCTTGTGCCCACTTGGCCTGGGAGGGCTGCAGGAGCCTGCAGGGGTGGCGACTTGGGCAGCGCCCTGGAGCACAGAGCACCTGTTACGGGAGCTCCGGAGCCGCTGCTTGGGGAACCCAAACCTTCTCCCCCAGGGCTTCCCCCTCCAGGAAACTGCATCCTCCAGCTCCTCCCCCAGGCATCCGCTGTCACCAGAGAGCATCTGGTCAACCTCCACATCTCTTGGCCGCCCCCAGCTCAAGCCAGCTGCCCCCCAACGGCCTCCACAAACCCCCTCCAGAGCCACATGGCCCCAACAGTGAGCCTTTCAAAGACCACATCTCCCCGTGGCCAGCTGTCAGCCGCGTCCCCTCAGCTCTGTCCCCACCACACACCCCCACTTCCCACCCTCAGACTCCCTCTGCGCAGAAGGTGCCCTCCTCTCCTGGCACATGCACCCCTACCTGGGTTTCCTAAGCTGGGGTGAAGCCCCCACACCCCTCTCAGTGCCACATGAACTCTGGCACGGCCCCTTCACTGCCAGGCCGTCCACCGAGGCCTCTCTCCTTCCTCCCCGACCTCCGGGCCTCTGCCAGGCTGTGCCTGCGCCCAGCCGTGCCTCCCACCCGGGGCACGTCCCTCCCCTCTGCCAGGACGGCTCCCTCCACACGGGGCTCCAGGCCCCAGCTGCCTCTGCCCAGAAGCCCAGACGCTCACAAGTACCTGCACAGGGCTTCTTCGCAGGGCGGGGACAGGGGCAGCGGCCACACCTGTCTCAGTCCATCAGCACTTGCTGCCAGGTCCGGCCCACGGGGAGCGCGCGACCCACGTCGCAGCGCCGCTCGCACATCCCCGTCCCTGCACACACCCAGCACCTGCCCACGCGGCCATCACGCTGAGCACACGCACCACACAGGGCTCCCTCCGGCCACACACACACGCACACTCACGCACACTAGGGCACCCTGAACTACCCCCGTGCCCACACGCACGCGCCCTGGCCTCCCCCACACCCGTGTCACACACAGCTGGGCAGCTTGCTCACGCCGGCCCGCGACGTCCCTCCAACAGGCACCAAGCTCGATAAGGCGAGCTGCTGTTGGCCGCCTCTGCCTGCCAGCATGTGCCAAGCGGTTTCCATGGTGACACGTCTTGGCTCTGACAGGAACCGAGGAGTGTGGGGAAGAGGGTCCCCGTGGAGGGGGCGAGGCGGGAGGTCTTTGCATCCTCGGGCTGCCGGCAGGCACAGGAGTTCCCAAAAGTGGAGACACCCCCACCCCACACTAGGCTTGCACCCTGAGGAGACGGCTCTGGGACTGTCCCTCTGGGCTGCCTGGTATAGGAGCTAACTTAGATCATTTAGTCATTCAACAAACCTTCTGGGAGAGCCAGCGTGTGCTGGCAGCTGGGACTGCAAATTGCCTAAGATGTGGGCTCACGACTATCGAGTCGTGAGGCTGAACTATCACCCCACAGCCCCACTGTAGGCCCATCCCAGGCAGGCCAGTCAGGGGCTCCCTGAGACCAAGGCCCAGCCACCTACCTTCTGGGAGGCTGGATCTGTCAGAACTCTGGGTTTCGGCACCACAGGTGCCTGCCTGGAGCCTGCCTATGGTTCTCGTGTGCTCTTGGCCGCAGAATGACCAGACACATCAGAGTGCTGAGTGCAGACTATAATCCCGTCCTCTGACTCTTTCTCGGAAAAATCACCAGCAAGGCCAAGACGACGGGGTCACCTCAGGCAGGAGCAGTTTCACACGAGCAGCTCTTTACTGTAGGATAAGGCGGGTCCGACTCCACGAGCGGAGAGAGACAGACCCACTCACCGACCCCACTCACCTCCTTTCCTCTCGGATTGTTTCCTTTTATTAGCCCAGCCTGGGGGCGGGCTCTCGGGAGGTGTAGGATGTTAGCAAATGATCAACCGGTGTCCTCAAAATGCCATCTGCATACACGAGCTCCCTCTAAGAAAGCCCACCTGGGGGGCTGAACCACAATGCAGATTCGAGCTAAGGGCACATTAATTGCCCTTAGGTTACTCCAGGTCACTTTCTAAATCTATCACGCCTGTGCTGGGGAGTTCCTGGATGGATAAAGCAGCCCCTCCTTCCCCAGGTGGAGCAGTCACGCGGCATAGGGCTAAGGCTGGGGCAGCACCAAAATGGAGTGCCGCCTTATCCTTCCTCCCAGGTGGAGCAACTGCTCCAAACCACCAAAGCAGGGCACCCTCGTCCCGAGAAGAGCTGGAGATCCTAACTGTCTCCTTAACAGATGCACAGGGCAAGGTAGATCTGTGTGTGATCTCTGGAGTAGATCAATTGCAACAGTGACTCCAATCTCTCTCCATCATGCCCTTTGCTGTGTGACTTTGCCCAGCTCCTGCGAGAGGTGGACTCTATTTCCCCATCCTTGAATGTGAGCCTGTCCTGTGTCTTGCTTTGGCCAATAAAAGGTGACAGAAGTGACACTGTGTCAGTTCTGAGCTTAGGCCTCGCAGGCCACACACACTTCTGCCTGCTCCCTTTTGCATGCCTTTCTGCCAGAGCATGACAGCAAGCCCGGGCTGGTCTGCCAGAAGGTGGGAGAACATGTGGAGTCTGGGTTACCCAAGCTGACCACAGATGCATGAGTGAGCCCAGCCCAGGGCAGCAGTGCTACCTGGCAGGCCCATAGACCCTCAGAAATAAGAAAGTGTTGCAAAGTCATCTGTTTGGGGTTATATGTTACACAGCACTAGCTGACCAACACACCCTCTTTCTAGGGCCCTGACCAGCAGCCACCCAACCTCATACAGTCGGCACATGCTGAATGGCCTGAAAGTCCCCCAGGGGTGCTGAGAACCAGGCCGGGGGGTCTGGGGGCAGAGCTTGTGGGAGGGGGTTTCCCACTTCAAGTCTACAGCAGGAGCTACTAAAGCAGAAACACAAGTCTCCACTGCCTCAGTTTCCCTACCTGTGAAATGGGCCCATAGGCCTGTCCTGCCCCCCAGGGCTAACTGGTGTGTGAGCTGTGCACAGCCCTGTGCTGGAGCCCAGGGGTAGAGGTGCAGGTATAAGGCCCACAACTCTGACAGGCACCATACTCCCCTGAACCGCACCTGTCTCCTCATTAGCTTCAATCTGGGGCTTTATTTAGCATTGTCTCCTGTACTTCCTGCCGCATCTCCTACCTGTATGTTTCTGCTCTCTACGAACACAGGTTCCTGAGCCCTCCCCTGGCTTCTGTGGTGTTCAAAGTCACTGTTGTGCTTGACACCTAATGAGGAACCAGAAAACACGGCTGAGTTGTGCAGGCCCAGTGAACTCCGCCCCTGAGGGCCCAGAGGAGCTGCAGCCTCCCCTACTGCCCGCCCCGCTCACCTCCTCACACCAGGCGCCCCCTCAGTGTGGCCTCCACACGCCATCTCCTCCCACTGGGCAGGTGCTTCTCGTGGCTGGTAATTTCTCATCCTTCGGGGCTCGGCCTACCCCTCAGTCTTCCACGGCCTTGACCCCCTCCCTGAAAAGTAGGCCCCCACCCAGACTCTCACTCCCAGATGCTTTATTTCACGGCGCTTATCAGCACCTGCGATAACATATAATGACACGCGCGTGCTTGCCTGTTCGTCCCTCTCCTGCCCTGCTGGTGAGTCCCATGATGACGAGCACCAGCCACCGGGTGGCGCTGTCTCCCCGGGCCCAGCCAGGGCACCCCGTAGAGCCCTCCAGGTGCTGGTTGTTGAATGACTGACTGACTGCAGGGAAATCTGCCTTACCAGGGCGGCCCCCAAAACAGACTGGGGAGGACTGTGGCTCCTGAGGGAGGGGCACTGTCTACATTTGGCATGGCTGGCTGGTGACAGCCCTGCTCTGCGCGCTGCAAAGCCTGCGCTGGGAGGGCCTCCACCAGCTCAGGGCATCCCCTGCCGCTCCTGGCTTCTCCTGGTCTCTATCCCCAGGTCACATCCGTGATAAGTAAGGCGCCATATCTGCCGGGAGGGCTCCGGTGCTGCTGCCCAAGGCTCAGCTCCTCCTCAGGCCACACGAGAGGCCCGTGAATAGGTCAGAATGCTCACCCAGACACAGGCCGGGCTGTCCCGGGAGGCTAGGGAAGCTGGTGGCCACTGGGTGGCAGACACTCCAGGTACCCAAACCCCAGGGCTGGCAGGACCCACAGCAGAGAGGGCACGTCCAAAGGGTCTCACAGACCCCGACATGCTCCCTTCTCCCACAGCAAAATCAGGGCCCACGAGGCAAGCACGGACCCCAGGGCTCCTCACTGGTGGTGGCGGGGGTGTTGCTGGGCACCACACAGGGAGCCTTAGGGTGCCCGGATGCCCTCGGGGACAAACCGCACACTCCCCATTTACGGATGAAGAGACTGTGAGGAGAGGGGGCTCATCCAAGGTCATATAGCCCGGAAATGGCAGAGCTGGGCTTGTACCTGTTTGCTCCAGCGGGACCTGCCTGGGCTCAGCCCCTCTTGACATTACCCCAGTTGGCTCCTTGTCTGTCCACTGAGACGTGGGCTTCAAACCGCTACAACTTCTGGGTAGTCCTGCAGGTCAAAGATGGGAAGTCTGGGCTCGGATGGGCTGACACCTGGGCATCGGACACTCTCCGGCCTGTGCCACCTGCTCTCTGACACCAGGCGTCACGCAGCACCTTGCATTGTGCGGAGGGTCTCCCACTCCCTTCTCTAAGCCCCCGGGCCTGGGGCCTGTCCCCGGCCAGTCTTAGAACAAAGTGCTGACTCAGAGCCACTGTCAAATGCCACCTCTTCTTAAAATTTTTGAATTGACAAATAAAGATGGATTATACTCAAGATGTACATCCTGATGATTTGACACATATACATACATTGCGTAATGATTGTCACAATCAAATTAATTAACACACCCATCACTGCCCACACTGTACATTAGGGCCCCAGAATTTGTTCATCTTCTAACTGAACCTTTGTACCTTCGACCCAAATCTCATCCCCCCAACCCCAGCCCCTGGCAACCACCACTCTACTCTCTGCTTCCAAGTTTGACGTTTTTAGCTCCCACACGGAAGTGAGAATCTGCAGCATTTGTCTTTCTGTGCCTGGCTTAGGTCACATAGCACAATGTTCTCCAGGTTCATCCGTGTTGTTACAAATGGCCAGATTTCGTCCTTTTTATGGCTGAGTAATATTCCATTGTATATATGCACAATTTCCTTATCCATTCACTCACTGATGGGCGCTTGAGCTGCTGTGAATGGTGCTGCAATAACATGGAAGTGCAGACATCTCAACATACTGATTTCATTTCCTTTGGATAAATACCCACAAGTGGCATTGCTGGGTCACTTGGTTAGTTCCATTTTTAACTTTTTGAGGAACATCCATACTGTTCTCCATAGTAGCTGTGCCAATGTATATTCCCGCCAACACCAACAGTGTACAAAGGTTCCTTTTTCTCCACATCCTCGCCAACACTTCTCTCGTCTTTTTGATAGAAGCCATCCTAACAGGTGTAAGGTTATAGCTCCTGGTGGTTTTAATTTGCACGTCCCTGGTAATTACTGATGTTGAGCACTTTTTCATATACCTGTTGACCATTTACGTGTCTTCTTTGAGAAAATGTCTATCCAGGTCCTTTGTCTATTTTTAAGTTGAGTTATTTGGTCTTTTTGCTATTGAGTTGTGTGAGTTCCTTATGTATTTTGGATATTAACTATCATCAGATACATGGTTTGCACGTAAGTTCTCCACTTCCATAGGCTGCATTATTTCCTTAGTTGTGCAGAGATTTTTAGTTGGATGTAGTCCCATTTTATTTTTTTTTTTTTTGCTTTTGTTGCCTGTCATGCTTTCGGTGTCATATCCAAAAAATCACTGCCAAGACCAATGTCAAGGAGCTTCTCCCCTATGTTTTCTTCAAGGAGTTTTACAGTTCTGGACTCACCTTACAAGGCCAGCACTGCTCTCACACCAAAACCAGACAGAGATGCTACAAAAAAAGAAAACTGAAGGCTAATATCCCTGATAAAAATAGACACAAAAATCCTCAGTAAAATACTAGCAAACTGAACTCAAGAGCATGTTAAAAGGATCATACACCACGAACAAGTGGGATTTATCCCTGGGATGCAAGGATGGTTCAACATATGTAAATCAATAAATGTGATAAACCACATCAACAGAAAGAAGGATAAAAGTCATAGGACCAGCTCGATAATGCAGAAAAAGCACTGGACAAAATTCAACACCCTTTCATGATAAAAACACTCAAAAACGTAGGTCCAGAAGGAATGTACTGCAACATAACAAGGGCCATACATGGCAAGTGCACAGCCAACAGCATGCTGAATGGGGAAAAGCCGAAAGCCATTCCTCTAAGATCAGGAATGGGGGCCAAGGACGCCCACTCTCACTACTGCTATTCAACACAGTCGGTCCCAGCCAGAGCAGTCAGGCAAGAAAAACAGATAAAAGACGCCCAAATCAAAAGGAAAAAATAGTTTCTTTTTGCAGATGACATGACTTTATATATGGAAAGCCCAAAAGACTCCACCAAAAAAAAAAAAAAAAACTGTTACAATAAATGAATTCAGTAAAGTTGCAGGATATAAAATCAACACACAAAAGTCAGTTGCCTTTCTATAGACTAACAATGAACTATCTGAAAAAGAAATTAAGAACATGATCCCATTTATAATAGCATCATAAATAAAATACTTAGGAATAAATTTAACCAGAGAGGTGAAAGATCTGTATACAGAAACTATAAGATATCGATGAAAGAAACTGCAGAGGACACAAATAAATAAAAAGTTATCTTGTGTTCAGAGATCAGAAGAATTAGTATTTTTTAAA
>NW_012137969.1:5957847-5969180 GCF_000956105.1 Propithecus coquereli
CTCTCACACCAAAACCAGACAGAGATGCTACAAAAAAAGAAAACTGAAGGCTAATATCCCTGATAAACATAGACACAAAAATCCTCAGTAAAATACTAGCAAACTGAACTCAAGAGCATGTTAAAAGGATCATACACCACGAACAAGTGGGATTTATCCCTGGGATGCAAGGATGGTTCAACATATGTAAATCAATAAATGTGATAAACCACATCAACAGAAAGAAGGATAAAAGTCATAGGACCAGCTCGATAATGCAGAAAAAGCACTGGACAAAATTCAACACCCTTTCATGATAAAAACACTCAAAAACGTAGGTCCAGAAGGAATGTACTGCAACATAACAAGGGCCATACGTGGCAAGTGCACAGCCAACAGCATGCTGAATGGGGAAAAGCCGAAAGCCATTCCTCTAAGATCAGGAATGGGGGCCAAGGACGCCCACTCTCACTACTGCTATTCAACACAGTCGGTCCCAGCCAGAGCAGTCAGGCAAGAAAAACAGATAAAAGACGCCCAAATCAAAAGGAAAAAATAGTTTCTTTTTGCAGATGACATGACTTTATATATGGAAAGCCCAAAAGACTCCACCAAAAAAAAAAAAAAAAACTGTTACAATAAATGAATTCAGTAAAGTTGCAGGATATAAAATCAACACACAAAAGTCAGTTGCCTTTCTATAGACTAACAATGAACTATCTGAAAAAGAAATTAAGAACATGATCCCATTTATAATAGCATCATAAATAAAATACTTAGGAATAAATTTAACCAGAGAGGTGAAAGATCTGTATACAGAAACTATAAGATATCGATGAAAGAAACTGCAGAGGACACAAATAAATAAAAAGTTATCTTGTGTTCAGAGATCAGAAGAATTAGTATTTTTTAAACGTCCATACTTACCCAAAGTGATTTATGGGCTCGATGGAATTCCTATCAAAATCCCAAAGGCATTTCTCCCAGAAACAGAGAAACAATCCTAAAAACCATATGAAACTGCAGAAGGCCCCAAGCAGCCAAAGCAATTCTGAAAAAGAACGCAGTGGGAGGCATCACGCTACCTAACCTGAAAACACACTACAAAGCCACGGTAACCAAACAGCCCCGGCACAAAACAGACACGCAGGCCAGTGGGACAGAAAAGAGAGCCCAGAAATAAACCCTCACATGTATGGTCGACGAGTCTTTGATGAGGGCGCCAAGGATACATGATGGGAAAAGGACAGTCTTTTCAATAAATGTTGAGAGAACTGCACATCCACATGCAAAAGAATGACCCTGGACCCTCGTCTTCTACCACATACAAAAATTAACTCCAGATGGATATAAAGACTTCATTGTCATTTATTTTGAGTAGAAAATAAGCCCCTTCTTTAATAATACATCAAAACGTGGGATTTTTTTAAAATCTAGCTTCTCTCCCAGTCCCAGCTTCCCTGGAGGGTCCCTCGTGCAACCAGGCTGGGCTAGAGCAGCCCAAGGAAGGGTGCAGCGCAGTCTCCCCCGGTGCGGGTCTCAGGCTGGGCTGCCTCAGTAGCAGTCGGCCTGGTTCTCCTGCAGGACGCCCACCGTGGCGAGCATGTCCCGCAGGAGGGACTGGGGGCTCTTCTCCACGTGGTCGCTACCCTGGGCCAGTGTGCCCCGGAGGCCCTCCAGGTCTATGGATCTCAGCGCAGCCAGCATGGCCTCAGGCTCCAGGTCCCCCAGGGGCTGGCCCTGCTCACCCGCCTGCCACCTCTGCAGAGCAGCCTCCACGGAAGCTGAGTCTGGGCTGCCTCCCGCCTCCCACAGGCTGCTGTAGGGTGTGGTCTTGTCCCTCAGGAAGAGGAGGAGGTCGCAGGACTTCTGGGCCACGGGTCGGTCACAGTCAAACAAGGCACGAAAGGCAAACTCGAAAAGCCGCACCCGGCAAAGAGCCCCCAGCGCCTCAGCGAGGGGGCTGGCAGGGACTGCCTTGGGCAGGGCCACGGTGTAGGGACAGTGGGGGCCCGGCTGCCCCAGCATCTGGCCCAGGAACACCAGCGCCAGCTCCAGGCCCTGAGCCCGCACCTCCCAGTCCAGGTCCTGGCTCACCACCTGCAGCACCGTGGCCACAAACCGCTCTGTGTCCCGGGCCACGTCGGCGTGGCCGCCCCTCAGCCACTCAGTGAAGACCTGCATGACGGCCCTTCGTGGGAAGCCCTCCGAGTCTGCAGAGAGGATGTGCAGGAACTCCGGAAGGAGGCTCTGGGGATGCAGAGAGGGCGGGGCTGCCATGACAGGACCTTGAGAACAGCAGAGGACTTGCCCTGGCCACACAGTCTAGGGCCACACACTGCTCTGGCTCCTTCAAGCGCCATGCCAGGGAGCTGCCCTCCAACCCTGCATGTGCTCGCTGTGCAACGGGGCTGACCACAACTAAGTGGCAGGGGCACTGGAGAGACTAAAGCCGGAGGACGCAGGCGCCTGCCCAGCACAGCGCCTGGCTCCTCGGTGGTCACTCCTGCGGCACTGCCCGCAGCAGCAGCTGTCCACAGGCTGGATGGATGGCTTGCCTCCGCCCCTGGCAGCCATGCAACTGCAAACAGCTGCCCCGTGTGGGCTGCTGGTGAGGAACCCACTGCCTCCTACCTGCTGGGCCTCTGGGTGCTCGGGGTTGGTGAGGGTGCCGTGCAAGCCCCGACTAGAGAGCTCCCCCATAGCAGTCACTGCGCTCGCACGGACATAACTCTCAGGATCTTGCAGGAGCTGCCGGGTGAGCTCGGGCACCTCTGATTGGAGGAGCAGGTGTCTGAAGTCGGCCTGCCCTGGGGGTCAAAGGGGCCACACACAGCTGTGACTAAGCTGAGCCCCGCAGCCTGAGCTCCCCAAGGGCAGCCTGGTTGGTCCGGACTCCCAGAGCCAGCGGGAGGCCTCCCACAGGCAGGGCACTCACCTCCCCAGTGCCTGCTCAGATGGGTCAGGAACTCCAGGGCTGAGTCCCTCACTTCCCAGCAGGGGTTGCACAAGCGTTTCTGCAGCACAGGGAACAGCTCTGGGGCAGGGTGAGTCAGAGCGACCTCGGGTCACAATGCTGCTCACCCTGCCTTTGGCCCCCCCTCACCTCCCGGGCCTGGCCACCGAGCCTTTGCGCCCAGCCCCCAGCTGCCTCCACCCCGGAGTTACCCGGAAGGAATAGCGCTGCGCGTGGGCCAAGACCAGAGCAGCTGGGTGTCCCGGCCGAGCTCAGGAGCCACCTGAGGGTGGCCTGGAAGGCCTTCTTCAGAACCTGGGTGGGTGGGGCCATGGGGCTATGAGGGGAGAAGGGGAAGCCGTCTTCCTGCCTCCCCCAGCCTCCCCCTGTGCCCTGCCCTGGGGGACAGGAGTGTAGGGAGACAGTAACACTGGGCTTCCTTTTCATCAGGCAGACGCATACACAAACGGCAAACCTAGCTTCCCAGACTGTGCCAGAGGGAGGAGGGGCCCTAGCCAGGGGCCCCCGCCTCTGGGGTAACAGGGTTTCTACCTCAAGGCACAACAAATCATTCAGGGCACCTTTATCCTTAAAACCCCAGAAGCCTCCAGGCCCTCCAAATCTCTGCACTGTCTACTCAGCAGCGCACACCACTAGGTCTGTACCCAACCGTGGGGCTGTGGACAGGCATGTGCACAACCAACGTCGTAAGAACTCGGACCCCAAGCACAAGCCCATCCTGGCTGCAGTCACTTCTCATGTCAAGAATTCCCCATGGGGAGGCTGGACTGCTTCCCTCTCACCACAGCCCAGCGAGGCCCCTTACGCTCCTCTCCACGGACGCCAGGCCCTGGGCCCGAACCACACAGCCTCCCGCCCCTGAAGCCCACTCTGAGCAGCGACCCTGCAGCTCCATTTGGAGGTCCTATTCCTAGAAGCGCGTGTGGGAGCAGGGGAGGTCCCACCACCTCTGTCTCCCTCGTCTCCTTGAACCCTGTTCCTGTACCGTAGGGCTGGAGTCGGGGCGCTCCAGGCACTCCAGGAGGATGGCAAACACCTGCGTCACCTGCTCCTGGGGGCCTGAGAGAGACGTGAATGGATCAACCACTCCAACTCCTGCCCAGAACCCCCAGTGCAGTGGGGAACGTGTTCATCCCAGCCCAGGAAAGCACGACAAGGCCCCGCGGCCAGCTAGGTGCCCCATGTCCCAAAGGAGAAACGCAGAAGAACCATGGTTCCGTGCAGCAGGGCCTGGGGCTCACCTAGCACCAAAGTTGGATAAACATACTCACCCGTCCCCTGAGACAGTGTCCCCAGGAAATCGAGGGCCGCCCGCTGGACCCGGACACAGCCTGCCAGGGTCCCACAGAGGCGGCCCCCCACGCTGGAGGAGGGCGCTGCCGAGCCATCGCAGAGACACAGTATTGTCACCGCAGCCCTGAGCAGGGGCGCCTGGGGCCAGGGCGAGGGGCGCTGGGGCTGCGAGCAGGGAGGGAGGGTCAGTGAGGCTGCAGTCCTGCTCTCCCGTGTGGCCACGAAGAGCCAGGGCCACACTCACCAGCGGCTGCAGCTCCTCCAGGTGGGCCAGGGTCCGGCACAGGAGGCCCGCGCAGGACGACTTGGAGGACAGGAGAGCATCCACCACCGCAGGGTCCTCCGAGGTCCCATCCAGCAAGCCTGGAGGCCAAGCCAGGAACAGCTCCCTTAGGGTGGGCACCTCCACCTTGCCAGCGGTCACCGCCCCACAGTCACTGCCCCGAGTGCAGAGCAGTGGCTCAGCCCCAGCCACCCTCGCTCTTAAGGGGAGTCCTGGTGTGATCTAAGTGGAGGGTAGTGGGCTGGGTCTCCCCCTTCTTTTCCCTGACCCCCAGGATCCACCTAGGAACTCAGGGTCCATCCTCCCTCCAGCCCAGTTTCTGAGCTGGGTACCTGGGAGCCCAGGGGCTTGAGCGGTGGCCTTCAGGACACAGGCCAGGGGCTGGAGGAGGACCCCAAAGGCCTGGGTCCTCAGTGCCTGTGGGCTGGGGAGGAAACAGCGTAAGGTGAGCCGCTGTGCTCCTGACGTCCCGGCACGTCTGGGGCAGACCGGCCAAAGCAGGGGATCAGGATGCCCCTTTGAGAAACAGCTTGTGTGCCACTGGCCAGGGGACCCCATGGGGTGGGGGTGGGGGGACCAAGGCCTGCAGGGCCCAGTCCTGGTGTCCTCAGGAGCAGCCACTAAAGGGGCCTCGGAGGCCGTTGTCACTCAGTCAACATGATGTCCCTTCCTCCATTCTGTGGGCAGGACCCGCCCTCATGCTGGGCCCTGGTCCTCTGTACCCCCTGTTCTCCCTCAGTCCACTGTCTCTCCTGAGTAGAGCAGGGCTCGCGCTACACTCCCTGCCCCTCTGGGACCCTGGCAGGCCCCGCCTGTGACCCCAGGCTCTATGGCTCCGTGGCCCCCAGACCCACCCCATGGTGGGCACACTGGGAGCTCTAGAGCCACACCCACTGAGGCAGCTGGGGAGGGTCAGAGGGCAGCAGAGTCCTGTGTGTTTCATCTCTGGGGATCCGGCCCAGCTTTTGTTTGAAACAATTCTGTTACGGAGAAGTGCAGAAGCCACCAGCCTACATCCAGCCTACATCGTTGCCTGGTCACCCCACGTGGTGCCTCTGGCTGCTGGTGTGGGGGCTTCCCCACAGCTCCCAGCCCCGAGGGCCGCTCTCTCAACCTCTCTGCCTCCTCCACTCCCTGCACCCCCCGGCACAGAACCCCCCAGTTCATACCAGAGTTGCAGCTTCAGGACGCCCAGCGCCAGGGCCCCTGCCTGGGTGGGGCCCAGGCAGCTCAGGGCCTGAGCTGCCGTCTCCCACGGGCCACGGTCCAAAGAGCTAAGCACAGGAGAACTACAGGGGACCCCAGAGAGAGAAAATCATTCCTCTGCCCCCGGAGCCCACTCAAGGCCCAGCTGGGACTGCCTTGGCCCCTGGGGCTGGAGCACCAGCCCAAGACAGAGGCCTCCCCTGGTGTCCCCTCACTCAAGGCAGCATTCTTTGGGGGGGAGGGGTGGAATCTCCATCCCTAGGTGCCAGTGAGATCTGCCCAGGTGTCACACCACTCTGGGACATTCTGAGGAAAACATGTGCCCATCCCAGGCCCACCAGCTGCGTCCTAGGGACCTGACCGGGCCACGCAGAGGAGCAGGTCCATGAGCGGGTGTGGGGCCGGGACCGGGTCTCTCTCCAGCAGACGGGCCACAAGGGGACTCAGCTGCTCCCAGAGGACTTCTGTCCACAGGCTCTGGCAGCGCCCAAAGGTGGTGGTCAGGACATTGAGGGCCTGAGTGACCCTCGGGGTGTCCGTGGAGCACAAGGACTCTTCGATGTGACCCACGATCTTCTGGGCACACATGGGCCAGTCACCACCCTGAGGGCAGGTGTGTCCCTCGGCCCTGCCTTCCATAGACAGAGCCAGGATGTGCACCAGGAGCTGACCAGCAGCTGAGGCCACAAACAGGCTGGCATCTCCCTGCAGGGAGAAGATGGTGTCAACAGCACCTGGGCAGGGGACAGGGGAAGAGAGGAGAAGGCAGTCAGCAGAGCAGAGCAGGGGAACTTCATGGTCTTGCACAAAGAGCCTGACCGGGGGCACCCGAGAGGCCCCCAGACGCCCCTGCTCCAAAGCCAGAGGAGACCAGGACTGAAGTTCGCAAGAGACGGACACCTCCTCCCACCAGGGCCTTAGCCTAGGAAGCCTGTGACTCTCCACAGTTAGTTTCAAGGACTGACTCCCTGACAGCTCATCTGCAGGCGACTGACTGGCCACCCCAGCTCCTCAGGCCTGACCTCCAAGCCAGAGGACATCGACACCCATGCCAGCGCCACGCGTTCACCACGGCAGCCCTGTGACACTCGACACTCTTGTGGATGAGACGATCAGGCTCAGCCTGGTATAGAGACTCCAAGGGTCCTGCAGACAGGGCAGGGCGGGGTGGGCACACTCACCATGGTCCGCCAGGAAGCACAGGGCACTGGGGTGCTGCGCCAGGGAGCGTAGGCCCTGGATCCAGCCACTGCGCACGGTGGGGATGGCCCAGACTGCTTGGCCCAGGGGTCCCGCTGCCCCAAAGAGCCCTGGCAGCAACTCCACCTGCTGGGGAGCAAGGAAGGAGGTGGGAACCCGGCTGGGTTTCGAGGGACTGGGGCAGATCAGAGATGGGCTTTCTACTTCTCAGGGCTGGTCGGGGCACTTCGGGGGGTATGTTCATACCAGCTGCCAATACAGAGACAAGAGCCCCCAGCAGCTGTGTTCCCAGAGGTGGCAGATGGCCCCCTGGTGCCAGCATGTGGTGGGGGGAGCTTTGGGGGAAGAAAGAACTGATTCTAATAAAGGTCTATCACTCCTGCTACCTGCCACTTGAGAAATTCTGTCCCCAAAAAGGCACCACCAGCTCCACCTTCAAAGGCCCACCCCACCGTGACCCTCTGGGCTCAAGAACCCCTGATACTTCTCCTGAACTCCAGAGCCTGCATTCGCGGCCCAGAGTACCCACCCTCCTCTCCCAGGGGTTCACAATCCCCACGTGTGAGAACCAGAGCACCCATGGGTCAGGCCTGCCCCCCAGCATCTGCCACCCCCGCACCCATTCCGACGCTTTACAACCCAGCTCCTCTGTGAAGCTGACCCCCGGCCTGCAGTCACCAAGTCCCCATGGGATCCCCACCTGCTACAGACCTTCCTTGGCACAATCACACCCACGTGCATAAGAGCCACGTTCCCCACTAGACGTCAAAGGGGCGGGCAGAAAACCCCAATTCTGACTTGCTGACTGGAGACCTTCGCTGGCACAGGGAGTCCCTGAGCCTGGAGTCTCGACTCCAGAACCTGTGGTCGGGGCCTGTGCCCAGCCCAGCCAGGCCTCGGGCTTCCGTCCAGCCGCTGCCTACCCTCAGGGGACAGGAAACCCTTCACCCATCGCAGACGCCAGGAGAAGGGCCCTCAGAGACAGAGATGCCGCTTCTAATTCGCTACAGCAGCACGGGGGCCGCAGACCCACCCTCTTGGTGATTTTCCCTAAATTCGGCCCAAGCCCAGTGTCTGGCTCACCACTGCGCAGCCACCTCCATGCCCAGACCCACTTCAGGATGGAGGTGCCCACCCCCAGCTGAGGGGGCGCTGCTGGCAGTGGGAGCCCCTCCCCCGCCTCCAGCGACTGTGTGCACGTGGGACGCGTGCACCCAGACACGGACCCCTGCGGGCAGGCCTGTGAGGAGCCGCTGCCTGACCCGGGCGTCATGAAGGGGCAGGTGGAAAGGGAGCACTGGCACAGAGGTCAGCAGCCTTTGGCTCTGCCACGGCCTGTGTCCCTCATCCCTGCACAAAAGGGGACCACCTCCCAGAGAAAGGAGGCTGGCGACGGCAATTCAAGACTTGAAGTCACAGCCGGCCTCGGGAAGGAGCCAGAATACGGAGGAGATGGACAAGCACCAGGAAGTACCCAGGGGACGGCTGAGGCTGGGAAAAGCCATTTACTTGTAATTGAAAATTCACTTCCAGAAAAACAGATAGTGTATGTAACAGGTCACCAGGCAGGTGGACTGTCCAGGATCTAGTGTGAGCCCCACCAATTCCGTGGGACTCTCGCATCGCGCCTCCCTCGATTCCTTATCCAGAAAATGGAGATAAAGACTTCTGACCTGTCCCTCGCCAACCTTCCTGAGATAACACGAAAGTCGTGTTCCAAACTCTAAAGTGCTTCCTAAACTGCCAAGCCCGTATGAATGGATGCATGATTACAGGTGAGGGCAGGAAGCACAAAGCCAGGCCCTAAGACACACTCCATCGCACAGAGGTGCCCTGGGACGTCTTGTGAGGTCCGTCCCACAGCAAGATGGTACTTGGCTGGGCTCCCAGGCAGTTGCTGAACTAGGTGGCACCCATGAACGGCAACCTAACGTCCCTCCCCACCACTGTCCTCTCTGAGTGACTCCAACACAGCACAGGGGACCAGAGGACATGGATGTGCCTTCACTCAATCCGGCAAGGGTCTATGAGGTGCCAAGAGAAGCCATCGCTCTGGACTGGTAGGGGCCTCAGGCACTGGCATCAGGCATCACCTAACAAACCCAGGGGTGCCCGTTTGGGGGTGCCCAAGATTTGAGACACATGGCTCTGGGGAGCCCCCCCAGCTCTCAGGTCGTGCTGCTATATAGAAATTCTCACTGGTCATTCATTCATTCACAGGGCTGAGCGGCGCAGGCACGGGTCTGTCGTCTCATTTAAGCCTCACAACAACCCCATGAGACGGGTACATTCTTAACTCTGTCGCAGGCAGAAACTGAGGCTCAGAAACTCAGGCAAGATCCTACGGAGGGTCAAAGCTGAGAGCCAATCCCAGTTCTGCCTTATTCCAGAAAAACTCACTCCTTAAACCCAACATCATTCCTGGTGAATGTTTCAAAGGGGCTACAAGTGGGGGTAAAAAATCTGCCCTACTAGTCAAGACGCAGAGGCAATGCAAGTCTCTGGAACTCGGGGACCATGACAGCTACACATGCTTTATGTGTCTGCAGAAGGAAAAAGCTGCCCACCTGTCAGTGGGACACTGGGTGGGAGCACCCCAGCTCACCTGAAGGTACTGGAAGCAGTCTTCCTGCGCTGCAAATATCCCTGCGAGGCGGAGTGAGAAGGAGAGGACCCCGGAGCTCACGTCCTGCAGATTCGGCACGTGGGACAGCAGCTCCACCAAGCAGGGGTTCTCCTGGAGCAGTAGGAGACTGGACTCTGCAGAGAAGGGCCCGCCAGGAGAGTGGTCACCAGGGACACAGCACTATGCATCTCCCTAGAGAACCCTCTCCTCCTGGCAAGTCCCAGACCCATTTCTCTTAAGGTGTTAGATTTACGGTCCAACAGGGAAAAAACATTTACAATAAATACAACAAACGACTCATGGCTTTAAATCAATACGGGGGGGAAACCAGAAGGCCCACACTTCAACAGCGGGTAAAGGACAGAGGAGAAATACAAATGGCCAACAACTCTGAAAAATGTTTGTCTCACTAATTATGAAAAAGAAATGCAAATTAAACCGAAAGACCAGTTTTACCTCTCAAATGGATACTCTTATACTTTTTCTTAAACAGAGAGTGCTCCACGCAAGGAAATGCAATGAATGGGCTTCTTTTCCAGACCCGGCATCTTGAATTTCTATCTATACTCAGCCATGCTATTGTTCAAAAATGCCGATGTGGGAAAAAGACATGTTGAGGCAAAGGCTGGGAGAGCTTCCCAGAGAGAGGTCTTGTGGAAAGAGCTACTACAGGACACGGTTCAGAAAGAAGGAAAGTGAGCACAGTGAGAGGGTGCCCAGGGCAAGGGCCCAATCAGCACGTGAGTGGATCTAAATAAGCACTGTGTTCGAAAGCTAAAAATAAATCGTCACTGCAGGGTTTTGAAATAAGATAGAATTAAAAATACTAAACACGGCCGGGCTCGGTGGCTCACGCCTGTAATCCTAGCACTCTGGGAGGCTGAGGCGGGTGGATCACTCAAGGTCAGGAGTTCGAGACCAGCCTGAACAAGAGTGAGACCCCCATCTCTACTAAAAAATACAAAGAAATGATCTAGACAACTAAAAATATATATATATAGAAAAAATTAGCCGGGCATGGTGGCGCATGCCTGTAGTCCCAGCTACCCGGGAGGCTGAGGCAGGAGGATCGCTCGAGCCCAGGAGTTGGAGGTTGCTGTGAGCTAGGCTGACGCCATGGCACTCTAGTCCGGGCAACAGAGCCAGACTCTGTCTCAAAAAAAATAAATAAATAAAATAAAAATAAAATACTAAACACCACAGCACACGGAACGTGTTGTGTGGCCTGAAATTAAGGTCCTCTGAGATCCTTAAGTTGCGTGGATAGAGCACAGAGATTCTAATTAACTTTAGACTAAAAAAAAAAAATCCAGTTTGCATGTTAAAAATGTAAGGGTAACCACTAAAGAACATAAATGGAATGTATAGCTTCAAAACCAGAAAAACAAAGATTTAAAGAAAAAAAGAAACTTTATCAGCCCAATGGAACAAAGTAAGACACAGGAAATGTAAACATGCAACAAAACATGGTGGGAGCAAGTTCAAATCTGACAGTAACCTCAACAAGTGAAAGAGATCAAACTTATCCGTGAACACAAAGAGTTGCTCGGATTAAATTAAAAACTAAAAGTGAGCATTGTATTGTTTCTAAGAAGCAATACAGCATGACAGCCAGAAAGGCCAGAAGTAGGGAGGACAAGATACAGCAGGCAAATTCTAATTTTAAAAAAGCTAGTGGTCTCACGCCTGTAATCCTAGCTCTCTGGGAGGCCGAGGCGGGCGGATTGTTTGAGCTCAGGAGTTCGAAACCAGCCTGAGCAAGAGCGAGA